>NC_045448.1:70509957-70745415 GCF_002776525.5 Piliocolobus tephrosceles | reverse complement strand
CGGTGAAACCCCGTCTCTACTAAAAATACAAAAAAATTAGCCGGGCGAGGTGGTGGGCGCCTGTGGTCCCAGCCACTCGGGAGGCTGAGGCAGGAGAATGGCGTGAACCCAGGAGGCAGAGGTTGCGGTGAGCTGAGATCCAGCCACTGCACTCTAGCCTGGGCGACAGAGCAAGACTCCGTCTCAAAAAAAAAAAAAATAAAATAAAATAAATAAATAAATAAATAAATAAAAATTAAAATAAAAAAATTAAAAAAGAACAGTTGGGCAATACAAGTAATTACAGACAAGATGAAAAATGTGCAGACCGTCCATTTAGAGTCAGCTTACTGTGACTGAACTGCTCAGGGAATAACCAATTTGGCATCCTGCACCACTTGAGTGACTAGCTGACATGGTATGAGTTTGCTGACACTGAAGGACAGTGGCCTCAGCTCCCTACCAAGGCTCACTCAGCCCAGTGGTAGATGTTTGGAGGCATAATCCACCCCTGGGAGGAGAAGGAGGGCAGCACGGTTACCATCTCCGTACTTCAGTGGACACAAGGTATAGGGGACAATCAGGGCAGCCAAACCCTCTCCTAAAGCCCTTGCTGTGAGGGCAGGAGGGCAGGGGAAAGGTGGGGCGAGGGCTTGGGCTTGCTTTTAGGGATTAACTTCTCGTGTGTAACCTTCTCTGGCATATCTGTCTTCTTCCCCTCTACTGTCCTTGCGTCTTCCCCTCAAAGTATAAAGTGATAGCCTATAATCCCAGCTACTTGGGAGGCTGAAGCAGGAGGATCAGTTGAGTCCAGGAGTTTGAGGCTGCAGCGAGCTGTGATCATACCATTGTCCTCCAGCCCAGGCCACAGAGTGACAGACCCTGTCTTAAAAATAAATAAATAAATAAAATAAATAAATAAGAAAAAGTCTAAAGTGACAGGCACGATAGACCAGGGATGTTCAGAGCAAATCTCTCTGAAGTTCTTCCTTTCTACTTCCTCCTCAGTCAAGTACCCATGAATAGTTACCCAAAATGCCAAGCTGGGGCTTGTTGCTGCCAGTTTTTTGTCAACTTCCGCTTTTCTCTGTTAGACTATTTACAGAAGGCCTGTGTGTCAGAAGTCAGCCCTGTGGCAGGAGGCAGAAGCTGGGATGGGTGCCCACAAAGGAAGCCTTATTTTCCAAGGCAGCCAGAGAATCATGGGTCTGAACTTATCTCATCTTCTTAGATGGAGCACTAAGACCCAGAAAGAGGGAGGAATTTGTCCAAGCTCTCCCAGTGAGCTGATGCCAGAGCCAGGACTAGAATTCAGGTCTCCCAATTCTTAGTACAGTGTGAACAGTGTGATTTTCCTTGCAGAATGT
Organism: Piliocolobus tephrosceles; assembly: GCF_002776525.5. NCBI lineage: Eukaryota > Metazoa > Chordata > Mammalia > Primates > Cercopithecidae > Piliocolobus > Piliocolobus tephrosceles. The sequence continues at coordinate 70,744,069 of NC_045448.1, read as the reverse complement.
TGATGCTCAAAGAGCAGGAACCCCAGAACCCCAGGCAGGTAAGGAAGAAGAGCACAGCCAGGATCAGAAGAGTGAAGAAACAATGATGTCCCACAGGCAAGGATGCCCACACAGAATGACTTTGGGGGGACTGCCAGTTATGTTGTATGGAAGGCTGAAGGTAGCAGTAGGAGACTTGGTAGGCCTTGCTGGTGGGGAACAGATGTTCAAGGGTCTGGAAAACTGTGCTGAAGAGTTTGGGTTTTCTTTCATAGACCATGGGGGTGAGGTGGGACTTGAAGGCCTTTGATCGGGGAACACGTGTTTAGATTTGAATTTTAGGAAGGCCCCTCAGGTGGCCAGGCTGGGTGAGGTGAGCAGAGGACTTGGTAAGGGGAGGCTTCTCTTGCTGTGACTGCCTATTTGTATGTCTGGCTGGGCGCTGTCTCACTGGCAGGAGGTGGCAGGCCCAGAGATGCTGGACAGTATGTGGTTCACCACTTGGGGTAGCCAAGAGTAGCAAGGAGTGAGGTGGGTTCAACTCACGAACCTGAAGTTCTTGGTAAATACTGCTTACTTTTCAGGTCACAGGGAATAAGTAGCTGCTCTAGGGGTGAACCCAAGAGTGGTGATTCACTGTCCAAACTACTGACTGGATGGGAGCGTGTGGTGGTCATGTACGTGTGTGTATGTGTGTGTCTATATTTGAGTGGGGCAAGGGAGGGGATTGGGGACTAGGGGAGACTAGACTTCTAAACACATGATACAACTACTATGGCTATGACACAACAGGTGTTTGTCAACTTGTTCCAGCTCTTCCCAACTCTGGCAGTGGCTATGGCCTAACAGCTGGTGGCAGGAATAGGGCTGTGACAAGAATCAGCAACTGCATGGGGCCTCATCAATTTCCAGAAGAGGACAGGACATGCTCAAGCTGCCCCAAAGAGAAAGGACAAAGGAGAGGAATTCTGAGATGCAAGTCCCTATGGAAGAGGGGACAGAGTTAAATTCCAACAGTCCAACAGACTACGGCTAGAGCCACAGTCTTCTCTTACCTGTACCTTTAACGCTCAGCTTGCTATTTGTTCCTTAGTATCTGCTGTTAGTGAGGTTCCTTTCAAAAACAAAACAAACAGTCTTTTCCTGCTGAAGTTTTTGACTTACTTCTTTCTCTCCTTTGCACCATCAAGTATTTGAGCAGTGGACACCCTTGCCTCCATTTCCTCACCCACTATGCCCTCCTCTCTTGCTGCAAACTGGCTTCCCCCCATCACTCTTCTGAAATTCTGCTCCCCAAACATACTCATTCCAGTGAAATTGTCTTCCCCAGAATTACTTTGGTGTCTGAAAGGACTGGGTGAAGGGGTAAAAAAACTATTAAGATTGGCTGGGTGCAGTGGTTCACACCTGTAATCCCAGCAGTTTGGGAGGCCGAGACAGGTGGATCACCTGAGGTCAGAAGTTCAAGTCTAGCCTGGTCAACATGGTGAAACCCCGTCTCCACTAAAAATACAAAAATTAGCCAGGTGTGGTGGTGCGCACCTGTAATCACAGCTACTCAGGAGGCTGAGGCAGGAGAATCGCTTGAACCCAGGAGGCGGAGGTTGCAGCGAGCTGAGATCACGTCACTGCACTACAGCCTGGGAGACAGCGAGACTCAGTCTCAGAAACAACAACAACAACAACAAAAACTATTAAGATTTAGATTTTGGCCAGGTGTGGTGGCTCACACTTGTAATTCCAGCACTTTGGGAGGCTAAGGAGGGCGGATTGCTTGAGCCCAGGAGTTCGAGACCAGTCTGGGCAAATAGTGAGGCCCTGTTTCTACAAAAAAAATACAAAAATTAGCCAGGCGTGTTGGCACACGGCTGTAGTCCCAGCTACCCAGGAGGCTGAGGTGGGAGGATCAGCTGAGTTGGGGAGGTTGAGGTTGCACTGAGCTGTGACTGTGCCACTGCATTCCAATGTGGATGACAGAATGAGACCTTGTCTCAAAATAAATTAAATAATTTAGACCGGGCATGGTGGCTCACACCTGTAATCCCAGCACTTTGGGAGGTCAAGGCAGGTGGATCACCTGAGGTCAGGAGTTCGAGACCAGCCTGGCCAACATGGTGAAACTGTGTCTCTACTAAAAATACAAAAATTAGCTGGGCGTAGTGGTGGGCACCTGTAATCTCAGCTACTTGGGAGGCTGAGGCAGGAGAATTGCTTGAAGCCAGGAGGCAGAGGTTGCAGTGAGCCAAGACTGCGCCATTGCACTCCAGTCTAGGCAATAGAGTGAGACTTTGTCTCAAAAATAAATAAGTAAATAAATAATTTAGATTTCAATTAAAAAAAATTCTCGTCTTTGATTCAGAAGAGATTTCATTTGTTTTTAAATTGGTAATATTTAATGTACTCTTTACATCTTCCTCTGGCCTCCATACCCAGTTTTGATTTCTCTGCCATTGACTAGTTCCTTTCCTTGCATTGCTATTGATACCACTTGCCAGCCTATATTAGAACCTGCTTCTTCCTTGAGTATATAATATTTAGGATTCTGCTTATATATAGCTTATAAATAAGCATGAGGATTAGTATACATATATAATTTATAAATAAACGAGTTATAAAGGTATATGCTAAAGACTTGCTATTGAAGGCCTACACTTTAAGAAAATGTTTGGGCCGGGCGTGGTGGCTCAAGCCTGTAATCCCAGCACTTTGGGAGGCCGAGACAGGCGGATCACGAGGTCAGGAGATCGAGACCATCCTGGCTAACACAGTGAAACCCCGTCTCTACTAAAAAATACAAAAAACTAGCCGGGTGAGGTGGCGGGCGCCTGTAGTCCCAGCTACTCAGGAGGCTGAGGCAGGAGAATGGCGTAAACCCGGGAGGCGGAGCTTGCAGTGAGCTGAGATCCGGTCACTGCACTCCAGCCTGGGAGACAGCGAGACTCCGCCTCAAAAAAAAAAAAAAAAAAAAAAAAAGAAAATGTTTGGAGACCACCGATTTTCAGTATGATGCTCAAAGCCTTTGTTATGGCATTCAATGCTGGTGATAATTTAGCCCCAAGTAATTTTATGGCTTCCTCCACCCCCTCTTCCTCCCTTTACCACAGATCATTCTCTTAACTATAATAAGCTACTAGACATCTTCCAAGCGCACCACAACAGCACATGTAGTTCAGAGTACTTTGCCCACAGTAGATGCTCAATCAAATCTGTTAAATAATCTCCTCACAGCATTATTATCACTCCATCAGCCCTGGACTGTTCCTCCTTGACTTCTCTCAAGGGCACTCTCCTGATTTATTTCCTGCTGCTTCAACTATTCCTTCTGTCCCCACTGGCTGCCTCTTCCACATACACTTTACAAATATTTACTGAGTCCCTGCTATGTATCAGGTATGGTGACAGGTACTAGGATAGACAGTGAACAAGAAAACTAGGTCCTTCAACCCAATGAAATACCCCAAAACTCCATCTCCAGTCCCTTTCCCTCATTTACCTCTGTTCCTATGCAGCTTTGACTTCACCTCAATCTTGTCTATTTCTAGCTATTTGTTGAATATTTCTGTCTGCATATACTTCTATCACCATGCCTGAATTCATTGCTCCCTCTCTTTACATCTTCCTCTGGCCTCCACACCCAGTTTCAATTTCTCTGCCATTGACTAGTTCCTTTCCTTGCATTCCTATTGGTATCACTTGCCAGCCTATATTAGTACCTGCTTCTTCCTTGAGGTAGTTTGCCAACTGCTATTCTTGCCTTTCATCTCTCCAAGTAGCAATTCGTCCTATGCCTTGCTGCCTAAATCATTATTTTACAAATTATTGCCAGCTTTGCCCAGTATAAGATGCAGTAGGGAGGAGTTTCAGGAAAGTTTGAGGCCTACTTTTTTTTTCTGAGACAGGGTCTTGCTCTGTCGCTCAGGCTGAGTGCACTGGTATGATCACAGCTCACTGCAGCCTCAATCTCCTAGGAGCAGGGCGATCCTCCCACTTCAGCCTCCCAAGTAGCTGGGACTACAGCAGCACACCACCACACTTGCCTAATTTTTTCTATTTTTTTTTTTTTTTTTTTTTTTTTTGTAGAGATGAGGTTTCACCATGTTGCCCAGGTTGGTCTCAAACTCCTGAGCTCAAATGATCTGCCCACCTCAGCCTCCCAAAGTGTTGGGATTGTAGGCATGAGCCACCGCACCTGGCCTAATTTTTGGTATTCAGACCTGCTTTTCACAGGGCTTTCAAACTGCTTCACCCAGCATTTCAGGGATTCTTCACAGACTATTTGGCTTGGTGTCTGAGGGTTCAAGCTTATAACCCACTCTTGCCTTGATTTGGATTTGTTTGTGCTCATTGTTCCCAAAAGGCATGGTACCCACTTCTGTGTCTTCACTAGGTCCGCCTCCCTCCCCACCTGTCTTGGTCTCTCAGTCCAACTCATTTAATACACATTGCTTTGTTCCCTTTTAATCATGTCTTCTCTGCCCAGATTTTGTGGCCAACCCTTAGCCTCCAGAAATGGGCCTTGTGGCTTTTTATAATCCAGTGTTCACTGAAATTTACTGTGTTCTAAGCACTGTTCTGTTTTATATACATGCTTTCATTTTATTTTCACAAGCCCAGAAGGTGTTACTTTTAACATCTTCATTTATAGAGATTACTTTGCCCAAAGCCACGAATAAGAGGCAGAACTCAAATTTGAAAGCAAGTCTAACTCCAGAATTTGAGCTCCTTTCAGTGACTGCTTGCCTAACCCTGCGTGACCATATAATAAGCCTCAACAAATATTTACTGTGGATAATACTCCCTTCCCACAGGAACTTCTCTTTGCCATGAGTGATCTCCCATAGTGCCTGGGGTTTGAACTACCCACTTTGGCACCTACTGGTCTATTGTTTGATACTATTGTTTCTTCTTTCCCTCATCTCAGGCTCTATTTTCTCATACTATTGTTTCTAATGTTGCCTTTGCCTAGCAGTTTTCCTTCTCATCAGGTCAGGGATAGTCCCATTGGCTGACGTGGGCGTGAGGCTGCTACGGGCTTCACAGCGGGATCTTCCTCCTCCACTGAAGACAATCAGTGGCATTCAAATCTTAAGACTCCTTTGGGGTGTTTGTTAAAAATGCAGCTGGTAAGTTTTGGGGTGGGACAGAGGAATCTGCATCTTTAACACCTAGATCATTCTTAGGTTATAGTCAGTGCATCAGTCTACATTCCCACCTTGTGAGGACTGACCCATTTAGGCAGGATTATTTCCTGGTATAGTGGTTCTCTAAACATTGCACACAGCTGAAGAATGGGAAACTGGGCCTCTTTTGTTTCTGGATACACCACTTGGCAGGTGTAATAACATCCTCTGACAGGCTGCTTGCCACAGGTGCATGCTTGACACGTGCGTCTCGTTGGTACCATCCCCTCCCCCCTTCCCACCCCTGCTGCCCAACCAAGACCCCTCTAGTCCCACCACCACCCGGCAGCTGTTACCCTCCTCCAAGCCCCCAATCGCCCACTGCCCTCCCTTCCTTTCCCTCCCCCCACACCCCTTCCCCAGGCTCCTCCCACTCCAGAATATTTTTTTGTTCCTAAGTTTATCCTGTGAGGTGGGGGTGGGGGGAACTGGTTAGATGGAGAGGACGCTCTGCCATTCAGAGGTCCTACTAAGTGGGCACACCTTTTCCCCTCGAGAAAACCTTGTTTCTACCAGAGAAATGGGCATGAGGCCTCTCTCTGGAACTTGAACCCCTCTGTCCCTGGAAACATCCCAAAGCAGGCCCAGCCTGCTATGTTCCTTTGTTGGGGCACAGAGGGAATGGAATCTTATCGATAAGGTGAGAAGAGCTTCAGAGAATACGAAGGACGGGCCCACCCTTTTCCCTCCTCCCTCCAAACACCTCAGGCTAAAAGGGGAGGGAAAAAAAGGCACCAACAAAGAGTTTAAGACAATTCCCAGCTTTTTCAAATATGAAGCATTTTTTAACCAATTCGTTTTTTTAATTCTTAAATTCTTGACATTACAGAACTAAACTGAAATTTATTAACATTCCACTCTTACATTTCTTATCGACAAACAGAAATAAAATTCATGAGCCAAAAAACCCAAAACAAAACTAAAAACAGGGAAAAGCTTATAAAACTAAATATGGATCCCAGCATTAACAGCTGAACAGAGAATGTGATTTTTAAACTCTTAGCGGATGATAAAGTTGTGTAGAAACTGAACACTTACAAATTATTTAAAACCTGGAATCACTGACCAGAAATTACACAGTTGGATCATGGGAAAACAGCAGAAAGGGGTTATTGAGGGAACCTACACTGTTCTAGCTGCACCCCATGCCCTTCTCAGAGGAAAGCCTGGCATTGATTAGATACTGGGCCAGACTAATACTGGCAGCAGAGCCAGTGATAGTAACCTGCCTACCAGAGGAGCCTTCCACTGGGTTGGCAATTTTAATCTGGGCCCCGGACATCTGGCGGATCTCATTAATGTTGGCGCCTTGGCGCCCGATTATGCAGCCAATTAAGTTATTTGGAATGGTGAGTTCATGGGTGGTTTGAGTAGATGCATCCAAACTTGCCCAATAGCCTTTCACCTCTGGAGAGCTGGAGTCAATTCCGGCGAATCCGGTCCCGCCGTGCATCATGGCAAAGTGAGACTGTTGTCTTGCCACCTGGTTCAGCTTGGCCAGATCGAGCGGAGAAATGGTGTGTTGTCCTTGAATCGAGTAGGCATCTAGAGGTGGTCCCTCCAGGTCATGGGTGGCATGGGGGTAGCCCGCAGCGTCGCTGCACCGATCTTGGCCGCCCGCGCAGATGACTGGGGAGCTGGCCGGCATGGGCTGGTACGGAATGGTCATGACTCTCCCTTGCGGAGACTGGGAGAGCGTCTCCAGCATGACCAGGCAGATCTGCTTGACACACTCGGTGACAGACTGCGGCACGCCAGCGATGGTGATGGCCCGCTCGGTGGAGTTGGGCAGCATATCCCCCGCCACCTGGACCTGCGCCCCCGTACTCTCGCGGATCTCTTTGATCTTACACCCGCCTTTCCCAATCAGGGAGCCGCACTGGGTGGCCGGCACCACCAGCCTCAGGGTGACCGGGGGCCTGCTGGCCGCGGTGCTGTTGGTCATGGAGCTGTTGATATCTTCCTCCAGCTTGTCGATGATCATAGCGAAAGCCTTAAAGATGGCATTGGTGGGGCCGGTCAGAGTGATGATTCTCTCTGGACAATTCCCCTCCGAGATGTTGATCCGCGCGCCACTCTCCTCGCGGATCCTCTTAACCGACTCCCCTTTCTTCCCAATGATGCTTCCTACTTCCTTTCCGTGCATAAGAAGCCGAATGGTGAGAGTCACATTTAGTCCACTTTCAGTCACACCGGCATCCATGGCGAGCGGCGGGCGGCGTTCGGGGGAGTTGGGCTCGTTACGTGGTCAAGTCTTTCGCGGCTGGCGGGGGGAGGGGAGGTGTAGGCCCAAAACTGCCGGCGCGAGGCGAGCGAGGGCCGCGGGAGCGAGCGGGAGCGGGCGGGAGGCCGCAGCGTAGTCGCAGGGGCGGGCGGCGGCGGCGGAGGGGGCGAGCGGGGCCGGGAGCGGCGGGCGGGCGGGTGGGCGAGGGCGCGGCGGTGGCGACTCCGGCGGCAGCCTCGGCGGTCTGGGCGGGGCGGGAAGCCCGCTTTCAACCCCGCGTACCCTCTGACCCCGGAAGTGCTTGCTGCTCAGGACCCCTTGAAAAAAAATGAGGACCCGTCTTTTTTAGGTCACAAGATTGCGCCAACCCTCACATGGTCCTTTAAAAAAAACCCTTCTGACACTGCAGTAGTGAAAATCAAGCGCATTATGGGCGGAAACTGTGAGTCCGGCAAAGTTTTAAAATGATTACGTATTTTATTAACTCTAACGGCACTGGCGGATGACTAAATATACTAGTGTTGTGTATGAGGGACAGACATTATTTTCCTGCCCTACATGAGGGGGGGTTTTGCGAGGAACGACACGGGCAGCCCAGGCGGAAACTGCAGGCACAAGCCGGGACGCCGCGGGTTTAAAACGTGCGCGCGAGGTGACCAGGGCGCGTGCGCGAGGGTGTGGGGGGATGGGAGGGGCAGACGCCGTCTTCCGGCGGGGGAGGGGCGGCGAGGCGAGGCCTGCGGAGCGGGTGCGCGCGGGCGGGCACGTGGGGCTTTTTCGTCCCCGGCGTCCGGTCGCGCTGCATCGACCCCCACCCCGGCCCCTGCCCCCCGGCGGCGGCCGGTGGGCAGAAAGACCGAAACCCACTCATGGCCGCCTCTGGAATCGCGGCTCTGCTGTTTGCGGGGCGTGCTAGAAACGTGGTCCTTGAAAGAATGGCGTCCATTTACATAATGCTTTGTTTGCGTTTCGCAAGTTTTTTTCGGTTAAAGCCACAGAAACCCCACCTCCTGCCCTTGTGTCGTTTCCACCGCGGCACCCTTTTCCGACATTAGAAACAATAGTGTGCGCCTGTGGAGGCCTTGTTTATTCAGAGGCTGCCGGCCAGGGCTTCAGGACGTTTCTGCGGCTTTTACTGCGCGGCCTGGGCTCCCGCGGCTGCCTTTCGGGCCCATGGGCGCAGCCACCGCACCCGACTCTCCGGGGGCGGCCCCGTCAGGGCCCGCCATCTTGGAAGGCCTTTTTTGCAGGTTCCTCCCGCTGAGGAAGTGTCGTTTAAGACGCTGGCATACGAGTTGTGATTTCTGCCCTTTCCCCTTCCTCCCTGGGCTAAGCCAGACCAGAAAGGGCCCCGTGCGCAACGTGCTTCAGAATGCCTCAGGGAAAGCGGCTAACGTGGCGCTACTCCGCCTCCCCTGTTCCTTCCCCGTGGGGCGGCCGCCATGTTGCCCGAACACAAAATGGCGACACGTGGCTAGCATCCGTCGTCAACGAGAAATTGGGGTTGGCCCGAAAGCTCTAGAATGTACCCCCGTTCCTCCCTGGGGCCTTTCCCGCCCCGCGAGTTTTATGACCTAGAAAACCCCACAGGCTGGTCTGAAGGTCGGAAGCCTAATTTTAACGCGTTTTCCTTCCTTTAATTTGAAACGGGAACGCGAATAACTAAAATGTAGGCACAATATTTAATCTCTCGCCTTTTGAAAGCTTAACGATGAATAATAGGGGGCAGTATCAAGGGATAATTTGGGTCCCCACAGTACCAAAGCATTTAGAAACCTGCTTAATTCAAGGAAGGGGATAAATAACTGCTCTTCTAGACTGCCTAGCATGGGCCGTTGTGCTGGAGAGAACGAGAAATACGAAGAGACCAGAATGCCTCTGACTTTTTCATAGGACGGTTGGCCGGTGAATCTTACTAATAGTTTACCACAATTCAGTGTTCACTCTTAGTCTAGAAGGGACAGGCGTTTACTGTGCATTGGCCAGTGCCAGCACATCCGATGCAAGGCATTTCACCGTATTCTATCTTTAATTTTTACCATGATCCTCTGAGGTAGGTGTTCTTATCTCTCTCTCTTTTTTAAACAGAGGAAGACACTTAAAGATGAAGTGCCTAATTCAAGGTCATACAATGTCGGGGATGGACCTCCAGATTTCCTTACTGGTGAGCACATTTTCCAGATTTTTCTGTAAATCAGGGTTTTGGAATTTAAATGCTATTTTAAACGTTTAGGTGAGCTTGTCATTTAAATGAGCCCTTGAGGTAACCTTTGTTGTGTAGTCAGCCCCCTTTTGTGTCTGTTTGGCTACTCCCAGCTTTTCCTGATAAGAGCTACACCTGTAACAGGCAGGCGGGCTGAAATGCTGTCTTATGCAGTGTCTGATGAGGATAGGGAGGGGGAAATGATTCAGCCCGCTCAGAGGCTCAGGTATCTGTTGGTCTGGCCTTGTCTGTGGTACATTTGAGTCTACCTGGCTCTGGGGGAGCAAACACTTTTCTGTATGACTCACTTGCTTCCCTCAGCTCCCCATGAGCTTGACTCTTGCCTCCCCGACCCCAGCACCCCAACCAGGTAAAAATAAATTCACTCTGGCACGAAGCCTCCGTTTCTCTGCAGAAATTGACAGAGCATGACAGAGTGTTAGGTCAGTCCATGGCCTCTTCAGTTGAGTGCAATAGGTAGCTAGTGGGCCAAGCAACAGATGGGTGCCTGAGCAGGGCTCTGATTGTGCGGATATGAGAGGCAAAGAGAAAGGCTTTGCTTTTAACTTGGCGTTACTATCAGATATATTTTCCAGAGTAGTTTCATGTAGGCTTATATAACTCTACAAACACATTTAATAGGTACATAACAGCAACGATGACAGTTACAGTACTAGGTGCTTACTGTATGCTAGGCATTGTTCTAAGCCTTATTTTATGTCTTCAATGTCTCACATTTTTAAAGAAAACACTGTAAGAAACAAATTTTACATTTTGACTTAAGACATTTTTGCACACACATATAACAAAATTTTTGCAAAACAATACTTGTTGCTACATGCAGTATACTTGGGTAATTTCTATTCTTTATATATAAAAAGGACATGCTTTTATGAAGTGATTAAAAACCCATTAGTAAGTTGTGATTTAATCCTCACAAAACCTCCTGAAATGGGTGGTACAGAGGTACAGATTGGTGAAGGAATTTATCCAAGGTCACACAGCTATTAAGTGGTAAAGCAAGGATTTGAATTTAGGCAATCTGAGTCCAGAGACTCCATACTTAACCACTAAACTGGATGTGGTCTCTGCAAAAGGTCCTGTCTCATAGGGAGACAGAATAGATGAGAGAATTAAAAATATTACCAAGTGTTAGAAACTCAGGTGACAACAAAAGGACTAAATTGCATATAATCAAGGAATATTCAACCAAAGCCTTCTGGTCTTGTAAATCTAACATTTCTCTTCCCTAGAGAAAATTTTATCCATCAGGTCTTTCTTCCCAAGTCTACCTACTGAAATATTTCCATCATTTCCTGTTATGTACTCCTGGGACTAAGTGCACCTCCTCAGAGAAGCCTTCCCTTTCCCAACTTCCCCAGCTCTTAGCCTCCCTCCTTCCCCCAGAGTCTTATAGTTTCTCCCTTCGGGAGCCCACATTTGGCCGTTGGTTAAATTGTAATGTGTCTTGGGGTTGATAACATGTCATATAGGAACCTTGGGTGATGCTGTGATCTGGCAAAGAGGTCACTGGAACTTGGAATCTGTGGCTCTGGGCCCTAGTCCTAGCTCTGCCGCTGACTAGCTCGAGACTTCTACAACTCTTGTGTCAGGGTTTCAGTTCTCCCTTTTATAAAGCAAGAGATTAAATGATCTCTAAGGGTCTTTCTACTTATGTTCAGGGAATGATGATATTTGATGACCTTGGTTATTTATCCTTGGGGGGCGGGAGGTTTATGTAAATATTTTCTGCACTTTTGGTAAAATCTCCACTCCCTTCCTCAGACCTGCATTATCTTGTGGATACCTGAGTGAATTACACACCACCCATTTTATAGATGAAGCCACTGACACATGGAGCAACTGACTGAGTAGTCGCTGCCCCACCCCTGGAGCTTCACACATGACTCGTCTCCTCTCACTCAGTGACCACAGGTTGGTTGAGGGGTTTAACAAGGCTAAGAAGGTGAGTCAGGTTTAGACTTTGGAAGTTGAACCACAGGATTTATGCTACATTCAGAGGAATGATTGTTGCTTCCTCTTAATGTTAAGTGGGTATGTCACGTAAAACTTTTCAAAGTGGTTTCGTGTTACTCGTTTAATCATCACAGACAACTTTGCCGGTAGGGTCTTATTATGCCCATTTTACAGAAGAGCCATTTTGGGATTAGAGGAGTGAAGTGACTTGCTCAAGGTTACACAGCCTGTTAGAACCTGAGCTGAGCCTCTTGACTCCTAGTTATGGATTATACCTTTCCATGGCTTCTGATGCTTGTCATATGGACTTTGATGTGTAGGATAGCTTTACCTTAAACTCAAAAGGCTTTCTAGCCAGTCATTATTTTTCTGTCCCCAAAGAGCCAATGCATTTACCTTAAGTTTCTAACTCTTGTTTTAGAAAATCTCTTCCCTTTTTTCCCTGATGTTTACATTTATGAGTTTGGAAGGGGTGAGAAAGATTCCTCAATAAGACTCTTAAGTTCTCTGGGAGCAGGGACCACATTTATTTTCTCTAACCTACCTGGTTCAGCAAGCATACTATGGTTATTTAATTTTTTTATTTTTAATTTTTATTTATTTTTTGAGACAAGCTCTTGCTCTGTCACCCAGGCTGGAGTGTAGTGGCTCCATCATAGCTCACTTCCACCTCTGTCCCCCGGGCTGAAGCAAAGCAATCCTCCTACCTCGACCTCCTCAGTAACTGGGACTACAGGTGTGTACCCACCATGCCAGCTAATTTTTAAATTACATTACATTACATTACATTAATTTATGTATTTATTTATTTTTGAGACGGAGTTTTGCTCTTGTTGCCCAGGCTGGAGTGCAGTGGCACGATCCTGGCTCACTGCAATCTCTGCCTCCCAGGTTCAAGCGATTCTCCTGCGTCAGCCTCTTGAGTAGCTGGGATTACAGGCATGTACCTCCATGCCCGGCTAATTTTGTATTTTTAGTAGAGACAGGGTTTCTCCTTGTTGGTCAGGCTGGCCTCGAACTCCTGACCTCAGGTGATCCACCCACCTCGGCCTCCCAAAGTTTTGGGATTATAGGCATGAGCCACCACGCCCGGCTTAATTTTTTAATTTTTATTTTTAGTAGAGGTCTTGCCATGTTGCTCAGGTTGGCTTTGAATTCCTGAGCTCAAGTGATACTTCTACCTCAGCCTCCCAAAGTCCTGGGATTTCCTGTGTGAGTCACCATGCCTGGCCTATAGCTATTTAAAGTTGCCGTACTGGTCCGTACTGGCTAAGTGCTGTGGATGAGGTGGTGAGGTAGACTGCCTGAGGTCAGGAGTTCAAGACCAGCGTGGCCAACATGGCAAAACCGTGTCTCTACTAAAATACAGAAAAAAAAAAATTAGCTGGGTGTGGTGGTATGTGCCTGTAATCCCAGCTACTTGGGAGGCTGAGGCATGTGAATGTGAACCTGGGAGGTAGAGGTTGCAGTGAGCTGAGATGGTGTCACTGTACTCCAGCCTGGGCAAAGAGTGAGACTCTCAAAAAAAAAAAAAAAAAAAATTTGCCCTACTAACATGTAGCTCTTTTTTTTGTTTTAAGTGGTTTCCTTTTCTGTCCCCCTTAAGATTTATCTTTCTATTTCTTTTTTTTTTTTTTAAGTAGTAGTAGTCTGGACACGGTGGTTCACACCTATAATCGCAGCATTTTGGGAGGCTGAGGCAGGAGGATCACTTGAGTCCAGGTGTTGGAGACCAGCCTGGGCAACATGGTGAGACCCTGTCTCTACAAAAAAATAAAAAAATTAATTGGGTGTGGTTGTGTGCATCTGTGGTCCCAGCTACTTGCAAGGCTGAAGTGGGAGAATCACTTGAGCCTACGAGTCAGAGGCTGCAGTGAGCCATGATCATGTAGCTGCACTCCAGTCTGAACAACAGAGTGAGACCCTATCTAAAAAAAAGAAAATAAGAGTAAATTGAGAAAGCCTTTACCCTGTTACTTTCTAGGTTACTACAGCTAAAAATACATCTTATTAAAAATTTTTTTTTTTTGAAACAGAGTCTCACTCTGTCTCCCAGGCTGGAGTGCAGTGGCCGAATCTCAGCTCACTGCAAGCTCCGCCTCCCGGGTTTACGCCATTCTCCCGCCTCAGCCTCCCGAGTAGCTGGGACTACAGGTGCCCGCCACCTCGCCTGGCTAGTTTTTTGTATTTTTAGTAGAGACGGGGTTTCACGGTGTTCGCCATGATGATCTTGATCTCCTGACCTCGTGATCCGCCCGTCTCGGCCTCCCAAAGTGCTGGGAGCTGGGATTACAGGCTTGAGCCACCGCGTCCGGCCAGTTTTTTGTATTTTTTTAAGTAGATACGGGGTTTCACCGTGTTAGCCAGGATGGTCTCGATCGCCTGACCTCGTGATCCGCCTGTCTTGGCCTCCCAAAGTGCTGGGATTACAGGCTTGAGCCACTGCGCCCGGCCTTTTTTTTTTTTTTTTTTTTTTTGAGAGGGAGTCCTGCTCTGTCGCCCAGGCTGGAATGCAGTGGTGCGATCTCGGCTCACTGCAAGCTCCGCCTCCCGGGTTCACGCCATTCTCCTGCCTCAGCCTCCCGAGTACCTGGGACTACAGGCGCCCACCACCGTGCCTGGCTAATTTTTTGAAGTTTTAGTAGAGACAGGGTTTCACTGTGTTAGGATGGTCTTGATCTCCTGACATCAGGATCTGCCCGCCTCGGCCTCCCAAAGTGCTGGGATTACAGGCATGAGCCACCGTGCTTGGCCCTTTTTTGTTTTTTTTTTTAAGGCAGAGTCTCGCTCTGTTGCCAGGATGGAGTGCAGTGACGCAGTCTTGGCTCACTGCAGCCTCTGCTTCCCGGGTTCAAGTGATTCTCCTGCCTCATCCTCCCAAGTAGCGGGACTACAGGTTTGTGCCATCACGCCTGGCTAATTTTTATATTTTTAGTAGAGATGGGGTTTCACCGTGTTAGCCAGGATGGAAAATTTTTTTATATGGAAAGGAGTGCTTTATTTCTCATAAGTAAATGCCAGGCTGGGAAGTGTAGCCTCCAGCTAGAAGCCAGAAACAGGCACTTCCAAGCAATATGTCTTACCCATTTTGTAGATAGTAACAGTTTGACCTCATGTGCTGGTGACCCTGCACTGCTGTTAGGAGATCACTTCTTGGTTCTCTGAGAAATGTAAGAAATGTGTTCGGGTTGGTATAGCTGGGTGTGGTGGTTCACACCTGTAATCCCTGCACTTTCGGCAGCTGAGGCAGGAGAATTGTTTGAGCCTATGAATTCAAGACCAGCCTCGGCAACATAGGGAGACCCTGTGTCTACCAAAATAATTATCCCAGCTACTGGGCAGGTTGAGGCAAGGAGTTTCCAACTAGCAGACTGCGAGGTAGAGGACAGGGAAGGGTATTCCAGGCAGAGGAAACAAAGGCCTGAAGTCAAAGAGAGCACAGTCCATTCAGAAGTTGTAGTCATTTCAGGAAGATATGAATGAAGGATGTTTACATTATCCAGTTTTTGGTGATTATTGTTTTGCTACTTCAGTAGTGTAGATTATTGAGATTTGACTATACTTGCTAGAGCACAGAAAATTAAAGGCCTTATTTTATAGCAATAATTCTCTTTTAAGGCGAAGACATCAGAAATTATACTTACGGTCTAGAAATTCTCTTTTTTTTTTTTCCTGAGACAGTGTCTTGCTCTGTCACCCAGGTTGGAGTGCAGTGGCAAGATCTTGACTCACTGCCAGCTCCGCCTCCTGGGCTCATGCCATTCTCCTGCGTCAGCCTCCTGAGTAGCTGGGACTACAGGCATCCACCACCACGCCCAGCTAATGTTTTGTATTTTTAGTAGAGACAAGGTTTCACTGTGTTAGCTAGGATGGTCTCGATCTGACCTCGTGATCCGCCCGCCTGGGCCTCCCAAAGTGCTGAGATTACAGGTGTGAGCCACCATGCCCGGCCATCTATCTAGAGCTTCTAAGGAGAAAATGTAAATTAAACCTAACCTTTGAGTTAGCAAATGATGGATAACTCCCTGTCCCATAAAAGAAAGAAGGGGTAGGCCGAGCACCGTGGCTCATGCCTGTAATCCTAGCACTTTGGGAGGCCAAAGTGGGCAGATCACCTGAGGTCAGGAGTTCAAGATCAGCCTGGCCAACATGGTGAAACTCCATCTCTACTAAAAATACAAAAATTATCTGGGTGTGGTGGCACATGCCTGTAATCCCAGCTACTTAGGGGGCTGAGGCAGAACAGTCCTTGAACCTGGAAGGCAGAGGTTGATCATGCCATTGCACTCCAGCCTAGGCAAAAGAGTGAAACTCTGTCTCAAAAAAAAAAAAAAAAAAAAAAAAAAAGGGCAGGGCACAGTGCACAGTCTACTCCTCCTTTCTCATCTAACTTTTGAATCTCACTATGTTTTGCTTTGTTTTTGAGGAGGGGTATGTGTGGAAATTTAGGGTCTTTGTTAAGCTGGTTAGGAGGTTTGAGTTAGGGAGGAGACAAAGGAGTTCAAGAATGATTGCTACTTTATGCAGAACAACAAAAAAAAAATATATTTAAGTAACTTGTTTCTCTGATCCCACTTACTAAGCACAAGCAAGACTTAGGGATTTTGTTTCAGAGAGTTACTTCAACCAGACAAAGCATTTGTTCAACATTATTCACTGTGTAATATTTGTTGCGTCCCGATTAAGAGCATTGATTTTTGCTTTTTGTATTTCTGAGACACGGATATAGCTGAATTAATAGAAACCTTCTGTGTGTTCGTTGGATAGTACTGGGATTTTTATGTGGATTAAAAGAGAAGAAAAGTGTTATGTGTGGAATAGGAAAGAACAAGCTTAGAAAATGTATGTAGAGTTAGTGGTCATTTCTCACCCATTTTTATTCTTGATGTCTCAGTAGCATTTGACAGTCTGTTGCGCCCTAGCTTCACTTGTCTTCCAGGATGTCACTCCCTTGTTGCTGTTCCTGCCTCACTGGTTCCTCCTTCTCAACTTTTTTTTTTTCTTGTTCTTCATCTCCTTAGCCTCCATTTATGGAGTACTCAGAGCAATCCTTGGATCCCTTCTCTGTCTACACTCTTTTCCTAGGTGCTCTCTTTCAAGACTTTATTTTTTAGAGACAGATTCTAACTCTGTTGCCCAGGCTGGAGTGCAGTGGTATGATCATAGTTGACTGTAGCCTTTGATTCCTGGTCTCAAGAAATCCTTCCACCCCTCCTCAGTCGCTAGTACTACAGGTACCCATCACCATGCCTGGCTAATTTATTATTTTTTTGTAGAGACGGGGTCTCACTATGTTGCTCAGGCTGGACTTGATTAAGACTTTAAATGCCATTATTCCCTGACAATTCGTGAGTTTACATTATTAGCTTCAATGTCTTTCCCTGAACTCAAGACTTATATCCAGCTATTCACTGGATATCTCCACTTGGATGTCTAATAGTCTATTGAACTTATTAAAAAACTTCAGAACATCTCCTCTCAAATCTGCATCTCTGGAAGATCCTCCCCATCTCAGAGTTGCTATTCATCTGTGTATTGAATATATAGAGAGTCTCCCTTAACTCTTGTTTTTTCATTCTCCTCATCCATTTCACCAGCAGGTCCTGTCAACTTCACCTTAAAATATATCCAGTATTTAAACACTTCCCACCACCTGCCCTACTGCTACTGGAATAGCTTCATAAATGATCTTCCTCCTTTTGCTCTTTGCCCCCTAAATCTAATTTTAACAGTGACCAGAATAATTCTTTTAAGTATATATCAGATCAAGTCACTGCTTTGCTGAAAACTGTCACCTGGGTGCCCAGATTAAAATCCCACCTGGATTAAAAGGTAGTGTCCCTATCATGGTCTATAAGACCATACAGGATCTACACTACTGTTTCCCAGTGCTCTGACTTCATACCACTTCCCCTTGTGCTATAGCCACACTGGTCTCCTTTGCAGTTCTCCAGCATGCCATGCCTTGGGGCCTTTGTAGTTGTTTTTTCTGCCAGGAACATCATTTTTCCAGATGTCAGTGTGGCCTTCTCCCTTATCTCCTTCAGGTTTCTGCTCAACTGTCATTTAATCAGTGAAATATACTTTAACTGCCTTATTTAAAATAAAAGCTATCTGTCTACATTCTGCTTTCTCTGCTCCCCTTCCCTGTTTTACTTTTCTGCATAGTGCTTGCTATTTGACATGCTGTTCATTCATTCATTGTTCATTATTTAGCAAATACTTATTGAGTGCTGTCTGCTGCGTGCCAGGCATTGTGTTCTAGGGACTTTCTACCATAGTTTATTACATGTCACCACCCACTAGAATGTAAATTTCATGATGGTTAGGACTTTGTTTTGCTCATTGCGATAGCCCTACTCCTAGAACAGTGTCTTTGACATAGGAGCTGAATGAATAAATTTATTTAATTTTTTTTTTTTGAGACGGAGTCTCGTTCTGTCCCCCAGGCTGGAGTGCAGTGGCGCGATCTCGGTTCACTGCCACTTCCACCTCCTAGGTTCAAGTGATTCTCCTGCCTCAGCCTCCTGAGTAGCTGGGATTACAGGCATGTGCCACCACGCCTGGCTAATTTTTGTATTTTTAATAGAGGTGGGGTTTCACTATGTTGGTCAGGCTGGTCTCAAACTCCTGACCTCGTGATCCTCCCACCTCGGCCTCCCAAACTGCTGGGATTACAGGTGTGAGCCACCGCGCTCGGCTAATTTATTTAATTTTTATTTTTTATTTTTTGAGACAGAGTTTCACTCTTGTTGCCCAGGCTGGAGTGCAATGGCGTCATCTCAGCTCACTGCAACCTCTGCCTCCTGGCTTCAAGTGAGTCTCCTGCCTCAGCCTCCCATGTAGCTGGGACAACAGGCAGACACCACCATGCCTAGCTAATATTTTGTATTTTTAGTAGTAGAGACGGGGTTTCATCACGTTGGCCAGGCTGGTCTCGAACTGCTGACCTTGGGTGATCTGCCCTCCTCGGTCTCCCCAAGTGCTGGAATTACAGGCGTGAGCCACTGTGCCCGGCTGACAGTTTCTTTTTAAAGTAAATACTATTTATCTCTGCTTTATTTTGAAGAACAAAAAAAAGTTTTATAGTAAGTGTATGGTTTTTTTTTCCAACGAGAGTAATAAAGGTTTTATTTTTAAAAACAAAGACTTTAGAATATTGCTTTTTATAGAGTAACATGTTTCTAATAAATATTTCCCTTTTTCTCCATCCAGTTACTTATCCTGTATTACATCAGGGAAATGAAACAAAAAGACTATAGCCCCACTCCCAGCTACTCAGTGGGGTGGTAGCTAGGTAAGAAAACAACCCTTTCCTTTTAGATGAAATTGGAACTTAGGAGGTAGTAGTCTTTGGGAGAGGCTTAAAGGGATTGATAATGATGATAAAAAATAATGGTAATGGCCATTTTTGATGAACCAGGCACTGTGCTAAGCACTTTATATTGGTTGCCATCTTCTAACAACCATATGATTGTTGTACTATGAGAAGTAGAGCCAGTGTAGTAGGAGTAAGGAGCATAGACTTTGGAGTCGGACCTCCTGCTTTGACACCTAAGTTTTGCCAGTAACTGATTGTGTGGCCTTGAACAAGAAAACTATGCCTCATTTGTACAGATAGTCCTTGACTTATAGTGTTTCGACTTAACAATTTTCAACTTTACGATGGTGCAAAAGCCATATACATTGATTAGAAACTGCACTTGAAATTCTGAATTTTGATCTTTTCCTGGCCTAGTGACACATGGTATGATATGTTGTCATGATGCTGGGCTGCAGCAACAAGCTGCAGCTCCCAGTCAGCCATGCAATCATGAAGGCAACCAATACTGCACACCGTACTGTGTTTAATAAATTACATGAGACATTTAGGTTTATAATAGGCATTGTATTAGATAATTTTGCCGAGCTAGAGGCTAATGAATGTAAGTGTTCTGAGCATATTTAAGATAGACTCGGCTAAGCTATGATGTTTGGTAGGCTAAGTATATTAATTGTGTTTTTGACTTATGGTATTCAGGATGTAACTCATCATAAGTCAAGGAGCATCTGTATCTGTACAGTGAGGATAATGATAATACCTACCTCCTAAGATGGTGGTGACAGTTAAATGACATAAACTATGTAAAGTGCTTAGCATAGTGCTTGGCACATAGAAAGTGCTTACCAAATGTCAGCTGTTACCATAAAAATTAAAATAGTTGTTATTCTCATTTAAAAGATGGATGAACAAAGGCTTAGAGAAATAAGGTAAATAAAGTAATTTACCTAAGTCACACAGCATATAAATGATGGAACTAGTTTGCATCCAGGCAATCAAACTCCGGAGATTTTGCTATTAACCATTACACTGCATCCCCTTAGTAGGTTGAGAGGAAGACTGGGCAAAAACTGCATCTCGTCAAACTTGAGTGTAGGGGTAAAGGTCAGGCTTGAGTTCTGACTTACCTAACCTGCGTTGTGATCTTAAGGATCTTATCAGTGTAGCATGTGCCTTGATTATTCTTTGAATTGATTCTTCCCTAGATCCAAAGACATGAATGATAGGTTAGTTATATTCTCCTGCTGAGGGTTTGGGTGTTTTCTGGGCCAGGAAATGGAGCTTAACAAACACCTATGTCTCAGTGCTTTTTGGACCAGAAGTAAGAGCTTGTCCAGCCTCTGTTGCTATTATGCTTGTTTATTTTCTCACATGACTGGTAATGATGAGAAGTAGAACAGCGTACACATTGAGAATTCTCTTTTAGTTTTTTTTCTTTGAGACGGAGTTTCGCTCTTGTTGCCCAGGCTGGAGTGCAGTGGCGTGATATCGGCTCACCGCAACCTCCGCCTCCCAGGTTCAGGCAATTCTCCTGCCTCAGCATCCCAAGTAGCTGAGATTACAGGCATGTGACACCATGCCCGGCTAATTTTGTGTTTTTACTAGAGACGGGGGTTTCTCGATGTGCCTCAGGCCAGTCTTGAACTCCCGGCCTCAGGTGATTTGCCTGCCTCAGCCTCCCAAAGTGCTGGGATTACAGGCATTGAGCCACTGTGCCCGGCCACACATTGAGAATTTTCTACATGCTGTGTACTCTACACGAATTATCTCATTTAATCCCTAAAAATAACCTCATGGTGACTCTTATCCCTGTTTTATAGAGTTGAAGAGAGGTTAGAAAACTTGCTTCAAGTTGCGCAGTTAATAAGTAGTAGAGCAGGGATTTAAATAAGGCAGTCCGTCCTGAGTTCATGCTTGCGTTTTTTTTGTTAAGATGGAGTCTTGCTCTGTGGCCAGGCTGGAGTGCAGTGGTGCAATCTTGACTCACCGCAACCACCTCCGTCTCCTGGGTTCAAGCGATTGTCCTGCCTCAGTCTCCTATGTAGCTGGGACTACAGGCACGTGCCAGCATGCCCAGCTAATTTTTGTATTTTTTAGTAGAGATGGGGCTTCACCATGTTGGCCAGGATGCTCGATCTCTCGACCTCGTGATCCGCCCCCCTCCGCCTCCCAAAGTGCTAGGATTACAGGCGAGAGGCACTGCGTCCAGCCCCGAGTTCATGCTCTAACCTCTGCACTCTATTGCCTGTAGTCTTTTCTTACCTCTGTTAAGTAGATAGTATGGACTGTGTGGTTTAAGAGTAGTAGGGCCAGTTCTGTTTCTCTCATACGAAAACTGGGAAGATTTTGACCACTGGACTAGGAATAACGAGGACTGTGATCTTGTCTTGCCCCTGCCACCAACTTGCCATATTTAGGATTTCACTTTTTTTAGTTTTATGGTGCTAATTTATTAAACAAAGGGGTTGCGACCAGGTGCGGTAGCTCATGCCTGTAATCCCAGTACTTTGGGAGGCTGAGGTGGGTGGATCACGAAGTCAGAAGTTTCAGACCAGCCTGGCCAATATGGTGAAACCCTATCTCTACTAAAAATACAAAAAAAAGGCCAGGTATGGTGGCGTGTGCCTGTAGTTCCAGCTACTCAGGACACTGAGGCAGGAGAATCACGTGAAACCAGGAGGTGGAGGTTGCAGTGAGTCAAGATTGTGCCATTGCACTCCAGCCTGGGCGACAGAGCAAGACTCTGTCACCAAAAAAAACAAAAACAAAAAACAAAAACAAAGCGGTTGCTCTAGATGGCCTCTGAGGTCTCTTTGAACTCTGATGTCCTATAATTGATCATAGGAAGTAAGAGTAACACGTGCTTAGCTCCTTGAGTTTGGGGCAGTGGTATTTGTAAGTTCTTTTTTTTTTTTTGAGACAGAGTTTCTGTCACCCAGGCTGGAGTGCAGTGGCACGATCTCGGCTCACTGCAAGCTCCACCTCCTGGGTTCACGCCATTCTGCCTTAGCCTCCTGAGTAGCTGGGTCTACAGGTGCCCACCACCACGCCCGGCTAATTTTTTTGTATTTTTAGTAGAGACGGGGTTTCACCGTGTTAGCCAGGATGGTCTTGATCTCCTGACCTCGTGATCCGCCTGTCTCAGCCTCCCAGAGTGCTGGAATTACAGGCGTGAGTCACCATGCCCAGCTGTGAGTTCTTAGAGAGTCTGCCTTGTGCAGGGAAGATGCCAGATTCTAGGGCAAGGGATGAACCGTCTCCCTGAAGAAGGTAGATCTAGGTTCTTTTTTGAGGCTGGTTGCCAAGGGAACCCAGCCTCTGGCCAGCAACAGCCAGGAATGCTTTGTTTGAGGCTTGGGTACACATAATGAAAACAAGCCGCACATTTAGGTTTCATTCCTTGCCTTTCTGCCATTTCCACCTTTCCTTTTTAAGCTGCTAGTTTTAAACACATTCATGTGTCAGACACTGTTTTAAGTACTTAAATATCGTATCATTTAATCTTCACAATAATCTTACGAAATAGGTACTTCTATTCTAAACTAGAGGCAAGTAGAGTTAAGTAATTTGTCCAGATTTACTCAAGAGAGAGTAGTATCAAACCTGTACTTTTAGCTACTAAGTTGTACTACCCGGTTGGATCTTTAAATAGAAGGAGGACTTCTTATTTATTAGTGTTTTTTTTTTTTTTAATTTAGAATAAAAACTCTTGGAGCTGAAAAGAGCCTTTGAAGTAATTTAATGCAGTCTTCTTGTCTCCAGCCTGCCATCCAGTTGCAGGAATGCTTTCTATCATTCTCCTGACAAATGATCTTTCAAATTCTCTTTGAATACCTCCATTAATAGGGGAGCTCATCACTTCTTGAGGACATTATTGTTGAAAAGCTCTCATTGGTAGAAATATAATAATACTTTTTTGAGACAGGGTCTTGCTCTGTGTCACAGGCCAGAGTGCAGTGTTGGATTACAGCTCACTGAAGCCTCAACCTCCCTGGCACAAGTGATCCTCCCCCTCAGCTTCTCCCGAGTAGCTGGGAATACAGGCACATGCCACCATGCCCAGCTGTTGTTTTTTTTTTTTTTTCTTTTTTCTTTTTTAGTTGTTTGTAGAGACAGGGTTTCACTATATTGTTCAGACTGGTCTCAAATTCCTGGGGTCAAGTGATCCTTCTGCCTTGTCCTCCTAAAGTGCTGGGATTATAGGCATAAGCCACCATGCCCAGCAAAAATTATTTTTTATTTTATTTTTATTTTATTTTTGAGACAGAATCTCGCTCTGTTACCCAGGATGGAGTGCAGTGGCACAATCTTGGCTCACTGCAACCTCTGCCTCCTGAGTTCAAGTGATTCTCCTGCCTCAGCCTCCCCAGTAGCTGGGAGTACAGGCACCTGACATCATGCCTGGCCAATTTTTTAATTTTCAGTAGGGACAGGGTTTCACCATGTTGACTAGGTTGGTCTCAAACTCCTGACCTCAAGTGATCCTCCCGCCTCTGCCTCCCAAAGTGCTGGGATTACTGGCGTGAGCCACTGTGCCTGGCCACCTGGCCTTTTTCTATTTTTAAGAGAGAGGGTCTTGCTATTTCACCCAGGCCAAAGTGCAGTGGTGTGATCATAGCTTACTGTAGCCTTGAACTCCTGGGCTCAAGTGATCCTCCTGCCTCAGTCTTCTGAGTAGCTGGGACTACCGTGTGCCACCACACCAGGCTAATTCTAAAAATTTTCTGTAGAGGCTAGGTGCAGTGGCTCACGCCTGTAATCCTAGCACTTTGGGAGGCCGAGGTGGGTGGATCACTTGAGTCCAGGAGTCTGAGATCAGACTGGCCAATGTGGCGAAACCCCGTCTCTACTAAAAATAAAAAAGTTCGCTGGGCATGGTGGTTCACATCTGTAATCCTACCTACTTGGGAGGCCGAGACACGAGAATTGCTTGAACCCAGGAGGCAGAGGTAGCAGTGAGCTGAGATCGTGTCACTGCACTCCAGTCTGGGCAACAGAGCGAGACTCTTTCTTATAAAAAGAAAAGAAGAAAAATTTCTTTAGAGACTAGGTCTTGCTATGTTGCCTGGGTTGGTCTTGGACTCCTGACCTCAATCAGTCCTCCTGCCTTGGCTTCCCAAAGTTCCGTGATTACAGACATGAGCCACTGCGCCCTGCTGAAAATTATTTCTTATTTTGAATTGAAATCTAATCGAGACTTCTCATTAATTTTTATTTTTATTTATGTTTGAGACGGAGTCCCACTCTGTCGCCCAGGCTGGAGTGCAGTGGCATGATATTGGCTCACTGCAGCCTCCACCTCCTGGGTTCAAGTTATTCTCCTGCCTTGGCCTCGTGAGTAATTGGGATTACAGGTGTGTGCCACCACGCCTGGCTAATATTTGTATTTTTAGTAGAGACGGGATTTCACCATGTTGGCCAGGCTGGTCCTGAAATCCTCACCTCAGGTGATCCTCCCACCTCAGCCTCCCAAAGTGCTGGGATTACAGGCGTGAACCACTGTGCCTGGCCTAATTTTAGACCAGTACCCCAGAACTATACAGAATAAATGTAATACATCTTCCGCATGCCAACTTGTGAACCTTTGAAGACAGTCTTCCTATGTATAAGACATATTTGCAGTTTATCCTAATATCTAAACTTTCTTTCAATTCAGATCAGTCTGCACAAAAGGAATTTCTACCTCTCCCTACTTTGTAAATGCAGCCTGACAAATTTGTGCTTCACTTAGGATTATTTAGTTAGAAGGTGGGTATGCTGTTCCTTCCTCCTTGAAGAATGAATAAATGTTGACCTAAGTTTACAATTGTCTATGAGTTTGGAGGGTTTAGTCTCCTACTCTTGTAATCATTAGGAGGTCAGGCTGCTGCCCTGCTGCATACACCATCAGAGCTCACAA
The DNA here is from genome assembly GCF_002776525.5 of Piliocolobus tephrosceles. NCBI lineage: Eukaryota > Metazoa > Chordata > Mammalia > Primates > Cercopithecidae > Piliocolobus > Piliocolobus tephrosceles. Next base: position 70,719,286 of record NC_045448.1, on the reverse strand, counting down.
AATGGCTGGAAGTTTATCCGGGCACTTGACAAACTGCATTTACTTCATCAGGCCACTAGGTGATGAACAACTCACAAACCCAGACTGCCAAGGACTGTGGTATACAGGGCAGTTTCTGCTTATACTTGGAAAGGCCATTCGAAGTTATCTGGTCCAAACTCATTAAAAGGTTTTTGTTGGAGAGGGGAAACATATGTTTTTTATATAGTTTGTCTTTCCTAGCTTTGTTACAGTTAAATATTAATTGGCTGGGACATTTTTTTTTTTTTTTGATACGGAGTCTCACTCTGTCACCCAGGCTGGTGTGCAATGGCACAATCTCGGCTCACTGCAACCTCCGCCTCTTGAGTTCAAGTGATTCTCCTGCCTCAGCCTCCTACAGGCGTGCGCCACCGTGCCCAGCTAATTTTTGTATTTTATTTTTTTAGTAGAGACAGGATTTCGCCATGTTAGGCTGGTCTCGAGCTACTGACTTCGTGATCGTCCACCTTGGCCTTCCAAAGTGGTGGGATTATAGGCGTGAGCCACCGCTCCCAGTCAAGTGGGACATTTCTTCGAGTGATTTTCTTTTTTTGAGACAGAGTCTCGCTCTGTCGCCCAGGCTGGAGTGCAGTGGTGCGATCTCGGCTCACTGCAAGCTCCGCCTCCCGGGTTTATGCCATTCTCCTGCCTCAGCCTCCCGAGTAGCTGGGACTACAGGCGCCCACCACCTCGCCCGGCTAGTTTTTTGTATTTTTTTAGTAGAGACGGGGTTTCACCGTGTTCGCCAGGATGGTCTCGATCTCCTGACCTCGTGATCCGCCCGTCTTGGCCTCCCAAAGTGCTGGGATTACAGGCTTGAGCCACCGCGCCCGGCCGAGTGATTTTCTTAGAAGTGGGGCATGGGTGGTACTTTCATAATCTTTTAATGTCCAATTTCTTTTTAACCTTTGTGTATGAGTGATATTGTGGTTAGGTTTAGAATTCTTGGAATACTGGTCCTAGTCTCGACAGAGTCTAAGTAGCTTTCCAGTGTTTTGAGTTTCTGGTGATACAGATGAGAAGTCCAGTGGGATTTTTTTTCCTTGTAAGTAATAATCTGTTCTCTTGTTCTGGAAGTTTGTGAATTTTTATTTATGCTTAGAGTTTCCTGTGGTATGCTTCCTGTATATCTTTTTTTTTTTTTTTTTGAGATGGAGTCTTGTTCATGTCGCCCAGTCTGGAGTGCAGTGGCACGATCCCAGCTCTTTGCAACCTCTGCCTCCTGGGTTCAAGCGATTCTTCTGCCTCAGCCTCTTGAGTAGCTGGGATTACAGATGCGTGCCACCACGCCTGGCTAATTTTTGTATTTTTAATAGAGATGAGGTTTTGCCATGTTGGCCGGGCTGAGGTGTATGCCTTTTAAAAATAACCCTTTTTGGCACTCGATGAGCCTTTTAGACTTAAGAACTTAAAGTCTTTTTCAGTTCAAGGTTGTTTTATTGCTTCCCTTTCTTTTGTTTCCAGCCTCTTTACTTTATAGATGAGGAAATTGAAATTGAGCTCAGAAAGGTGAAGTGACTTGTTCAAGGTCATATAGCTAGTTAGAGATGAACCTCAAGCAAATAACCTGACTCCTTTGATGAACTAGACTTTTGTGTACTGAATATTGCTCCACTGAGAGGGCCATTATGAACAACTTGGAAACTTTTTAGTGAGACAGGAATTTTGCCAAGGCTTTGTGGGGAGATGAAGAAGGAGGAAGGGATAAAATTCATTATGTGTGGCCCATTTGAAGAGCTAAATAATTCGCACGTTCCCTGTGTCCCAGTTACTGGAGCTACCCCTAAGCTCTAAAATGTAATAAAACCAGGAAGTTGCTTGAGCACTTGGAGAATTAGATTTTTAGTAGTCAGGAGTTGGATAAATGTGGTCATGCCCTATTGTAAATATCAGAAAACATAAATGGCATCTGAAGGCTTGGAGACAGACATCATAAACCATGTCTTATCAGTGGTCTGGTTTCTGTTTTGAGTTCCAACCTGGGACGCTTCTGCTGGGAACCACCTGTTCCTGGCTCTGTTGATCTTTGGATTTCCCCAGCCCTGTAGTCCCTTTCAGTTTTGAAATGAAACCTACTCCAGAGGGCGAGGTCAGGTATGAGGAGGACTTTGACAGCTCACCTTGGGTTGTTTTTTTCCCCAGAGCTGTCTAGTATGTGACTGTGTGAGGTGTCAGAACCAGCAGGCTGTGATATAGATTAATTGATGGTGAATCAGCTGTTGGGTAAGGTCTGGGCTGTGTCATTTTTTGGGTAACCAGGAAAACATGACCAAATACATTGTCTTTCATCTACAGAAAGTTGAAACTTAAGGGTGCAGTCACCAGAAAGCTGCCCATGATCATCTCTGCCTTTGGTTTACTGACAAAGGAAAAGCTTTTTTTTTTTTTTTTTTTTTTGGAGACAGAGTTTTGCTCTTGTTGCTCAGGCTGGAGTACAATGGCAACAATCTCTACTCAACTGCAACCTCCACCTCCTGGGTTCAAGCGATTCTCCTGCCTCAGCCTCCCGAGTAGCTGGGATTACAGGCATGCGCCACCATGACTGGCTAATTTTGTGGTTTTTTTAGTAGAGACGGATTTTCTCCATTTTGGTCGGGTTGGTCTCAAACTCCCGACCTCAGTCAGGTGATCCACCCGCCTCGGCCTCCCGGAGTGTTGGGATTACAGGCATGAGCCACTGTGCCTGGCCGAAGGAAAGGCTTTAATTTGCCTTCATCTTGCCTCATATGTAGATCTTCCTTACCTCCTTTCTATTTACATCTGTAGCTTTGTTCTGCTGCTGTAGCTACAAAACCTTTACATAATGTGCCTTTTGGAATTGCTGCTTTGGAATTGACTCCTCTAGATACCCCTAGAAACCCCCGTTCTCCAACCAGACTCTCACAGAATGCAGCTTGCCTCCTCCTTTTTCTGTAAACCTGGTTTCCATAAGATTGCAGCACTGCACTTGGAATCTTCACAAGTGAAACTAGCCCACCCCTTACTACTTCACTCCTGACTTTGCCTGACTGTTGCTCAGCCCCATTCCTCAGCACTCCAGAGCTGCTTCCAAATGGCCAGATACTTTCAAATACCTTTTTCTGTTTGAAATTTCTGCTGGCCAGCAAGGCCATTTGATCACTGTCCTTGAAGCTGGCATCTATACCCATTTCCCCTGTGTTTGTTGAGACTTTGGTGTCTGATCTCCCCTCCTAGGGCTATAGCTCAGGCTCAGGGATTGGTGGCCAGGCCTTGCCTGGAGCCAAGGATTTGGGATAGAATATGGAATTAGGGGGCTTGGTGTTAACATTTCAGAGGTAGGCGGATGAGAAGCCAGAATATGTGAACTTCAAGGCCAGTGGAGGATGGGAAGGACAGAGAGAATTTAGTATCTGAAGCAAAAGATTTCCTTTGTAAGCTCCTTCTTCTGTGCATTCTTTTTGAAAAATTATTTAATTTAGAGAATATAATAAATTATATTTTTAAAATATCAAAACATAGAGCATATTTTGACTATTCCTATCTCCCTATTTCAGTTATTTGTGTATTCACTAGAGGTAACGTGTTGGTGGTTTGGAATGTACCTGCCATACTTTTTCCTGTGTGTTTACTTACATATGTATGAACCCAGAAAAAATTTAAAGTATTATTTTATATTTTATTTAATTCTCTATACAAGTGATATAACATTTTATGTATCGTTCTGGTATTCTTTGATTTAATAACGTACTTTGACAATATTCCATGTTAATACAAAAAGGCATATCTCATTCTTTTTGGTGCTGGATAGTATTTCATAGAATGGATATGCTGTATTTTAGTTGGCTATTTTTCTGTTGAGACATTAAGGTATTTCCAGTTTTTGGGTGATCTCAGCCTCTTTGGCGGCTTCAGTTACCATCTACATGTGGATGGTTCCCAAATCTCCAGCCCAGATCTCTAGACCAGATTATCCAACTGCTTACAACTCCACTGGGATGTCTTGTAGCCCCCTGCTTTTTCTCACTTGCTCCTTCTCCAGTGCCCAATCATATACATTATAGACAGCATGCAGTAGCTAAAGCCTCAAACATAGCAACGATTAATCATTCCTTCCTTCCCTTCCCACATCTGACAACCAGTCACTAGGACTTGTCCTTCCTGCCTCCTCAGTATTTCTTGAATGTAATCACTTTTTCTCTCCATTGCTACTACTCTGTACCTTAGTTTTTATTTATTTATTTATTTATTTATTTATTTATTTATTTATTTATTTTTTATTATACTTTTAAGTTCTAGGGTACATGTGCATAACGTGCAGGTTTGTTACATATGTATACATGTGCCATGTTGGTGTGCTGCACCCATCAACTCGTCAGCACCCGTCAATTCATCATTTATATCAGGTATACCTCCCCAATGCAATCCCTCCCCCCTCCCCCCGTACCTTAGTTTTTAAATTTATAAAAGAGTACTTGTGAGGATTAAGTGAATTAATATATGTAAAATACTTAGAATAATAGATTGGCACCTACTAATTGCTATATGAATGTTAGTTGTTATTAACATCATTATCTTAGTTTGTATAATCTGTTATCTATCACTGCCTCCAGTCTTAATTTTATTCACCCCTACCTCCATTCCATTCTCCACACTACAGCCAGAGTGGTCTTTATAAAATGGAAAAATGGGCCAGGCATGGTGGCTTATGCCTGTAATCCTAGCAATTTGAGAGGCCAAGATGGGAGGATCACTTGAGCCCAGGAGTTCGAGGCAACATAGTGAGACCCTGTCTCTACAAAAAATAACAAATTAGCCACGTGTGGTGCTGGTGCACACCTGTGGTCCCAGATACTTGGGAGGCTGAGCTTGGGAGGTTGAAGCTGCAATGAGTTGTAGTGATGCCACTGCACTCCAGCCTTGGTGACAGAGTGAGACCTTGTCTCAAAAAAATAAAAATGTAAGAATGATTGCTTAAATGATAATTCCCCTGCTTAAAAAGATGTCAGTGAGGCCGGACGCGGTGGCTCACGCCTGTAATCCTGGTGCTTTGGGAGGCCAAGGCAGGTGGATCACCTGAGGTCAGGAGTTCGAGACCAGTCTGGCCAACATGGTGAAACCCCATCTCTACTAAAAATACAAAAATTAGCTGGGCGTGGTGGTGGGGGCCTGTAATCCCAGCCACTCGGGAGGCTGAGGTAGGAGAATCACTTGAACCTGGGAGGTGGAGGTTGCAGTGAGCTGAGTTTGCGCCATTGCACTCCAGCCTGGGCAACAAGAGCAAAACTCTGTCTCAAAAAAAAAAAAAAAAAAGTTAGATATTAGTGATATTTCCATTCAACTACTTTGTGTTTTGGAGACAGAGTCTCTGTCTCCTGGGCTTGAATGCAGTAGTGTGATTTTGGCCCACTGCAACCTCTGCCTCCTGGTTTCAAGCGATTGTCCTGCCTCGGCCTCCCAAAGTGCTGGGATTACAGGTGTGCACGACCATGCCCAGCTAATTTTTGTATTTTTAGTAGAGATGGGGTTTCACCATGTTGGTTAGGCTGGTCTTGAACTCCTGGCCTCAAGTGATCCACCCACCTCAGCCTCCTAAAATTGTAAGATTACAGGCGTGAGCCACTGCACCCAGTCTCCATTGAGCTTTTAATGACTTCCTTTTATTGAGATACCTGATTTTTCTTTTCTTTCCTTCCTTTCTTTTCTGTTCTTTTTTGTTTTTTTTTTTAGTCAAAATCCTCGTTCTGTAACCCAGGCTGTAGTGCAGTGGGATCTTCCTAGTGCAGAAGGGATCTTCCTGCCTCAACCTGACCAGTAGCTGGTACTAAAGGCATGTGCCACCATGCCTGGCTAGTTTTTAAAAATTTTTTTTGTAGAAACGAGGTCTCACAGCTCGTCTCTGTGCCACTGCACCCTGCCCCTGCTTTTAAATGCCATCTCTTCAGACAGGTCTTCCCCTGACTATCTAATGATTCTAAAGTGTCTACCCATATGCTTTTATTATATCACCTTATTTTAATACTGTGATCGCACTTATCAATATCTGATAATTTTCTGGTTTATTTACATATTTGTTTATAGTCTTCTCTAATTAGAAGAGAACAGGGATATTCTGGTTTTTTTTTTTTTTTGAGACGGAGTCTCCACCCCGTTGCCCAGGCTGGAGTGCAGTGGCGCGATCTCGGCTCACTGCAAGCTCCGTCTCCCGGGTTCATGCCATTTTCCTACCTCAGTCTCCCGAGCAACTGGGACTACAGGTGCCCGCCACCATGCCCGGCTAATTTTTTGTACTTTTAGTAGAGATGGGGTTTCACCGTGTTAGCCAGGATGGTCTCGATCTCCTGACCTCGTGATCTGCCTGCCTCGGCCTCCCAAACTGCTGGGATTACAGGCGTAAGCCACCACACCCGGCCTTTTTTTTTTTTTTTTTTAGATGGAGTCTTGCTCTCTTGCTCAGGCTGGAGTGCAGTGGTTCTATTTTGGCTTACTGCAACCTCTGTCTCCCGGGTTCGAGCAATTCTCGTGCCTCAGCTTCCTCAGTAGCTGGGATTACAGGCGTGTGCCACCATGCCGGGCTAATTTTTGTATTTTTAGTAGGAACAAGATTTCACCATGTTGACCAGGCTGGTCTTGAGCTCCTGACCTCAAATGATCCACCCACCTTGGCCTCTCAGAGTGCTGGGATTACAGGTGTGAGCCGCTGTGCCTGGTTGGTATTGTTTGTTTAATTCATTGTTGTATTCCTAGCATCTAGGACAATGTCTGACACATTATTGACAATAAATACTTGTGAAGTGAATAGTAAAACAACTTCCTTTGTCCTATTAGGCCCTTTTGGCCTCTCCAGCATCATCTGTATCAGTCCCCTATCTTGACCTTCCCATCCTCCAGCTCATGACATGTCTTTAGATGTGCTTTCTTGCTGCAGGGCCTTTGCATGTGCTCTTCACTGTACCTAGAACACACCATTCTAGGCACTGCCTAGAATGCTCTGCCACTGCCTGGATATCTCCTGTTCATCATCCAAGTTACAGCTTAGGTATAACTTCACCTGATTAGCCTCGATCATGCAACTCTGCATACTTTGCCATTAATTATCATATGTATTGTAATTCTTTTGTTGTCTGTGTCCTTCCCTAGACTATAAGCTTATGTTGTGCTCACCATGAATTCCTAGTCAAAGCTTATCAGCAGTGGTTAGTACGACCTTTGGGGGAGGGGGATAGAGTATCAGGGGCAGCACCTGAGGTCTAGGAAGGTGTACTTTAGGATGTCAGGGTGAGTTTTAAACACTGGCCCTTGGTTCATTGTCATTCTTCCTATTTCCTCCATCTTTTTTGATCCCCTTATTTGGCTGGATGAACCATCTAAAATGATTGGGTCATATCCATGAAACCAGGGTAAGCCTGACACAAAAGACTTGCTCATGAAGGCAGCATGTGTCCTGAGGATAAAGGTTGAGAATCTGGGTAGGCATATTATTAACTTCAGGTAGCTGAGGGCGGAATAACTGACAGTGGAGTAGAATTCTAAGCAAGGAAGGAAGCAAAAGGCCTGAAGGGTGAGACAAGGCTGAAGCAGGAAGCTGAATCATTAAGTCATAAACCTGGAGCACTTGGATAGTGAGTAGAGTGTAAGAAGGAACAGGGCAAGCAGTTCAGGATTAGGGTCATAAATAATCTTGGGGATTACTTAAATCATCTTTTAGCATTCTTACCTCTTTAGTTTGGAACCAGCTTTTGGATTATAGAAAAGATCAGTTAGTTGACATACAAGGATTTGAGTGAGAGTGTATATTACTTTCTTTGTATTTTATGGGCTCTTTACTTTAAAATGAAATCCCCAGAAATCCTACCTTAACTTTTCCCCCACCTCAATTTCTGCTGCCAAGAGCCTATCATCCACACTTCTAAATATATCAGGTTCAACTCCCTTATCTTTGAAACAAGTTACGTGTACAGAAGCCTGCAGTAGTGCTGGAGCTTCCTTCAGATAGGTTGAAGGGAGTGAGCTGTCTTCAGGCTACCTCCTCCCACTGAACCAGGCATAGGAGCTGGCCTCAGCAGCCTTAGGAGTTCAGGACTCTGTTTAACATGAATCTGTGGAATTTCTCTCTGAATTTTGGGGAGCAAGTATTCTGTAGAATATAGTATGGGACTCTGTCCGTGAGGCATAGCAAAAAGTAGTGGAAGACTGGCTGGATGTGCATGAATGGTGGGATCTGAAGGTATGTAGGAGTGGGCATCAAGGTTTCTGACCTGGCTCTTAAATTTTGACAGGGCTGGGGGTACTGATGTGCCAAGTAGAGAGTCTGGAGGGGTAGCTAGTCCCTGGCCCTTAGAGGTGTTCTGAATGTTTTTGTATGTAGCTCAGAGCTCTTTTGCAGGCTGATGGGGATTCATGAAGATAGAGTACTTGTTGAGGAAGGGTGTGTTCTCTTTTGAAGGTTGGATGGAGTGGTTATGTGCACAGACTGGGCAGTCTATGGCCTGGTCATCTAGTCTCTGTGAGGTGAGGCACCTGCATTCCCTTCCTAGGGCCGTGCTGGGAAAACCAACCTAAGAGAGCTGGAGATCATGACTGTTGTTAGTGATTTCCGTGAGACTACTCACTGTCTTTACTTGCTCCTTCTGTTCTCTTAAGTCCCGTGGCTATAGTGTCCTGCCTTCTATTTTCTGCTTTAGGACCTCCAAATTCCATAATTCATTCAGATTCTCTTTCTAGAGACAAGGTCTCACTATGTTGCCCAAGCTAGAGTGTAGTGGCCGTTCACCAGCATGATCATAGCACACTACAGCATTGAACTTGAGCTCGAATGATCCTTCTGCCTCAGCCACCCAAGTAGCTGGGATATAGGTGTGCGCCTTCACACCTAGCTCAAACTGCTCTGTCTAGATTACTTAATGCCCAGCTTGACTCTGGCTTTACATAGTACTCTAATTATGACATTGACAGCCAGCTTCAAGTAAGGGCCTTTCTTCATTATCCTTGTTCCTAGAGTTACGGTTTTGAAGCTTTAGTGTATCAGAATTACCCATGAGGGTGAGGGAGGGGGCGCTGGATATTTGTTTAAAATGCAGATTCCTGGTGTTAACTGCTAGATACTCTAATTCAGTAAGTTTGGGGTGGTGACCAGGAATCTGCAGCTTGATCAGCCTCCCAGGTGATTCTGACACTAGTCATCATCTCCAGATCATATATATATATTTTTTTGAGATGGAGTTTCGCTCTTGTTTCCCAGGCTGGAGTGCAATGGCACGATCTTGGCTCACTGCAACTTCTGCCTCCCGGGTTCAAGCAATTCTCCTGCCTCAACCTCCTGAGTAGCTGGGATTACAGGCACCTGCCACCATACACAGCTAATTTTTTGTATTTTCAGCACAGATGGGGTTTCACTATGTTGGCCAGGCTGGTCTCAAACTCCTGACCTCAGGCAGTCCACCTGCCTCAGCCTCCCAAAGTGCTGGGATTATAGGCGTGAGCCACTGCACCTAGCCAAAGATACCTATTTTCTCCTTTTTTTTTTTTTTTGGAAATGGAATTTCGCTCTTGTCACCCAGGCTGCAGTGCAGTGGAGTGATCTTGGCTCACTGCAGCCTCTACCTCCTGGGTTCAAGAGATTCTCCTGCCTCAGCCTCCAGAGTAGCTGGGAATGCAGGCATCCACCACCACACCCAGCTAAATTTTTTTTTTTTTTTTTTTTTTTTTTTTGTATTTTTAGTAGAGACGGGGTTTTGTCATGTTGACCAGGCTGGTCTTGAACTCCTGACCTCAGGTGATCCATCTGCCTCCCAAAGTGCTGGGATTACGGGTGTGAGCCACTGCACCCAGTCCTTCAGACCATATTTAGAGATATTTTGACTTACAGGACTCTGCCACTTCTCTACCCTTGAAGGGGCATGGAAGAGATTTGAGTTCTTTACTTGGATCCTGTAGTATCTGGTCCCTGCATGTTTCTCAAGTCTCATCCCAGGCCCCTCCTTCCCTACTCCTGGCACCCTCATCTGCTCACAGTTTGTTGACCCCTTCTCCAGCGGTTTCTGGCCTGAGAGCCTTTGCAATGCTGTATAGCCTCTGCCTAGAACAGTCTTTACTGTGCATTTTGCCTCAATTAACTATCCCTTGCTTTTTTTTGAGACGGAATCTCACTCTGTCACCCAGGCTGGAGTGTAGTGGCACTATCTCAGCTCACTACAACCTCCGCCGCCCGAGTTCAAGCGATTCTCTTGTCTCAGCTTCTCGAGTAGCTGGGACTACAGGCATGCACCACCATGCCTGGCTAATTTTTGTATTTTTAGTAGAGACGGGGTTTCTCCATGTTGGCCAGGCTGGTCTTGAACTCCTGACCTCAAGTGATTCACCCGCCTTGGCCTCCCAAAGTGTTGGGATTACAGGTGTGAGCCACTGCGCCCAGCCTGTCCCTTGCCTTTAATTGTCAAGTAAGCATTATCTCCTCTTGAAGGGTTTTTTTGGCACTGTATATAAAGAAACTGTTAGCACCTCATTTGTTTACATAAGACCACTTAACTGTTTGTCTTTCTCTCCTGGTGGGTTTGAAGCTCTGTGAGGGCAGGGAGCTTGTTCCTGGTCGTGTATCTTCAGTGCCTAGTATGTAGAGGCACTCAATAACTACTTGTTGACTAATCCATATTTTTATCTTCTTGTTAGTATCTGTGTTGTTGGATTGTGGCTCTGCACAACTCTTTTTTAAATTGAGACAGAGTTTAGCTGTTGTTGCCCAGGCTGGAGCGCAGTGAAGCGATCTCGGCTCACTGCAACCTCCGCCTCACAGGTTCAAGCAATTTTCCTGCCTCAGCCTCCCAAGTAGCTGGGATTACAGGTGTGTGCCACCACACCTGGTTAATTTTGTATTTTTTTAGTAGAGAGAGGGTTTCACAATTATGGTCAGACTGGTCTCAAACTCCTGACCTCAGGTGATCCACCTGCCTTGGCCTCCCAAAGTGCTGGGATTACAGGTGTGAGCCACTGTGACTGGCAGCTCTGCCCAACTCTTGCCCTTTGTATGTATTGTTGCCTCTTCCAGAAACACCCTTTCTCATGTCAACTTGGCAGATTCCTTCTTGTCCTTTACTACTTCTTTAAGCATTTCTTTGACTTCTGAGACAGTGCTGGTTCAACAGAGACAGCACTGTTTCCTCTGTAATAGGTTTTTTTTTTTTTGGATAGAGTCTCACTCTGTTGCCCAGGCTGGAGTGCGGTGGTGTGATTTTGGCTTACTGCAACCTTCGCCTCCTGAGTTCAAGCAGTTCTCATGCCTCAGCCTCCCAAGTAGCTGGAATTACAGATGTGTGCCACCACACCCGGCTAATTTTTGTATTTTTAGTGAACATGGGTTTTACCATGTTGGCCAGGCTGGTCTCGATTTCCTGAGCTCAGGTGATCCACCTGCTTTGGCCTCCCAAAGTGCTAGGATTACAGTCATGAGCCAGCACACCTACCATTCTAATAGGCTTTTCAACCATATGTTGTGATTTCACCTGTGTAAGAGATAGATGGTAGCGCCTCTCTTTTACAGGTGACAACCAGAGGCTCTAAGAAAGGGGTCCCCAACCCTAGTCTGTGGCTCATTAGGAACAGGTTGCACAGCAGGAGGTAAGTGGTGGGCAAGTGAGCAAAGCTTCGTCTGTATTTTTACAATCATCACTTGCATTGCTGCCGGAGCTCTGCCTCCTGTCAGATCAGTGGCAGTGTTAGATTCTCTTAGGAGTGGGAACTCTATTGTGACCTGAGGAAGTGAGGGATCTAGGTTGCATGCTCCTTGTGAGAATCTAATGCCTGATGATCTGTCATTGTCTCCCATCTCATCTAATTGCAAGATAACAAGCTCAGGGCTCCCACTGGTTGTACATTATGGTGAGTTGTATAATTATTTCATTATATATTACAACATAATAATAATAGAGATAAAGTGCACAATAAATGTAATGTACTTGAATCATCCTAAGACCATTCCCTCCCCTTTGTCCATGGAAAAATTGTCTTTCTTTTTTTTTTTTTTTTTTCTTTTTTTTGAGACGGAGTCTTACTCTGCAGCCCAGGCTGGAGTGCAGTGGCCGGATCTCAGCTCACTGCAAGCTCCGCCTCCCGGGTTTAGGCCATTCTCCTGTCTCAGCCTCCCCAGTAGCTGGGACTACAGGCGCCTGCCTCGTCGCCCGGCTAGTTTTTTGTATTTTTTAGTAGAGACGGGGTTTCACCATATGAGCCAGGATGGTCTCGATCTCCTGACCTCGTGATCCACCCATCTCGGCCTCCCAAAGTGCTGGGATTACAGACTTGAGCCACCGCGCCCGGCCGGAAAAATTGTCTTTCATGAAGCAGGTTCCTGATGCCAAAAAGGTTGGGGATGGCTACTCTTAAGAAATTAATTACCTTGGAAATGGCAGACTGATATTTGAACCCCAATGTATCTAAGGAGCCCTCATTTCTACCTCACTATGCTCCCTGTAAGAAAACCAGTGTGCATACCTAGGCAACAAACCTGCATGTTCTGCACATGTATCCCGGAACTTAAAGTATAATTAAAAAAAAAAAAAAATTCAATTTACCATAAAAAAAGGAGAAAACCAGTCAGCAGACTGAGAGATACTGAAGTGAAAGAGGTGCTTTAAAAAAAATTAGTTGGGTAAAAAATTTCTGGCCAGGTGTGGTGGCTCATGCCTGTAATCCCAGCATTTTGGGAGGCCGAGGTGGGCAGATCACCTGGGGTCAGGAGTTCAAGACCAGCCTGGCCAACATGGTGAAACCCCGTCTCTACTACAAATACAAAAATTAGCCGGGCATGGTGGCAGGCGCCTGTAATCCCAGCTACTCAGGAGGCTGAGGCAGGAGAATCACTTGAACCTGGGAGGTGGAGGTTGCAATGAGCCAAGATCATGCCATTGCACTCCAGCCTGGGAGACAAGAGCAAGACTTTGTCTCAAAAAAAAAATTTCTGCAGAGTCCAGGCACAGTGGCTTACACCTTTAATTGTAGCACTTTGGTAGGCTGACACAGGCGATCACTTGAGGCCAAGAGTTCCAGACCAGCCTGGCCCACATGGCAAAACACTCTCTCTACAAAAAATACAAAAATTAGCTGGGTGCAGTGCCACGTGCCTGTAGTCCCAGCTACTTGGGAGGCTGAGGCAGGAGAATTGCTTGAACCTGGGAGGTAAAGGTTGCTTGAACCCAAGAGGTGGAGGTTAACTGCAGCTTGGGTGACAGAGTGAGACTCAATTTCCTCAGAGCTAAACACAATAAAATGAATACTTTTGACAAGCCATTGATAAAGACAGCAGAGTGTAAAGGGTGACCATAGCATTGGGAGGATGATGTGTATTTCATGTATTTCCTTGATCGTATCCATGATTCCTTGTGGTACTGATAAAGCCAACACATACAGCCTAGTAGAAATAAGCTTGGCCAGGTGCGTTGGCTAACACCTGTAATCCCAGCACTTTGGAATGCCAGGACAGCAGAGGTGGTGCCACTGTACTCCAGGCTGGACGACAGAGCGAGACCCCATCTCAAAAGAAGGAAAAAAAAAAAAAAGAAATGAGCTGAGGTGAAAATGTTACTCAAGTCAAACCAAAGAAAATATCAATCATTAACTCAGTTTTCCTGGAGGATATATAAAGAGTGAAATCTGAACTTTTTTTTTTTTTGGAGTCAGGGTCTAGCTAGCACTGTCACCCAGGCTGGAGTGCAGTGGTGCAGTCTCCACTCACTGCAGCCTCAACCTCCCAAGCGGCAGTGATCCTTCCACCTCACCCTCCCATGTTGCTAGGACTGCAGGCTTGAGCCACTATGCCTGGCTAATTTCTTTTTTTGCAGAGGTGGGATCTATGTTGCCCACGTTGGTCTTGAACTGGGCTCAAGCAGTCCTCTCGCCTCGGTCTCTCAAAGTGCTGGGATTACAGGCATGAGCCACCATGCCTGGCCTGAACATATTTGTTGAGGGAAAAGCTGTGCAAAATTGATCTGCAAAGTCCTTAATATGTTTTGCTTTAAAAATACATTTTACTGGCCGGCCATGGTGGCTCACACCTGTAATCCCAGCACTTTTGGAGGCTGAGGTGGGCAGATCACAAGGTCAAGAGGTTAAGACCATCCTGGCCAACATGCTGAAACCCTGTCTCTACTAAAAATACAAAAAATTAGCTGGGTGTGGTGGCACTCACCTGTAGTCCCAGCTACTCGGGAGGCTGAGGCAGGAGAATTGCTTGAACTTGAGGCGGAGGTTGCAGTGAGCCGAGATTGTGCCACTGCACTTAAGCCTGGCCACAGAGTGGGACTCCCTCTAAAAAAAAACAAAAAACAAAAACAAAAAAAACCTTTTTACTGGCTGGGTGCGGTGGCTCATGCCTATAATCCCAACATTTTGGGAGGCCGAGGCTGGTGAATCACTTGAGGTCAGGAGTTCAAGACCAGCCTGGCCAACATAGTGAAACCCCATCTCTACTAAAAATACAGTAATTAGCTGGACGTGGTGGTGCATGCCTGTAATCCCAGCTACTTGGGAGGCTGAAGCAAGAGAGTTGCTGGAACCTGGGAGGCGGAGGTTGCAGTGAGCCGAGATCATCCCATTGCACTCCAGCCCGGGCAACAGAGCAAGATCCTGTCTCAAAAAAAAAAAAAAAAAAAAAAGGATGGATGGTTGGTTGCAGGAAAAAGAAAAATTACACAGATATACACAAACACACTGGTATGGAACGATCTCCAAGATCTGTCATTAAGAGAAAACTAACGTGCAGAATAGTTTTTATGGCTAGTGTACTAGTGTTAGCATTTGTATGTAAAAAGAGGAGAAACTCTGTATACTTGTTATATACCCATACTGTTTCTGAAAGTTTTCTTTTTCCTTCTTTCTTTTTTTTTTTTTTTTTCAATAGATATGGGGTCTCGCCATGTTGCCCAGGCTGGTCTAGAACACGTGAACTCAAGCAATCCACCTGCCTTGGCCTCCCAAAGTGCTCGGATTATAGGCATGAGCCACCATGCCTGGCCTTTTTGTTTTTTAATATCCTTCTCTGTTGCTGAATTTTTTATTTTTCACCATATGAACATTACCTTTTTAAAAAGAGTAATTGTGAGCTGGGCGCGATGGCTTATGCCTGTAATCCTAGCACTTTGGGAGGCTGAGGCGGGTGGATCACCTTGTCAGGAGTTTGAGACCAGCCTGCCCAACATGACAAAACCCAGTTGCTACTAAAAATACAAAAAAAATTAGTTGGGTGAGGTGGCACACACCTATAATCCCAGCTACTTGGGAGGCTGAGACAGGAGAATCACTTGAACCCAGGAGGTGAAGGTTGCAGTGGCAGGGAGCTGAGATCGCGCCACTGCACTCCAGCCTGTGTGACAGAGCAAGACTCCATCTCAAAAAAAAAAAAAAAAAAAAAAAAAAGCAGTTGTGGTAAAAAACACACATAAAATTTACCATCTTAACCATTTTTAAGTGTATGAGAAATTGTAAAAAACAAACATAAAATTTGCCATTTTAACCATTTTTAAGTCTTTATGTTTTAGTAGTCTTAGGTATATTCACATTTTGTGCAACAGATCTCCAGAACTTCTTCATCTTGCAAAACTGAAACTCTGTACCCATTAAACAACAACTCTGCTTGCCCTACCCCTCCTTTCTCTCTGGTACCACCATTCTACTTTCTGTTTCTGTGAATTTGAATACTTCACTACCTCATATAAATAGAGTCATACAGTATTTTTGTGTGTGTGATGGGCTTATTTTACTTAGCATAGTGTGTTAGGGTTCATCCATGTTGTAGCATGTGTTAGGATTTCTTTCCAGTTTAAGGCCGAATAATACTCCGTTTTATGTATGCATCATAGTTTAGCCATTCTTCATCAATACATTGCCTTTTTAAATATTTTATTTTTTAATTTTTAATTTTTTTGTAGAGACAGAGTCTTCTTGCTATGTTGCCCAGGCTGGTCTTGAACTCCTCGCCTCAAGCAATCCTCCTGTCTTGGCCTCCCAAGTGTCAGGATTACAGGCATGTGCTATCACACCCAACCTGATACATTGCCTTTATACAATTTTTTTTCTTTTTCTTTTTTTTTTTTTTTGAGACGGAGTCTTGCTCTGTCGCCCAGGCTGGGGTGCAGTGGCGCGATCTCCACTCACTGCAAGCTCCGCTTCCCAGGTTCACACCATTCTCCTGCCTCAGCCTCCCATGTAGCTGGGACTATAGGCACCCGCCACCGCGCCCGGCTCATTGTTTTTAAATGTAATTTTAGTAGAGACGGGGTTTCACTGTGTTAGCCAGGATGGTCTCAATCTCCTGACCTCGGGATCCGCCCGTCTCGGCCTCCCAAAGTGCTGGGATTACAGGCATGAGCCACCGCGCCCAGCCAAAATTTTTTTTCTTTATTCTAAAAACAAAAAAAACAAATCTGGATACATGTGCAGAACGTGCAGGTTTGTTACATAGGAGTATGTGTGCCATGGTGGTTTGCTGCACCTATTGACCTGTCCTCTTAAGTTCCCTCCCCTCACCCCCCACCTCCCACCCCCGAAGAGCCCTGGTGTGTGTTATTCCCCTCTCTGTGTCCATGTGTTCTCAATGTTCAGCTCCCACTTATGAGTGAGAACATGTGGTGTTTGGTATTATGTTCTTGTGTTAGTTTGCTGAGGATGATGACTTCCAACTTCATCCATGCCCCTGCAAAGGACATGATCTCATTCCTTTTTATGGCTGCATAGTATTCCATGGTGTATATGTACCATATTTTCTTTATCCAGTCTATCATTGATGGGCATTTGTGTTGGTTCCATGTCTTTGCTATTGTAAATAGTGCCACAATAAACATACGTGTGCATGTGTCTTTTTCTTTTTTTTGAGACGGAGTCTTGCTCTGTTGCCCAGTGGCATTCAGAGTTCAGTGGTGCGATCTCTGCTCACTGCAACCTCTGCCTCCCAGGTTCCAGTGATTCTCTTGCCTCAGCCTCCTGAGTAGCTGGAATTACAGGCGTGCGCCACCATGCCTGGCTAATTTTCATATTTTTAATAGAGACAGGGTTTCACCATGTTGGCCAGGCTGGTCTCAAACTCCTGACCTCAGGTGATCCACCTGTCTCGGCCTCCCAAAGAACTGGGATTATAGGCGTGAGCCACCTCGCCTGTCCTGAATACTTTTTAAAACTATTTTGCTTCACCTTATAAATGTGATCCTGAAAAGTTGGGTATAAACATTGTATGTATATGTATGTATGTATGATACAGGGATAGTTTGAGGGGTGGTTAAAATCTTAGTTAACTTTACAGCAAAGAGGAGACTCCTTTTTGCCTTGTGAATGATCCCCAACTTTATGTCTCAGATGTTTGTATTGGAGATTTTTCTTGAAGTAAAATATCACTCTACTAGGAATGGAACCAAAAAGGGGAGATGTGGTTATTTGAAATTGAAGATAGCTATATATACCAGAACATCCCACCATTTGTCTTACTTTACATACTTTTCCATTTGTTTTACCAGCATCTCTTTTTTCCTGTTCCATGCACTAGAAATCCTGGAGCCCTCTTATTTTTTTTTTTTATTCATTTTTTTGAGACAAAGTCTCACTCTGTCACCCAGGCTGTAGTGCAGTGGCACGATATCGGCTCACTGCAGCCTCCACCTCCCAGGTTCAAGTAATTCTCCTGCCTCAGCCTCCTGAGTAGCTGGGATTACAGGCGCCTGCCACCACGCCTGGCTGATTTTTGTATATTTAGTAGAGATGAGGTTTCACCATTTTGGCCAGGCTGATCTTGAACTCCTGACCTTGTGATCCAGCCGCCTCAGCTTCCCAAAGTGCTGGGATTACAGGCATGAGCCACTGTGCCCGGTGAGTCCTCTTATTTTTATAACATGCTTCCTATGTGTTGATTTTGTTTTCCCTAATGGAGTAAATTTTTGAAGTCAGGAGGCATCTCTTATATCCTGTAGTGATGAGCATAATATGAGTTGTTCAATAAATACGTATTTGGCAAAGATGGAAGTGGAGAGAGAAAGAGGTTCCTCTGCTGAAGAAGTGTGATTACTTTTGGTTTTTTCTACCTCATATTGTACCCATTTCTAGCAGGGAATTTCTTCCACTTGCAGACCAAGTGTGTTGGGGACTTGAGATGTGTACGTGAGTGTTTGTGATGTTTCCTGCTGAAAGCGCAGGTAAGAGAGCTGAAGCCAGATTGGAGCCTGAAGACTCTGACTTGATAGTATGTACACTTCTGTGATAACCCTAAGGAGAGAATCTCAGGTTTCTTTCCTCTGCTTAACATCAAGCCTGAATATTTAACTATCAGCAGGGCAGCTGGACCTGAGTGTGCTTTTGGCGTCTTAAATTCAGTAGCACATAGTAGGAATATTTGATAAAAGTGATTTTGCTTTTTTTGTCAGTAGTATATGAAAGCACTTAACACAGTGCCTGACTTATAGTTGGTGTCCAAAAGGTGACAGAGAGTATGTGAGAAATGTTTTGAAGTAGTTGAGTCTCTCCCTGAGTGCCCTGCCTCCACTCATGTGCCTATACCCCCCACCCCAGGCTAAAGATACAGGCAACAACAATGTGGATTTCACCTTTGGGAAGTTTCCAGTTCCTTGTTTGTGGCTTTATGGTCAAACAAGAAGTGTAGTTTGCTCCTGCATATCTAAGAGCAGATAGATCTGAACCCTGGCTACCCTCACCCAAGACTGGAAATGTTTGAATCAAACTAACATGTCTGGTCACTCTAGGCAGCTTTCTTGGTAGGGACTTAGTCTCTTACTGGGGAAATCTGTGAATCTCTGGGGTAATTGGGCAAGGCGGTAGATATGGGGGGGTTGAGCATGAATTAACTTAGCCAGGATAGCTTATGAGTACAGGCATGGATGAGAGGACAGGGTTGGGGCCAAAAGCGGTTTGACTCTGTCATTTCTGCTCATAGAAAGATACAGGCCTTGTGTACCAAAGGTAGAGCTCTGGCCTCCTGTGGCCTGTCACCTCCATATGATGAGCCAGGATTGCTCCCATCTGTCCCTGCAGGGCATCTTGGGTTTAGTAGGGGATAAAATAGGGAGTCTGAGTCAGGTAGCCTTGCTTCAAATCCTGCGGGTGTGCAGGGAGGAGTTGTACTTCCCAGGACCTGTTTCCTATGTGTTGAAATAAGAGGAATCCCATCCAGATTCTGTAGAGGTTTCCTTCCATCCTTTTTATGTACCTTTTTCACACTGTCACTGGCCTGGCTTCTGTGAAGAAGAGAAAGGATGAGAGAAATAAAGAACCTGAGGAGGTGTGTAGATTTTCTGTCCTTAAATTCTTTCTGGAGCAAGGTATAGGTATTGGGAGGAGGATCAGTGAATGGGTGTGTGAACAGACATACTGCTTATCCTGTTGCCTGGCACTCAGCCTGGACCCTTACTCAGTATTAGTCTTGTTAGATGTTGGTCCACTCTCCCAGTTGGAATATGAGCATATATATACGTGTGATTTTATATCAGTGGAGTCATACCTTGTTACTGTTTTATCATCTTTTTTCACTTGATTTCACTTGATTGAGGACATTTTCATGTCAATACAGAATAAAGGGCCGAATTATAGTTCAGTGAGTGGATATATCATACTGCTATTCTCTAATATTTAATCCATTTATTTTATCTGTTATCAATGGGGTCTTCTTTGACTCCCTTAACAAGATAACAATCCCCCTTTCTTCCCTCTCTCTCTTCCCTTCTGTATTTTTCTCTATAGCATTTAGCATCACCTGATATATACTCTTCTCATTTATTTGCTTATTGCCTAACTTCCCTCCATTAGAATATAAGCTCCATGAAGATGGGGATTTTTCTATTAAAGATTGTTTTATTATGCTAGAATCAGGCAGCATCCCATTCTGTATCATAGAATGAGTGTTTCTCCCCCTTTTTTTGGAGACAGGGTCTCGCTCTGTCACCCACGCTAGAGTGCAGTGGCATGATCTCGACTCACTGCAACTTCCATCTCCTGAGCTTAAGTGATCCTCTTACCTCAGCCTCTCAAGTAATTGGGACTACAGGCATGTGCTGCTTCACCCAGCTATTTTAAAAAATGTTTTCTAACGATAGGGGTCTCACTGTGTTGCCCAGGCTGGTCTCAAACTCCTAGGTTCAGGCAGTCCTCCCTCCTCAGCCTCTCAAAGTGCTGGGATTACAGGCGTCAGCCATCATGCCTGGCCCTTTTTTCTTTTATCCATGCTCTATACCTGGTATTGAGAACAGTTCCTGGTACATCATTGATGCTCAATAAATATTTGTTGAGTGAATGAATTTGTTGGACATTTGGTATACTTACTGGGCTTTTTATTTGCAATATTTTGATTATTGTGAGCATTCTGTGGTAAACACTTGATACATACATCTTTGCATGCTTGTGCACTATCTCTTCAGGATAAATTCCAAGAAATTCACCTGCCGAGTTAAAAGGTATGCATATTTAAAATGTCAATTCATGGAGCCAAACTACCCTTAAGAATGTAAACTTATATTAGCAGCACATGAGATTGCCTGTTTTCCCATGCTTTTGATAACGTTGGGTGTTGTATTTTTTGTCTTCTTCATCTAACAGGTGAGACATGGTCTTGTAACACAGTAGTTAAGAATGTGACTTTGGAGCCAGCCTGCTAAGGGATGAATTCTGACTCAGCCATTTACTAACTGGGTGACCTTAGGTAAGTCATTTACCTTCTCTGTCCTTCAATTTCATTGTGGTAAAGTAGGCATAATGATAGCACGTATTTTATAGGGTTATTGTGAGGTAATGATAGCACGTATTTTATAGGGTTATTGTGAGTAATAAATCCAAGTAAAATGCTTAGAATAAATAGTAACTGAAACATAGCACTCAGTAAGTATGATTTAATTTTCATTTATTTGAATATTAAAGGTTGAATTTTCAGATGTATTTTGGACCTTTCCATTTTTTCTTTAAATCAGTTATTCATGACTTTTGAATTTTTTTTTTCTCTCTTAGAGACAGGGTCTTGGTTTGTTGTCTAGGCTGGAGTGCAGTGGTGCAATCATAGCTCACTGTAGCCTTGAACTCCTGGGCTCAAGAGATCCTCCTGCCTCAGCCTCGTGAGTAGCTGAGACTACAGGTGCCTGCTGCCACACCCGGCTAATTTTTTATTTTTTTTAGAGATGGGTTCTTGCAGCCCAGACTGATCTTGAACTTTAGACTGAAGTGCTCCTCCCGCCTTGGCCTCCCAAAGCATTGAGGGTTACAGATGTGAAGCACTGCACCTTGCCTGCACATTTTTTCCAATAATTTTTTTTATTTGTAAGACTTAACTTGTCAACTATCATATATAATACAGAATTGTTCCCATTTTGTCATTTGCTTTCAACTTTGTTTATGCAGCTTTTTTTCTGTATGCAAATTTTACGTTTTTAGGTAGTCAGAAAATCTCTTCCCTTATAATTTTTTCTGCTACTAGACCAATGTTTAGAAAAAGCATGCTTCCCCACCTCAAAATTATAAAAATAGTTACTTGTTCTTTTTGAGTACTGTGTGTGTTTAAGTCTTTTATCTTTAAATTTAAATCTTTGATCCATCTGGTATTTATTTTGATATGAAGAGAGTGGTTGGGATCTGGCTGTATTTCTTTTTTCTTTTCTTTTTTTCTTGACGAAATCTCACTCACTGTTGCCTAGGCTGGAGTGCAATGGCGTGTTCTCGGCTCACCACCTCTGCTTCCCGGGTTCAAGCGATTCTCCTGCCTCAGCCTTCCAAGTACCTGGGACTACAGGCACGTGCCACCATTCTAGGCTAACTTTTGTATTTTTAGTAGAGATTGGGTTTCACTATGTTGGCCAGGCTGGTCTTGCACTTCTGACCTTCTGGTCTGCCCGCCTTGGCCTCCGAAAGTGCTGGGATTACAGGCATGAGCCACCGCGCCCCTGCTCTTGCCTTGTATTGTTTTTTCAGTTGGGTGGCTGTCCCAAATTCATTCATTAAAGAAGAAGAAGCAAGAGCAGGAGCCTTTAATTTGTTCTTCTCTTCCCTAATTTGAAAGTGGCTTGTTATTTTGAATATCACATCCTCAGAAATAGCAAATCTGCATCTCAGAGAATGGATTTAATGTTTGGATACAGCCAAAGGTCATTTCATTACCAAACCATGGGGTGAATATACCATGTAAAACAGTTTGGGATCAGAACTCACAGTCTGAGTTGTAAGTGACGAGACTGCTGTCTCTCTGCTGCAGCTTCTTGGCTGGCTCTGAAGGCTCTTCCAAGGCAGATCTTAACAAGAGGACTGCTTTGAAGGGCCATTGTTGATTTGGAATGATAAAGTCTATGTTGTTCAAAAAACAAGTGCTTGTAGCAGGTATTTTTTTCACTCCAACCTGAGAATATTGCTAGGATATTGATAAGGGGTACTGAATGGTAATAAACATGTGCTCTAGAGCTCTGCCCTAATCAGCTTATTTCAGAACTCTAGTTTCATTCAGTTTCTTGCCTCTGACTCAAAATGGAGGGAGGGTGATTCTTAACAGAACACACCCACATACCCTTTTGGCAACAGCTACCTGCCAGAGATGTTGAAGAAGAGTAGCCAACCTTTACACAGCACATATTGTGTGCCAGTCATGGTCCTAAGTATAATACCTTACATGTATAAACTTCTTATAAGGTTGGTGCTCTGTACCGACTTGAATAGTATCCCCCAAAATTCATGTTGCTCCAGAACCTATGAATGTGATCTTACTTGGAAATATGGTCCTTGCACATATAATCAAGTTGAGATGAAGTTTAACTGGAAAGTCCTAGTCTAGTGACTGGTGTTGTCATAAGAAGAGAGAGAGACAGAGGGAAGATGGCCACATGAAGATGGAGGCAGAGATTGCAGTTATGCTGCTGCCAACTAAGGAATGGCTGCAGCCCTCCAAAGATTGCCAGCGACCACCAGAAACTAGAAGAGACAAGGAAGGATTCTTCCCTAGGGCCTTCAGAGGGAGCATGGCCCTACTGACACCTGGATTTCAGACTTGTAGCTTCCTGAACTGCGAGAGAATAAATTTCTGTTGTTTTAAGCCATGTAGTTTGTGGTAATTTTGTTATGGCAGTCCTAGGTAATTAATGTACACTCTTACCATTTTCATTTTCAGATAGAGGAAACTGAGGCCCAGAGAAGTCAAATACTTTGAGATCTCTGTAGGCCCCTACTATGCTGGCTGTGCATAGATTCTGTACCTCCTGCTGTTGCTGTTGTTGGCTCTCCACCTTTACCATGGCCATCACCTTCTGACCGTGCTGGAGCTGAGCTGCTGGAATGACTCGTTTTTCTTTGTTTTTTTCTTTTTTTTTTTTTTTGAGACAGAGTTTCGCACTGTCGCCCAGGCTGGAGTGCAGTGGCACTATCTCAGCTCACTGCAACTTCTGCCTCCTGGGTTCACACCATTCTCCTGCCTCGGCCTCCCGATGGGACTACAGGCGCCTGCCACCACGCCCAGCTTTTTTAGTGGAGATGGGGTTTCAGCGTGTTAGCCAGGGTGGTCTCAATCTCCTGACTTTGTGATCCACCCACCTCGGCCTCCCAAAGTCCTGGGATTACAGGGGTGAGCAACCCTGCTTGGCCCCTTTTTTTTTTTGGAGATAGAGTCTCGTTCTGTCACCAGGCTGGAGTGCTGTGGCGCAATCTCGGCTCACTGCAACCTCCGCCTCCCGAGTTTAAGCAATTCTCCTGCCTCAGCCTCTTGAGTAGCTGGGATTACAGGCACACGCCGCCACGCCCACCTAAGTTTTGTATTTTTAGTAGAGATGGCATTTCACTGTATTGGCCAGGATGGTTTCGATCTCTTGACCTTGTGATCCACCTGCCTCGGCCTCCCAAAGTGCTGGGATTACAGGCATGAGCCACCACACCTGGCCCGTGACTCATTTTTCTAACACATCAGGCCATAGCCTTTCTTCATGTCTTGCCTGCTTCATACTGTAAATCAGAAACTCCTCTCAGGAGGCTTCCGACTGTAGCCTGACCATCTCACCCGATCTCTTCTTCAATCCCTCTTCCCCACTCCCCTTTATTTTCCCTTTCCTATTCTGTCTTTATTTTTACTTTTCATGCAGTGTCAGAGAAGTGTAGTGACAATGTCAGGGGAGGATCCCCCAGCTGCCTCTGGCAGTTGGTTTTATGCTTCCCACTTCTGGCGTGGTATACCTTCTAGAATTTCTGTCAGTAGACAGTTCAAATCTTGTGTTTTTCTTTGGAGCTTTCAAGATCTTGCACATAGCTTATAGTTACATGGCTGTGAACAGAGAAGGGGCAGTTTCATGGTGGCATTGGCTGTGAGGGCACTTACATTGATGAATTCAACCCACCACAGTGGCTGTCTCCCCTGTCAAAGTGAGTGAGGGGATGAGAGCATTTTCTGAACCAGCTCATCTCCCTGAATAGCTTCTTGCCTGCCCCTGGGCTTTTCTGTTGGCATTTCATTGCTGGCTGTGGAATCTTGCCTCTTTTCCAATAAGACTTTTGGCTTTAGATTCTGTTCTTGTTCTTACCCACTCTCGCTAAACTGAACTCCAGGAACCACATCTCTCTTGTTTGCTGCTGCATCCCAGGACTGAGCAAAGGCCTGATACTTACTAATCCCTCAAGAAATATTTATTGAATGAAGAAATGAATATTGACCTGGAAAGTTCAAACTCTTGGTTTTCCTTTCTTGTTCCTAAAGTTAGAGGCCAGATTAAAAATTTGTTTAACAGTCTTAAGCAATAGAAAAATTATGATGTCCCTCATACTTTCATCCCTCAGTATGTATTTTAAAAACTGTGTAAGTGCAAAATAAGTATAAAGAAACCTAGCAAAATGTAAAGAAAATGCAGCAAAATTCTGATTTTTACCATGGTTACCACTTTGATAAATATAAAATAACTTAAAATATTTGTTGTTGTACTTGTTTTGCCAGTTCCCTGAGCACATGCTGTTGAGTAATCCTGCCTGGACCAGTCCTCCTCTCACCCTAGACTTCACCTTCAGTTCCCCTTTATACCACCTGCTGAAGCTGCCAGCCAGCCTTTTCCACCACCCTCCCTCCCCCAGGGGTGTTTGGCTTCTCAGACCCTAGCCTGAGCTAGTGCCCTTGGCTCACTAGGGTCTTGCCAGGAAAGTCAAAGGAGAACATACATACTGCCAAAGAGTACCTAATAATGAGAATTCCCATGCTGAATTGTGATTTATAGTCAGCATAGCACATGTGTCAGGTGATTATACTTAGGCTGATTTTAGCCCAAATAATCTGCTTCTGTGATCCTGTTTGTGGAAAACCTAGAAATTTCTCTGTGATCCTCCTTCCTGGATCACTAAGAGACAAGTCAAGACATAGGTTCATTGTACCACCTGTATTAATTTGGACCTTGTTGAGACCATTTAAAAAAGATGTGATGCTAGAAGGTCCAGGCCTCCCACACACTGTTTCAAGGCTGTGACCATAGTCAAATCCTGTTGCTTGAGTCCAAAGAGTTTAAAATAGTGTTGGAAACCTCCTAGGGAAAACAAAAAAACAACAACACCATAACTTCCTGGGTAAGGAAGTGACATGTGCTGACTAGAGCAGGAGGGGTAGCCAAGGCTCCAAGTTCTATTCTGGACCTGCTGTTGATTTGAGGTGTGACATTCAGCAATCTGAGCTGATGTTCTGTAGCTCGGATTGGTTTCTCATCTTCCGCAGAGAGAGTGAAAAGAGGCTGTGCTTGCAGTGGAAAAGGTGAATACTGGTCTCTTGTCCTTTAGGAGAGCTTCACCATTACACATCCTGCCTCTCATTTGAATTTCCAGGCTTCTTTTTTAGAGTCTCGCTCTGTCGCCCAGCTTAGAGTGCAGTGGTGTGATCTTGGCTCACTGCAACCTCTGCCTCTGGGTTTAAGTGATTCTCTCACCTCAGCCTCCCAAGTTGCTGAAGTTATAGGTGCGTGCCATCATGCCTGGCTAATCGTTTTTTAGTAGAGATGGGGTTTCACCATGTTGGCCAGGCTTGTCTCGAACTCCTGACCTCAATTGATCCACCTGCCTCGGCCTCCCAACCAGTCTTCTTTTTTAAATGCAGAAATACCCCCCAACCCAGAGTTAATATAGAAACCCAGCAATGTTGTTTATGTTTTACTTGAATTCATTTCATCAGAATTGCATTCCTTTTAACAGTGTAATTAGATCAGCTCTTACAGGGGATGGCAGCTTCAATAGGGTTTAGGAAAGAAAAGGAAAGTTTGTGTGGGGCACACACATTGACTTTGATAGCTTGAGGATACCAGGTACATGATAATTTAGATGGATAACAGAAACTTGTGTCCGTTGAGAGCCAGGCATGTATTAGATGCTTTCACATATAATTTAATTGTAGTACAAACCAATAAAGTATTCCCATTTTTTGCACATGAGCAAGCTAAAAGTCAAAGAAGTTACATAACTTGTCCAAGGTCACACAGCTAAATAAAAGGGCTGAGCTAGGATTTATTTCTCCTCAAGTCTGTACAACGCCAAAACCGATGCTGTTTTCACAGAGCTTTTCTGTCCCTGGTGAGATTTAGGAAAGGGTGAGAGAAAGAAGGGTGATGAGATGCCATCTTTACCTACCTCACGATTTTACTTGTTGATACGTGTTTAGCTAGAACATTCTGTTTACAGAGTCCTAGATTCTATATATAGAGATGCTGCAACAACATATGTGGGAAAGATACCAATTGGCTGTAGGTGAGGATTTCAAAAAGTCTTTGTTCTTCATCACAGTGTAGGCCACACGTGTCAAAACACCACTGGTAATTGGTTTACTGCTAAAGTGGCTCTGTCCTATCATCTACATAAAATCTGTTGATGTGGCTCACAAAGTCAGCTGTGATGGGGCTAGAGGTGAGGGTGTGGTGTATATATTGCATTTACTGGAGCTGGTGGCACCTGTTGTGTGACTATTAACATTGAATGATTAGTGAGTAAATAAGAGGTGTCTCGGCCGGGCGCCGTGGCTCACACCTGTAATCCCAGCACTTTGGGAGGCCGAGGCGGGCGGATTACCTGATGTCGGTACTTTGAGACGAGCCTGACCGACATGGAGAAACTCTGTCTCTACTAAAAATACAAAATTAGCTGGACGTGGTGGCTCATGTCTGTAATCCCAGCCACTTGGGAGGCTGTGGCAGGAGAATCACCTGAACCTGGGAGGCAGTGGTTGCCATGAGCCGAGATCGTGTCTTTGCACTCTAGCCTGGGCAACAAGAGTGAAACTCCATCTCAAAAAACAAACAAACAAAAATTATGTGTGTCTCTTTTTTTCTTTTCCAAGGGAGACCAGATAGCAGTGGGTGCTGGCACACATTCAGGGATCCTGGCCCCTGGGCTAGCAGAAGAGATGGCTTGAAGGTGTCAGGTGATGAAATACAAAGAGCTGGTCTGTCAAGTAGTATAATTTCAGGGCACCAAGAATGTGTCCTGCCCCTCAAAAACTTGCCCTAGCTGTTTGCTATTGTTTGGAATCCCACAATTGAAATTTCTTTTTCTTGATTTAAATCTTTGAGACCCTGTTAAAAATGAAGAGACTCTAGGAAGGGCTTTGATTGTGAAACATCTTGGTCATGTTAAGTGGAAGTGTGAATGAGTTTATAAGATTGATTTCTGAGAACTAGACTGAGGAAGGGATAGAGAGGAGAAGGCACTGTGCTCCTAGTTGTAGGGACAGGAAGGAGACGCCAATGAGTTTGAGATAAAGGCCTTGAAGAGAGATGCTGGGTCCGTAAAAAAATACTTGGTTTCCTTCCCAGTTTTGTCTGAGAAAAAACAAGCAGCTGAGGGTGGTGATGATGGAGGCCCGTGACTCCCAAACAGGGTGTGCTGGGTGGGTAGATTTCCCACCAGCATGTTCGGATGGAAGCACAGTGTTTTGTGGAGAGCAGCTGACAGCTAGAATGTAACCAGGAGTGCTGGACCTTTGGGTCTGTGGTTTACTGTGATGTCCTCAGACAAGACTGTCACAGATCTTAGAAGGGGGGAGGCACAGCTTCCGAGAAATGATGCAAAATGGTGGCGCAAAAGAGGCCACCAGTGGCAACAAGGGCAGGGCATTTCCTTCGTGGCTGGTGGTCACGGACAACTTCTGGTCTCAATTTCCCAATGAGCTATGCTAAGAGCTTGACCGGAAAGCAAAATAAGTCATGCCAAAAGCAATGACAAAGCACTTGAGGTGTCCATGCAAAGGTACAGTTCCTCGTGCACTAATTTTGTGGAGCCAAAATAGCTGATCCAGAAGCTGTGAAGATAGTCCCTGTGATTAAGACACACAACTTTTTTTTTTTTTTGAGACAGAGTCTCACTCTGCCGCCCAGGCTGGAATGCAGTAGAGCAATCTTGGCTCACTGCAACTTCCGCCTCCTGGGTTCAAGTGATTCTCCTGCCTTAGCGTCCCAAGTAGCTGGGATTACAGGTGCGCACCACCACACCCAGGTAATTTTGTATTTTTAGTAGAGATGGGGTTTCACCTTGTTGGCCAGGCTGGTCTTGAACTCCTGGCCTCAGGTGATACACCCACCTTGGCCTCCCAAAGAAGGCATACGACTTTATTGGCCTGAGTTCTGCCAAAGAGAGACCCTTCCTAGTTGACTTGGCATCATCTTTCATTCACCAGTCCTCTCTAACTGCCTTTATGATTAGAATTCTCATAGCATTTTCTCCCCTAAGGGCATATTTTGCAGAGGCAACTCAAATCTCAGTGACTTTCTGAGCTCCTTACAATTGGGTTTATGGATACCTCCACCCCGAGGTTCAATTTCACTGTCCATATTCCTATCCTAAGTCTAGAGCACTTTATTTTTGATCCAGACTTTTGGCTTTACTGAGGACTCTTGGGTTGTAGCTAATTGTTTTGGACACATTTCCCTAGTGGGCAGCCTAGGAATGGCCTCTTCTCCCTATCCCCCAAGTTTGGCAAGGTCTGTACCTCCTACCTTAATGGAATCAGCACTAGTTGAGATTTCTGAACCTCCCACACCATTTCCTCTCCTTTCAACCCCTGCAGCCTCATACATGAGGTCTAGTGGAAAGCACGATCTGCTGATCACTAGGATATTAGAAACAGTGTCTCCAGTAGGGAGGAACTCCTGGGCATGTGTTCTGTGCCCTGAATGACAGCTCTCTGCCTATCAGTTTCTGCTTTCCTGCCATCTCACCTTTATTTTGACTTTTACCTAGAAATACAAGCATTGTCTTGTTTCTCTGCCTGGACTTCCTAACCCTGTCCAGGAGTAAAGCCCTGCTGTCAGTCCCTCACCAGGGACTTTCCACCCTTCCCCTGGCCAGGTCACTTATCTGATACTAGAGCCTTTTCTTGCATCTAGGCTTTAGTAGGTAGAGTTCTGTCCATGCACAGATCTCCCTGTGTTGACCACCTTGAACTTTGCCACCTACTCTTTGGGCTAATTAGATGTCATGCCAGTCTGTCCCGCTGCCTTCTGTAACAAGGCTCTTAGCTTCGTTGAGCTCTTGCCCTGGATTTCATGTTAGTTGTCCAGCTGCTTCCACCTCAAAAAGAGCTTTTAATATGCATTGTAAAACTCCAAAAGGGAAGTAGACTATGTAACATTTTTCAAACGTATTTAACTAGAGATCCATTTTTTTTTTTCCTGAAGAAATATTTATTAAAATCTTACAGAATATGTGTTTGGTGGAATACAGTTTTGGAAAGAGTGAATCTTTATTCCAAAGGAATGGATATCAAATAGAGTAATTCCAGATGAAGATAATGTTACTATTACCTTCATCTGAAATTCCAGATGAAGGTAATAATCACTATTTCCTGTGTGTCTGCAAAAGGATAGATAGCTCTAATCCACAGTGGAACTCTGAAATGGGGAGGAAGGAAGAATTCTGCATTCTTTCTTCCACTTTGAATCCTCTTCTCCATCCCAGTGGAAACAGGAAGTGGTAAATGCTATGGTGTCATCATGGCCATGGCCATCACTGGCTTCTGGATACAAGATAGGAGGGCTTCTCTGAGGCTCTCTTCCCTAGGTTGGACCTCCATCAGAATTTCTCTAGAGCACTTCTGAGCACACTTCCTTCTACTCTGGGACTATATAGATCTCAGCATCAGTCTCAAGTCTTACTGCTAGTTCAGGATTTTGACGTTACACATGGGGATCAGTGCCAAATGGGAAGTAGCTCATTTTTATGGAATGGGTATGACATAAATTTTCTACCTTCCCTATTAAATTTCTCTTCTATATCTTGT
Organism: Piliocolobus tephrosceles; assembly: GCF_002776525.5. Taxonomy (NCBI): domain Eukaryota; kingdom Metazoa; phylum Chordata; class Mammalia; order Primates; family Cercopithecidae; genus Piliocolobus; species Piliocolobus tephrosceles. The sequence goes on along the minus strand of NC_045448.1, from coordinate 70,689,081 downwards.
GGGCAGTCTAGACTATAATATTTTTTTCAATCCTTGAATGGAGATAAGCTCATGCTCTGTGGGCAGGGTGGTGTTACAGGTGGGTTGCCATTTAAATCTGACTGGGTGGGTGACCAAGTACCAGGAATTGAAGCTGGCATAGTAACCAAAGAGCAAGCCAGTTACTTCCCCTGCATGCCATTCCCAACCAACACAGCTAGGGAAAGATCACCTGAAAGAAACCTCTAAGACTTCTGATGAAGAAATTACGGGTCCTCTTGACACCCTCATATATGTGTCTTTATTGTCGCGAGTGAGTGAGATCATTAGTTGGCTGATCTCAACTCAGATAGTTTGCTTAGCTAATCATAAGACAAACTAGATGGAAAGGCTCAGCTTTGACCATGACATTAGATATGGACGGACCATGTCCTTAGGTATATTCTTTGAATATCCAGTAAGCAGCATTCGGCATATACAAGCCCCACCTTTGGGGCCTTAGCCTGTGGCATTTGTCTATTTTTGCCACTTCTTCTGAAAGACCATGGTTTTAATTGAAGACCAGGGAGTCAGCTCGCTTATAGGAAAGTGGGAAGAAGGCTTGAAATGGGCATTCAGAGATCTTAAATAGAGCTTGTAGTTTCTTTGGTCTATAGGTATTTGCCATGTTATTTTATTTTACTTTGTTTTTGAGTCGGAGTCTCACTCTGTCACTCAGGCTGGAATGCAGTGGCGCAATTTCGGCTCACTGAAACCTCCACCTCCCGGGTTCAAGTGATTCTTCTGCTTCAGCCTGCCAAGTAGCTGGGATTACAGGTGCCTGCCAATGCACCCAGCCAATTTTTGTACTTTTAGTAGAGACGAGGTTTCACCATCTTGGCCAGGCTGGTCTTGAACTTTTGACCTCATGATCCACCCGTCTCGGCCTCCCAAAGTGCTGGGATTACGGGCATGAGCCACCGTGCCCAGCTGGTATTTGCTAAGTATTAATTGGCCTATAACTGTGGAAAACTTGTTAGCAGCTTTAGGAAGGCTGTTAGGGAAAGTCTTAGGTTGCAGTGAGCTGAGATCACGCCACTGCACTCCGGCCTGGGTGACAGAGCAAGACTCCATCTCAAAATAAATAAATAAAAATTTTAAAAATGAATAAAGAGACAAAGTCTTGCTCTGTCACCCAGGCTAGAATGCGGTGGTGTGATCACAGTTCACTGCAGCCTCAAACTCCTGTGCTCAAGCAATCCTCCTGTCTCAGCCTCCCTGAGTAGCTGAGATTACATAGGTGGGTGCCACTATGCCCAGCTGTCTCTACTCCCTCTATGTATTGTCTCTAGATGATGCCATCTATATTTATTGGTTCAGCTACCACTAATACATCAAGTACTTTAATACTATCATCCCCCACCTGGATTTCTCTGTCTTCTGAGCTTCTTACTCATAATAGCCAAACACTATTGGCATTGTAACCTGGATAGTTCTTAAGCATCTTAAACTCAACATGTTTCAAGCCAAATTATATTCTTCATCAAACCATTCTTTTTCCCCGTTCCAAACCTCCTCCTCCTCCTCATTTCCTTGATTTAGGAGCATCACCGACTAGGGTCATTTAACGTGCTTTAGCATCACTGTCTTCCATTCCCCCACTGGGAATTTAATAGGCTCTGGTTGTGATGTAAGATGTCTAGGATGTGGTTCTTTCTTTTCTTATTCAAGAACAATTAAAGGTTAAGCTGAGATTCAGACTCTAAGTAAAATGGAAGTCCTGGAGAGGAAGCATCTGAGGGCTAGAACCTTGAGAGAAAACTTGAGAGTTGACTAAGGCCACCCTTAGGTGCAGTAGGGGCCAGAAGACCTCTTTAGGAGCATGCAGAATGGAGAAGAGGTGGGGCGTATGATCCTCAGTTTGTTTCTTGTGCAAGCAAAGTAATTGGCACCTCCCCTGCTGGCTGTTTCTGTAAATCACTGTGGAACCTCATGTAATTTGGTTTAAGAGTCTAAGGATTCAGCATCCTAGTGTAACCCATCAGCTACCTGGAGTCATCCTTCTCCTTAAAGTTTTGGCTTAAAATGTCATTCTTCAACTTACAGCAGGAATTGTCCTGATTCCTTCTTCAGATTTCTTCAAATTCCCAGGTGCTCTGATTTTGAGCTCTTGCTTCCTCTGAATTTGTTCAGATTATGGATAGTTTACTAGATCAAGTACACTGTCCTTGTTTCCATCCACATTGATACAGATGTAGAACTCACAGCTAAAGCCTTTATATGTGTTGCAGACTTTTATCAAAGGTTTGGGATAATGGAGAGAATTGAACATTGAACACAGCAACAAAGTAAGCAACTTGAATTCTAATACTGGTTATTCCTGTTCCTCAGAGTACTTTTGCCCACCCCTCCAGTAGGGATTTGTCATTACTCATATCACCCACATATGTTGGCCTTGTGTTTTTTGTTTTTTTGTTTTTTTTTTTCCTGAGATGGAGTTTTGCTCTTATTGCCTGGGCTGGAGTGCAATGGCACGATCTCGGCTCACCGCAACTTTTGCCTCCCAGGTTCAAGTGATTCTCCTACCTCAGCCTCCCAAGTAGCTGGGATTACAGACATGCGCTACCACGCCTGGCTAATTTTTGTATTTTTGGTAGAGACAGGGTTTCTCTCTGTTGGTCAGGCTCGTCTCAAACTCCCAGCCTTGGGTGATCTGCCCACCTCGGCTTCCCAAAGTGCTGGGATTACAGGCGTGAGCCACCTCACCCTGCCGGCCTTTGGCCTTTTATAATCTTATCTTTCTCTCCTCTGCAAACTCTCCTTAGCATATTACCACTAGAACTCCAAATACTTCTCTCATTCCATTTTGCAAGCAATTTAACTCTCTCAAACTCTTCATCCTAAAATCACTTCTGGGTTCACTTCTGTATGTTCAGAGCCCACCAAGGGGAATAAAGAGCTTCATACTTTTTTTTTTTTTTTTTTTTGAGATATGGTTTTGTTCTGTTGCCAAGGCTGGACTGAAGTGCTATGATGTGATCATAGCTCATTGTAACCTCAAACTCCTGGCCTTAGGCAATCCTCCCACCTTAGCCCCCTGAGTAACTAGCACTTAGCCCCCTGAGTAACTAGCACTTAGCCCCCTGAGTAACTAGGTGGTGCTCACCACCAGACCTGGCTATTTTTTTTTGTTTTTTAGTGACAGGGTCTTGGTATGTTGCCCAGGCTGGTCTCGAACTGGCCACTGGCCTCAAGCAGTTCAACTTCCTTGGCCTCCCAAAGTGTTGGGAGTACAAGCATGAGCCACTCTGTCCAGCCTTCATGAATATTTCTTTAGCTACACAAAGAATAATCTGTAGACCCTCTGATGTTTACTTTTCCATTATCTTCCCTCTTTTGAAGGTATTTCTTGTTTTGAACATCACTTACTGCTTATCCTCATAATGGTTTTACATTGAAGGATCTATGGAGGAAAAATAGGAGGATATTCTAGGTAAAGGCAACAATAAAAGCAGCAACCTTCATAAAACCTGTTGTGGATAAATGAAAAACTAGTCCAACTGGGAAGAAGGATTCTTGTCAAGGAGGACAGCTCAGAATAGATTAGAAAGTCCAGAAACAGACCTAGGTTTCAGCAGGGAAGGATAGTGTTAGGACAAATGATATAGGACAACTGGCTGACAAGAAAAAAAATTTCTGTCACCATATAGCAAAATTAATTCTAGATGGATTACAAGTTTTTACATAAAAACTAAAGTAATAAATGTACTAGAAGATAATTTTTTTTTTAAAGTATGGCACTAAAGGCAGAAACTATAAAGGAAAATGTGTGATGAAATAGCTAAAAAAAAGTAACAGCATAAGCAAAATTAAAAGTCGATGACAAATTGGTTAAAAACAATTTTCAACATATCTCTAATGTACACAGAGCTTTTACACATTAATAGGAAAAAAAGCAAATACCACAAAAAAATAGACCACAGTCATAGAAGAATGAAATCAAATGTGACTAACAAAGCATGTAGAAAATGCTATTTCAGCCAGGCACAGTGGCTTCTGCCTGTAATCCCAACACTTTGGGAGGTTTCTACAAAAATAAATTAGCCAGGAGTGGTAGTGCACACCTGTAGTCCCAGCAGTAGCTCAGGAGGCTGAGGCACAAGAATGGCCTGAACGCAGGAGGCGGAGGATGTAGTGAGCTGAGATCACGCCACTGCCCTCCAGCCTGGGTGACAGAGCAAGACTCTGTCTCAAAAAAAAAAAAAAACAAAAACAAAAGGAAATAGGCTAGGTGCAGTGGCTCATCATTCCTGTAATCCCAGCACTTTGGGAGGTTGAGGCAGGCAGATTGCTTGAGCTCAGGAGTTTGAGGAGAGCAGAGTAACAAGTCACTGATAATGCCAAGGTGTTTGTCTATACCAAAATTGGAAGGTTACCTGTCGTGATAGAAATGGGGCTAACTGGAAAGGGGAGCCACTCCTCTAGAATGGGAAGATGGATTTGTTTCCTGGGGTTGAATTTGAAGAGCTAGAGGTACATCCAAGAGGAAATGTTTTATAGGCTGGAGATTTCCATTTAGAGAAAAAAAATACTTCTAAAGTAGAAACAGTAGGTGGGAGTGGAGACTCCCTAGATTTGGCACCCTTGACAGGCTTGGAGGGGAGGTGGTATTTTGGTTCTTCCCTTCCTGCCGGAAGTCTCCTTGAGAGACACTGGAGAGGAGTGTGTGGTCTCAATTAGAACCTGAAGAGTAGAGACTGGGGAGAGGTAGGAGTGGGCAGTAATCATAAACAACAGCCACAACAGCATTTAAAAATTACTTTAGGCTGGGCGCAGTGGCTCATGCCTGTAATCCCAGCACTTTGGGAGGCTGAGGTGGGAGGATCCCTTGAGCCTAGGAATTCGAGGCTGCAGTGAGCCATGATCGTGCCACTGCACTCCAGCCTGGGTGACCTGGGTGACAGAGTGAGTCCCTGTCTCGGAAAAAAATAAAAATTACAAAGTGACATTATAGTGACTTAGGTAACAGAATCCTGTGTGTTTTGGATTATTATTTTTTTTTGTTTTTTGTTTGTATGTACACTGATAGGTAACCTTCCAATTTTGGTGTAGACAAACACCTTGGTGTTATCAGTGATTTGTTACTCTGTTCTTCTCTTCCTACCTGAGAGACTGTCAAATCAGCGCTTACTCTATAAAGTGTCTTAAGATTGATCCATTTCTTTGTAATCCCACTGCCCACCCTAGTTGCTACCTTATTATTTCAGACTTGTATTGCCATTATAGCTTACTAACTGGTTTCTCTAATCTCATTTTCTGCTTCATTCGTTTTGCATGCTACACCATAAAACCTGTGCTGATCACTGCTTTTATCACCACTGTCTGTTCAAGAGCCTACAATGGCTCTTCATTACCAAGCCCACCAAGGTAAAATAATTTTGTCTGGTTTCAGCTCACCCACCACGTTCAAGTAACAGTTGTCTCTTCTTCTGCCCACCTCTTCACTGCTCCTAGCTCCAGGCGGCAGCTTTTGCTCTGTCTGTCCCTCCTTGGAAAATTCATCTCTAAGAGACAGGGAGTGGAGAAATGAGAAATGAACCCTTTGAGGCTGAATATATCTGAGAATGCAGAATTAGGATTCAAACTCAGATATTCAGGTTCAAAGTTCATTTCTCATTTCTTTATTGAATTCTGGCTTCATTTCTTTGAAAGTAATACAGTAAAAGCATATTGATTTAGACCAGTGACAGAAGGGCTTTTTTGAGTTAGTTAAATGAGAAAAAAAATTTGTGAAATCATTAGGTTTGTTTATTTTTGGAATTCCATGGTACCTCCACTTGTGTATTCGCTAGCTGACAGAGATCCTGAGAGGAGCTGCTTTAATGAGTAGAAAATCAGGAGTCCCTTAAGTCACTTCAGTTTTCCAACTGGCAGTCATAATTATGGGATTAAATTATTTAACTGACTCATTCAGATAGCATAAATACAAAATGTAATTATCTCCTATGAGGAGTTCAGAATCAACAGGGTCAGTGTTAACAGAAATTCTCCTGCAATTGCTAGACTGGTGTCTGCTAAGAATCCTGCAAGGCATCTTGCATCTCAGTGCTTGGTGCATTGTGGGCAGTCAGAAAATGATGGTCCAGTAAATGAGTGAGTGAGTGAAGAACTAGTGGAATCTTTCTCCTTGAGGCATGTTGAGCTGTGTGAAACAGTCTTCCCACAACCTCACACTGTAGTTTTGCTGGGTTGTTTAGGGACAAATCATGTTGCTTAGATTTTATAGTGAGAGGGAGGACATGGAGGCACCATAGGACTTTTCTGCTCTATGAGCTGGTAATTCCACAAAGAAGGAGTGTTTTCAAAACTGGTAAGCTGGTATCACTTGAGTCCCAGTCACTGGATCTCTCCTCCTAGAAGATCAGGCTGCTGAGAGTCCCTGGAACAATTGAGGAGGGTCATGGAGGTAGGAGATTTCCTACTGGCAACCTGGATCTCGCCCAAAGAGGGCCCCTATTTTATAGGTCTGCTGTAGGAGGCTCTTCACCTCCGTTCCTTCTCATTGCTTGAATTCTAAATCCGGAACCTCTCTGACCCATCTCTGGTTTTTGCTTACACAGCCTGGCCCTGCCCTCTGGCTGTATACCATTCGTGATTTTTAGCCCCGATGGAAATTACACTCTCTACAAGGGTAAAGCAAACTGGGAGGTGCTGGTTCTGGCTCCAGAGGGCCTAGGGACTGGGGCCTGTCACCTGGCCTGCCTGTGTTTCCTGTTCAGTATTCCTGGCCACCTTTTTACCCTTAGCACACCAACTCCAAGCCCATAATTCTGCCTGGGTAAGAATTAGAAGAAACTACCTTCTTCAGAGGGTCTGTGGGGGCAGGAATGTCAGACCTGCTTTGGAAGAAGCTCCTGATAGCAACCGCCACATTCTGCCTTTGGGAGAATTGTTGGTCTCATATAGATGATCTAACAGTTATATTGGAGGCGTCTGTGGGCAGTGGTATTCATATCACAAAAGGATTTCCCACCAGGTTCTTTAAGTATTGGACCTGCTTTTCAAAATAAAATCTGATTTTCTTTCTTTTTTTTTTGAGACAAAGTCTCGCTCTGTCGCCCAGGCTCAAGTGCAGTGGCGCCATCTCCACTCACTGCAACCTCCGCCTCCCAGGTTCAAGCAATTCTCCTGCCTCAGCCTCCTGAGTAGCTGGGACTACAGGCACGTGCCACCATGCCTGGCTAACTTTTTGTATTTTTAGTAGAGACGGGTTTCACCATGTTGGCCAGGCTGGTCTTGAACTCCTGACCTCAGGTGTTCTGCCTGCCTCGGCCTCCCAAAGTGCTGGGATTATAGGCATGAGCTGCCGCGCCCAGCCTGAAATCTGATTTTCAAATGGGTAAATAATTTATGATTATTCACAGAATATCAGCATGAAAAAGTTTGAGGGGTTGGGTGCAGTGGCTCACACCTATATTATCCCAGTACTTTGAGAGGCTGAGGCAGGAGGATCGCTTGAGCCCAGAACTTGGAGACCAGCTCCAGCAACATAGTGAGACCCCATCTCTATTAAAAACAAAACAAAACAAACAAACAAAAAAAACACTTGAGGTCCCCAAGGCAAATTTTCTTGTTTCAGAAATGAGCAACCCTAGGAAGGTCCAGCTAGTGGCAAAGCCACGTCCATGATGAGGAGCTGCCACTCAGCTTATATGAAAGGAATTGAAGCAGACCGGAGCAGGCACTGCCTGAGAGTAAGTCTCAGTCTTTCCTGGAGGAGCATTTCCTAGGGTATTTTTTGGGTGAGGGAGGAGGCAAATGCATTCTTCCCCTAGGAATGCCCTGCTCATCCCTTTCAGGCTGGGTAATGCCGACCTCACTGACTTATCCTAGTTATTCCAGACTGAAACCAAAATGACACAGTAGATGAGTGTCAGTGTTTGAGACTTTTCAAGGCATGTTAAAATGAGTGAAAGCCTAAATTATAGGATATGAATGAGTGAATGCAACTTTATTAGCTTCAATACATAAGGAAAACTAACATTAAGTTAGCAAAATGACTGGAGGTTTTTCAGGTGGCCTGATTTAATGAGTTGATTAGACTGATTTATAATTAAAATTAGCCCTTCTGTAACAGATGTTTATAAAGTCCATTTATTCGTTTTCAAATGTTTTTTAACTGCAGAGAGTTCTGTGATAACTTGAATTGAGCCTGCTTTTGAGGAACTTTTGTTCAGTATAGAAATAATTTTAATTGTAGATAGAGTGTTAGGATGTGACAGATACAGATTAATCTGTGGGAATTCAGAGGGAGGAGAAATTGTTTCCAGCTTTTAAATTGAGAGAGCTAGGTGAGTTTTGTGAAAACAGGATTGTTTTAAAGAACACTTGAAACAGTTTTGCTTATACTATGGTCAGAGGTAGCATTAATACAAAGGAGAATCTATTATCATTCATAGTATTAAAAATTATTGGTTGGGTGTGGTGGCTCACGCCTATAATCTAGCACTTTGGGAGGCCAAGACGGGTGGATCATCTGAGGTCAGGAGTTCGAGACCAGCCTGGCCAACATGGTGAAACCCCATCTCTACTAAAAATACAAAAATTAGCCAGGCATGGTGGTGTGTGCCTTTAATCCCAGCTACTTGGGAGGCTGAGGCAGGAGAATAACTTGAATCCAGCAGGCGGAGGTTGCAGTGAACTGAGATCACGCCAGTGCACTCCAACCTGGGTGACAGAGCAAGACTGTCTCAAATACAAAAAATTAATATTATTAAAACTCTGAATTAATAGCAATACACTATACTTCTTTTCATTGTGCTTCTTTGATAATCACTGAAGCCATTTTCCAAAGAGCAGAACCTTTGGCAAGTAAGAGGAATTCACTCTTACTGGATGGTAGCTCTGTAGCTAGTGAATGAGAAGCAAGGATGTGGACCCAGTCAGGGAAGCTGCACTTTTAAGAAGCTTGTCTGTAAAGTGAGAAGAGTTAGTGAAAGGAAGACATGGGATGTGGAGAGGGCTATTGATTTACATTTTGAGACCCAAGCATGTCCTTTTGCTTGGGGAAAGAGCTGGATAAGAGAGAGAAGTTGAAGATAGGAAAAATAAATAAACACTTTGGGAGGCTGAAGTGGAGGATCACTTGAGCCCAGAAATTTGAGAACAGCCTGGGCAACATGATAAGACCCTGTCTCCACAAATAATTAAAAAATTAGCCAGGCATGGTGGCATGCACCTGTAGTTACAGCTACTTGGGAGACTGAGGTGGGAGGATCTCTTGAGCCTGGGAGGTCAAGACTGCAGTGAGCTGTGATCATGCAACTGTACTCCAGCCTGGGCCACAGAGTGAGACCTCGTCTCTAAAATAAATAACAATTGAAAATAGAAATAAAAATTGTTGAGCAAGGCCCTTGGGGAGAAGGGGTTACTGCATTCTGAGTACTGGCAGAGAGATTAAACTTGAGTTGAACAAAGGACAGGGCTACCAGTGAGATGAACATTACCACCACCTAATCTGTAGGAATTCAGAGGGAGGAGAGATTGTTTCCAGCTTTTGGATCTAGAGAACTAGGTGAGTTTTGTGAAAACAGGATTGTTTTAAAGAATGAACAGTTTTGGCTGGGCGCGGTGGCTCAAGCCTGTAATCCTAGCACTTTGGGAGGCCGAGACGGGCGGATCACGAGGTCAGGGGATCGTGACCATCCTGGCTAACATGGTGAAACCCTGTCCCTACTATAGAATACAAAAAAAAAAAAAAAAAACCTAGCTGGGCGAGGTGGCGGGCGCCTGTAGTCCCAGCTACTCGGGAGGCTGAGTCAGGAGAATGGCGTAAACCCAGGAGGCGGAGCTTGCAGTGAGCTGAGATCCGGCCACTGCACTCCAGCCTGGGCGACAGAGCGAGACTCCGTCTCAAAAAAAAAAAAAAAAGAAGAATAAACAGTTTTGCTTATACTATGGTCAGAGGTAGCATTAATACAAAGGAAAATCTATTATCATTCATGGTATTAAAAATTATTGGCCAGGTGCAATAAAGCACCCTTTATTGCTTTCCTACCTTTTACCAACACTCTGCTCAACATTTTTTTTTTTTTTTTCAAAACGAGGTCTCTGTTGCTCAAGCTGGAGTACAGCAGTGTGATTGTAGCTCACTGCGGCCTCCATCTCCTGAGCTCAAGTGATCCTCCTGCTTCAGTCTCCTGAGTAGCTGGGGCTACAGGCATGCACCACCATGCCCAACCAAGTTTTTGTATTTTTTGTAGAGACAGGGTTTTTCCATGTTGACCAGGCTAGTCATGAACTCCTGAGCTCAAGCAATCTGCCTGCCTCAGCCTCCCAAAGTGCTAGGATTACAGGCATGAGCCCCTACACCTGGCCATTTAAAAAATTTTCAGTAGAGATGAAGTCTCACTATGTAGCCCAGGCTGGTCTTGAACTTTTCTTTTTATTTGAGAGTCTCACTGTTGCCCAGGCTGGAGTGCAGTGGCAAAATCTCGGCTCACTGCAACCTCCACTTCCTGGGTTTAAGCAGTTCTCCCACCTCAGCCTCCTGAGTAGCTAGGACTATAGGTGCCTGCCACCACGCCTGGCCAATTTTTGTTTTTTAGTAGAGACAGGATTTCACCATGTTTACCAGGCTGGTCTCGAACTCCTGACCTCAGGTGATCCACCTGCCTTGGCCACCTAAAGTGCTGGGATTACAGGTGTGAGCCACTGTGCCCAGCCTGGTCTTGAACTTCTGAGCTCAAATAATCCTCCCATCTTGGCCTCCCAAAGTGCTGGGATTATAGGTGAGAGCCACTGCACCTGGCTGAGGATTTTAAAACAATATTTAAATTTATTCATATTTTTTAGAGACAGGGTCTTAATGTGTTGCCCAGACTGTCTTCAGAGTCCTGGGCTCAAACAATCCTCCTGCCTCGGCCTCCCAAGTAACTGAGACTACAGACATGTGCCATCATGCCAGGCTCTTCTAGGCACTTTTAAATTTCGTTTGATGGGGCAAAGGATGTAATTGGGCAGAGGGATTTGGTAAGATTCTGGGAGACAGAAAGTTGGAGTTTTCTTCTTTTGGGTTTTGTTTTCTTTGGGCAGAAGTTGAGGTCATCTGCTGGGAGTGGGCAGAGTGGTATGGTTTTTAAAAGCTGCTGTAGGAGGACACCTGAGCTGTGCTGAAGACCCAGCTAACATTGGAGATGATGAATTTTGGAGGAAGTAGCCCTCATGACTTCATGGTTGCTTTAGCAGCACGAAGCAACTTGGGGTTAAAACAAAGGAGGACATTTGTGTTCAGATAGTAGCTGTGTTTTGTGGGGCAAATGGAAGACATGGAATAAGGGGGTCTAGGGTATTGGTAGGAAAGTGTTTGGCCTCTAGCTGGCTAGAGAAAGAAATGAACCCAAGAGAGGAGTGATAGGTGGCATATCATAGAGAGTGGGGTTGTCAAGGGGCTGGAAATCCCAATGAAGTTGAAGAACAGAAGCTGTAGAAGTAAAAACAAGGAGATGCAGAAATATAGAAACCCATGACCAGGCAAAGGGTGTGACTTGAGGTGGAAAGGCATACTGTGCCTCAGAGGCCAAAGTCCTTGATAACCAGAAGGTCTGCAGATGATAGCAGTGAGGAAGAGTGTAGTCGTTTGGCAAGAGCCTCATCAAAGGAAGGATTTTTGTTTTTCTTTCTTTTTTTTTTTTTTTTGAGATGGAGTCTCCCTCTGTCGCCCAGGCTGGAGTGCAGTGGCCGGATCTCAGCTCACGGCAAGCTCCGCCTCCCGGGTTTACGCCATTCTCCTGCCTCAGCCTCCCAAGTAGCTGGGACTACAGGCGCCCGCCACCTTGCCTGGCTAGTTTTTTGTATTTTTTAGTAGAGACGGGGTTTCACCGTGTTAGCCAGGATGGTCTCGATCTCCTGACCTCGTGATCCGCCCGTCTCGGCCTCCCAAAGTGCTGGGATTACAGGCTTGAGCCACCGCGCCCGGCGGGAAGGATTTTTTTGTAGGAATAGTGGCTTCAGAGTAGCACCGAGGCTGGGCGTGGTGGCCCATGCCTGTCATCCCAGCACTTTGGGAGGCTGAGGTGGGCAGATCACTTGAGGTCAGGAGTTTGAGGCCAGCCTGGCCAACATGGTGAAACCCCGTCTCTACTAAAAATACATAAATTAGTCGGGCATGGTGGCTGGTGCCTGTAATCCCAGCTGAGGCAGGCGAATCGCTTGAACCCAGGAGGTGGAGGTTGCAGTGAGCCAAGATTGCGCCACAGCACTCCAACCTGAATGACAGAACAAGACTCTGTCTCAAAAAAAAAAAAAAAAAAAAAGAGGCCAGGCGCGGTGGCTCAAGCCTGTAATCCCAGCACTTTGGGAGGCCGAGACGGGCGGATCACGAGGTCAGGAGATCGAGACCATCCTGGCTAACATGGTGAAACCCCGTCTCTACTAAAAAATACAAAAAACTAGCCGGGCGAGGTGGCGGGCGCCTGTAGTCCCAGCTACTTGGGAGGCTGAGGCAGGAGAATGGCGTAAACCCGGAGGGGGAGCTTGCAGTGAGCTGAGATCCGGCCACTGCACTCCAGCCCGGGCGACAGAGCGAGACTCCGTCTCAAAAAAAAAAAAAAAAGAAAAGAAGAAAAAAAGTATCTTTGAGGCAAATGTCTGTTTCTCCTTGTGGGGTGTCTTTTTTTTTGTTTGTTTGTTTGTTTGTTTTTTTTGGACAGGGTCTTGCTGTGTCTCCCAGGCTTGGCACAATCTTAGTTCACTGGAGCCTCGAACTCCAGGGCTTCACCTAGTATTGCTAGGTACTGAAGAATGATTTCATGGCATGACTTTCATTTCCCAGAAAGCAAGTTCCTAAATGAGTATCAAGTTTCAGCTAGAGGGAAGGTGGCTAGGACCACCTTTCAGTCTTGCTTTCTGTACTGCCTGTCAAAGTAATGCAGAGTCTTAATGGGACCTGGGGTGTTTTGGCCAAGTAAGACAAGCTCCACAAAGTCCTGGATCTTCCTTTGCAGGTAACAGGCGCCATTAATTCTTAGGGGAAAAGCCTGTGGCCCTCTTGCAGGCAAAATCCCATTTGGCCGCCAGGATTTTTTAACTGTTTAGGATCAGATTGAGCTGAGCCAGTGCTAATCATCTGTGAGAGGCTGAATGGAAGCTTTTAAAAAGGTTTCTTGCTTAAAACTCTAGGAGTCGGCCGGGCGCGGTGGCTCAAGCCTGTAATCCCAGCACTTTGGGAGGCCGAGACGGGCAGATCACGAGGTCAGGAAATCGAGACCACCCTGGCCACCACGGTGAAACCCCGTCTCTACTAAAAAATACAAAAAAACTAGCCGTGCGAGGTGGCCGGCGCCTGTAGTCCCAGCTACTCCGGAGGCTGAGGCAGGAGAATGGCGTATATCCGGGAGGCGGAGCTTGCAGTGAGCTGAGATCCGGCCACTGCACTCCAGCCCGGGTGACAGAGCGAGACTCCACCTCAAAAAAAAAAAAAAAAAGAACTCTAGGAGTCAATGGACTCTTGAGCCTTTCTGTTCCTTTGGAGTCTGAAATTTATTTTTCTTGAGCTATGTTCAGTCATCTGCTTCACAGTGACAGCAGAAAATGCCCTAAAAAGTCCACATAATTTGGAAGAGTCTGGAAATACTCAGATAATTGTTCATATAGATGTTTTTGAATTTTCAGTGGTTTAGGATTCTTTCAACATTGTTAGTTCATGACCGCAAGCATTTAAAAAGCAACTTCCAAATAACTCAAACAAATACATTAAAATCTTCACAATTCTTTTTGCCCCTTTTTACCTTGACCCATTTTCACCACCATTCTGGCTATAAAACCAGATGTGAACAGCTCAGAAAATGATTGCCTAACCAGCCATTTCACCACAGGAGCCTAAGCAGAAGAGGCTGTTTGGATCAGAGCTTGGGGTGCACTGCTCTGTCTCTGTACTTCTTTTTTTTTTTTTTTCTTTGAGAGGGCGTCTCACTCTGTCACCCAGGCTGGAGTGCACTGGCACAAATCTCAGCTCACTGCAACCTCCATCTCCCAGGTTCGAGCAATTCTCCTGTCTTAGCCTCCCAAGTAGCTGGGACTACAGGTGTTCACCACCACACCCAGCTAATTTTTGTATTTTTAGTAGAGATGGGGTTTCACTGTGTTGACCAGGCTGGTCTTGAACTCTTGACCTCAGGCTCCCAAAGTGCTGGGATTACAGGTATGAGCCGCCGCGCCTGGCCGTCTTTGTACTTTTAGTTTGTAATGGGTTTTGCTACATAAAAATGAAAAACTTCTGTCTGGCAAAAGTGATTATGAACGAAGTTAGAAGACAGCCAATAGGTTGGCAGAAATTTTTTGCAATATGTGTAATAGACAATGGGCTAATATCTATAAAGAGTTTCTACAAATCAATAAGAAAAAGACAAACCCTGGTAGAAAACGGGCAGAGAATACAAAGAAGTGCTTACCCTTGAGCACAGAGTTCTCTAGACAAGGATGTTTATTGCAGTGGTAAATATCCACAAGTGGGGGTAGTATGAAGTACTATGTGGCTGTTAAAAGATGGAAGTAGGTTTCTGTATCAATGAAAAAAGCGAGTGAGGAACAGTATGGATAGAATGTTCTCATTTATTTATTTTTTATTTTTTTGAGATGGAGTCTCACTCTGTTACCCAGGCTGAAGTGCAGTGGCACGATCTCGGCTCACTGCAAGCTCCGCTTCCTGGGTTCACGCCATCTCCTGCCTCAGCCTCCCGAGTAGCTGGGACTACAGGTGCCCGCTGCCATGCCCAGCTAATTTTTTTGTATTTTTTTAATAGAGACGGGGTTTCACCGTGTTAACCAGGGATGGTCTTGATTTCCTGACCTCATAATCCAACTGCCTTGGCCTCCCAAAGTGCTGGGATTACAGGCGTGAGCCACCGTGCCCGGCCTTATTTTTTGTTTTTAAATTTTATTTTGTTTTTTGAGATGGAGTCTTGCTGTTGCCCAGCCTGGAGTACAATGGTGTGATCTTGGCTGAACTTCTGCCTCCTGGGTTCAAGCGATTCTCCAGTCTCAGCCTTTTGAGTAGCTAGAACTACATGCATGTGCCACCAAGCCCAGCTATTTTTGTATTTTTAGTAGAGATGGGGTTTCTCCATGTTGGCCAGACTGATCTTGAACTCCTGACTGCAAGTGATCCACCCGCCTTGGCCTCCCAACGTGCTGGGATTACAGGCATGAGCCACTGTGTGTGGCTTAAATTTCTTTTTAGAGACAACATCTTGCTTTTTCATTCAGGCTAGAGTACGGTGGTGCCGTCATAGCACACTGCAGCCTCCAGCTACTGGCTTCAAGCAATCCTCCCATCTCTGCCTCTCAAAGTGTAATCCCACAGTTTGGAATTACAGGCATGAGCCACCATGCATGGTTCCCATTGATGGATAGATTGGTTAATTGATTGAGACAGGATCGTCCTCTGTATCCCAGGCTGGAGTGCAGTGGCTCAATCATAGCTCACTGCAGCCTTGATCTCCCAGGCTCAAGTGATCTTCCCGCCTCAGCTTCCTGAGTAGCTGGGACTGCAGGCTCACATCATCATGCCTGGCTAATTTATTTTTATTTTTAGTGGAGATGAGGTCACACTATGTTGCTCAGGGTGGTCTTGAACTCAATCAGTTCTCCTGCCTCAGCATCCCGAAGTGCTGGGGTTACAGACATTAGCCATCTTGTCTGGCACCCATTTATTTAAAAAAAATTTATAATTATTTGATTTAGAATGTGTATATTGGCTGAGCACAGTGGCTTATCCCCGTAATCCCAGCACTTGTGGGAGGCTGAGGTGGGTGGATCTTTTGAGCTCAGGAGTTCAAGACCAGCCTGGGCAGTAGAGACCATGTCTCTACTACTGAGCCAAGTGACGTGGGAGGATAGCTTGATCTTAGGAGGCAGAGGTTGCAGTGAGCTGAGATCATACTACTGCACTCCAGCCTGGGCAACAGAGCCAGACCCTGTCTCAAAAAAAAAAAAAAAAAAAAAAAAGCAAAAGCATATAACCTGTTTTAAATTTTAGCTTTTTTTTGCTTTTTCTTTTTTTGAGATGGAGTTTTGCTCTTGTCACCCAGGTGGAGTGCAATGGCGCAATCTCAGCTCACTGCAAGCTCCGCCTCCCGGGTTCAAGTGATTCTCCTGCCTCAGCTTCCCAAGTAGCTGGGATTACAGGTGCCTGCCACTACGCCTGGCTAATTTTATATTGTTAATAGAATTGGGGTTTCACCATGTTGGCCAGTCTGGTCTCAAACTCTTGACCTCAAGTAATCCTCCCGCCTCAGCCTCCCAAAGTGCTGGGATTACAGGTGTTAGCCACCGTGCCTGGCCCCTGTTTTAAATTTTATTTGTGGGTGCTTTTACATTGAGGCTGTGTTTTTCTTTCTTTTTTTGAGACAGAGTCTTGCTCTGTCACCCAGGCTGGAGTGCAATGGCGCAATCTCGGCTCACTACAACCTCTGCATCTCAGGTTGAAGCAATTCTCCCACCTCAGCCTCCCAAGTAGCTGAGATTACAGGCACCCACAACCACCCCCAGCTGATTTTTTGTATTTTTGGTAGAGACGGAGTTTTGCCATGTTGGCCACACTGGTCTTGGAACTCCTCAGGTGATCCATCCACCTCTGCCTCCCAAAGTGCTGGGATTACAGGTGTGAGCCACTGCACCTGGACAAGGCTGTGTTTTTCTAATTATGATCTTAATGAATGAAATGTTAACCTTTGCTTTTTTTTTTAATGTAAGATAAAAGACTTATTCCCCATCCTTGCATCCTCACCTTCCTTCTCTCTTTTTTAGTTTAATCTGGTATTATAAATTCTAGCCCTTGGAAAAGATTTAGAGAACTCTCACTACCCTTCTGTTCCCAGGGACTAAAAGGATTCCTTTTTTAAAAATCTGAATTTTTATTTTTATTTTTTTGAGTCAAGGTCTTTCTTGTTCTCTTGCCCAGGCTGGATTGCAGTGGTATGCTCATGGCTCACTGCAGCCTCAACCTCCCAGGCTCTTGTGATCCTCTTGCCTCAGCCTCCAGAGCAGCTGGAATTCCAAGTACACAACACCATGCCCAACTAAGCTAATTTAAAAATCTTCTTTAGAGATGAGGTCTCATCATGTTGCTCAGATTGGTCTCCCAGCTCCTGAGCTCGGGCAGTCCTCCTGCCTCAGCCTCCCAAAAAACTGGGTTTACAGGCATAAGCCACTGTGCCTAGCCTAAAAGGATTCCTGAGTAGGCTGCTGGGCCATGATGTCTGCAGTTGTACTTTTTGATATGATGAATAATGGAATTCAAAGTTCAGGATTCTTCTTTCCTGGAATTTGCTCACTTTTGGTATATACAGCCATGCAAGAACCTCTCTGCCCCTGTCTCTGATGCAGTTGGAGGGGCTGGGGCCTCTGCATAGGAGGCCTTGCTTGCTTCATCCCCTTCAAAAGGGGAGATAAACCTGACCGACCCAGGAAGGCAAGGCTTAGAGCTGGCCTCAATCATTGGAGGAAACCTGTCCCTTGCATTTGTCCTTGCCTGTCTTTTGGAGAGGACCCTCAGCTGGTTTTAATCTTGATCTCAGACCCTCATCAACCTAGGTGAGTGGAGTACTTTAAGCTCACTCTAGTTCTGCCTATTTCACTGGGATTTGAGGCTTCAAAGCTACAGCCTAGAAACAACAGGGATTCTATCATAAGGTGGCCCAGGGACAGCAAGTCTTTTCTCTTTTAAAGATAGACAGCGTTGGCCGGGCGCGTGGCTCATGTTTATAATCCCAGCACTTTGGGAGGCCGAGGTGGGTGGATCCCTTGAAGTCAGGAGTTTGAGACCAGCCTAAAATACAAAAATTAGCTGGGTGTGGTGGCACGCGCCTGTAGTCCTAGCTACTCAGGAGGCTGGAGAATCACTTGAATCCTGGAGGCAGGGGTTGCAGTGAGCTGAGATCACGCCATTGCACTCCAGCCTGGGAACAAGAGTGAAACTCCGTCTCAGAAAAATAAAATATAGGCAGTGTCTTAGGGACAGAAGCATTGCTTTTCTTAATCACATCCTCAGTGTCAGAAGACTGTCAATGAGTGTATGGGAATTGTTTCAGACTTGTTACATAGGCTTTACTTAGAGCTGGAGACCTTATATAGAGAGAGATAATAGAAACTTACTTAAAACAAAAAAATGGCTGTGGCCAGCTCTTTTTCTAAAGAGGGGTGGCTTAATTCATATACATAAGGGAAAAAATTATTCCATTCCCTTTACCACTACAGAATGGTAGTGGTGAGTGAAAGTTCAAAACCTATTTTTGTTCCTCGATGCTGATCAAGGGTAGAAGCTGGAGTGGATAGTTCATACTGTGGGTGACTCCAGCTATGGGTCATTGGAAGTCAGAGAAAAGGGAGTGGAGAGCTAAGCTGTTCTGAATAATATAAGGGGGATTTCTCTCCCGCCCCAATACACAAACATAATGTGAGAAGCATTTGAAGAGGATAAAGGGGCCAAACAGTGTGGTAATAACCCCTTAGTCTTTTCATACCTTCAGGAAAGTCTGATGGGCACACAGTGTTTTGAGTGAGTGCATGTATGTGTTTTTTTTTTTTTTTTTCTGTTTGATAAAGCATGGAAAAGGGGGACTGAGTCCTATATCTGGGGCAGCTTAGAGCAGAGGAAGAGATCCACCCAGGAAGTGAGAAGTAAGTGAGATAAGAAGTCCAGCAAGAAATGGATTCAGAGCCAAGGAGACTATGAAGAGCATTAGCTCCTGATTTGCAGAAATTCTGGGAAGGCCATTGGACTTCTCATAGAACTTGAGGTTCAGGGACTTTTTAAAACATGCCCAAGGATAGGGTGGTTGTAGCTGACATCTGATTGCTGTAGTGCTGTGTAACTCATACAGTGTTTAACAGTGGTCCCCAAGATCCTGTTGATGCTTCAGGAACCGTCATGTTATCCGTCTCTCTATTCAGACTCCAAAGAGGAACAGCAAACTTCCCAACAAAGGACTTTGTTATACTCTTCCCACCTTATGAGTTACACAGAACCTGAGGATTCTAGTTAAAAGAGTCGGAGAGCTTCAGTCTCCTCAGCCACACCATTGCTGAGCAGGATATATTATTAAGGGTAAAGAGGTTGGGCAAAGTCTTACACAAAGTCTTGGAACTTGAAGACTGCTCTGAGCAAGGACCTAAGCAAAATAAATTTTTTTGAGATAGGATCTCACTCTGTCACCCAGACTGAAGTGCAGTAGTGCAATCATGGCTCAATGTAGTCTTGACCTCCTGGGCTCAGGCAATCCTCCTGCCTCAGCCTCTTGAGTGGCTGGGACTACAGGTGTACACCACCATGCCCAGATTTTTTTTTTTTTTTGTAGAGACCAAGTCTCGCCAGGTTTCTTAGGCTGATGTCGAACTTCTGGTGCTCAGGCAGTCCTCCCATGTTAGCCTCCCAAAATGCTGAGATTATAATTGTGAGCCACCACACTTGGTCTTAAGCAAATATTAGCTCCAATCACTATCCTAAGCCAAGGTGTCTGAGCAGCTGAGGGAGGACCAGAGTGAATGCAGCTAGTGCCACACCGAACAAAATATTCTTGCTCATTCCTTAGGGAGGAGGACCTGGTTTATAGAAGAATCTATCTTATAGTCTTAACATTCACTATAATTCCAAACTTTGAGGACGATAGGGATCAGTAGGCTTTGACTGCCCAGCATGCAGTCTCCATTCTTAGGTAAGAACACTTTGATTTTCCTTTGGGGGACCACGTCCTTCCCCACTCTCAGACCAGATTCTGGTGGGATAAGTCCCTTGGAGGACACATGACTGCAGTCAGAGAATAGCAGGTGACATGGGCATGGTTCCAAATCCAAGCCAATCATGACTGTGGATTTCTGTTGGAACTATTAAGAAAGGGAACTCATTTCTTTTCCAGCGGGGTTCCCAAGCCTGTAAAATGTAAGCCTCATGCTGCTGCGGGCCATCTTGCCACCCCGAGGGGAACGCTGCCTGAGAATGAAACCAACATAGGTGAAAGGTGAGCTGTGAGATGGAGCGAGATGAAGGCCACATGACATCTTTGGAGCCCCTGGATCTAACTGTGTCTTAAGCTAGTCTAACTCTGGACGTTTCATTTACATGGGCCCAGGTTTTCCCTTTTTTTACCCCTCCTTTGGAAAATTTGATTTGGAATTTTGCCACTTGCAGCCAAAAGAGTTTTAACTAATCAGTGCCATAAATTTTATATAGTTCTCCTTACAAAACGTGGATCAGCCTTTCTCAACAGATCTTTTGTCTTGAAGTGCTGAATTGTAAGTTTGTCATGAGAATCACATGAGATCATGCATGTGAAGAACCTGCCATTATCCTCCTCATAGAAAAAAACCAGTAAATATTAACTACAGGAAGCAAGGAAGGAGGTGGGTGAGGGGAAGAAGAAGGGGTACTGATTTAAAAGAACCCTGAAGTCCTTAGGATAATCTAGGAACCCTCAGACCCAATCCGGTACCCCCATTCTAAATGCTCCTAGTGCCCTGTACCTTCCCCTCATAACCCTTCGTTATGATTGTAATGATATGTTTATGTAATATTTTGATTAATATCTCTCTCCTTCACTGACCTAGCAGTTATAGCAGGGCAGTGATTTTGCTCAGTGTTGCATCCCCAGCACCTAGTCTGGTATGTGGCATTCAGCATACGTTTATTGAATGAATGGCCATGTGGTTACTCGGATCCTCCTTGATTGGTGTTAGGATTGTGGCAGAAGTGGCAAAATTAGAGTAGTCCCTGTCCCCTCTGCATCTAATACACTGCCCACACTCCCAACACACATACACATACAGAAAATTTGTCTCAATTAGATAATTAACTTCTTGGTTGTAAACCAAACTACTGGTTCTTAAACTTTTATTGGATCATTTTATTGAATTAAATAGTGTGGTTCTGGCCGAATGTCTTGGAAAGCCTTGCAGAGGAGTGGGTCAGGTCTTTGTGATAAACAGGCAGCCTTCCCTGCTTCTGTGTCTTTATAAAATCGCCTATTTAACTGGAGTAGCCCACCCTCCCTCAGGCTCTTACAGGAATGTGCTGGAGGCTGTAGGAAGGCGGGAAACTGAGAGGGAAAGGACTGGGCCACTGGAGACTTCACTCACTCCTAGCAAGAAACAGAAGCAGTAAAAGGTGGCCTGAGGACAACCTGAAGCTCACTCCCTCAGCACTTCTGGCTGGAGCTCCCTTGTTGTTCGAGCCCCACTCAGAGCTCAGCACACCACCCCACCAGCACCCTCCTCCTCCCAGCTGAGGCTGCATTTCATCCCTTCCCCTAGCCTGCTTTCCCTGAGATGGGGGAGTATTTCCCAGGGCCCATGCGACTTCCACTGGCAAGTGACGATTACCAATGGTTTACTAGTCAGTAAAACTACCAAAGGCTTTTGTGCTGTAATAATCCTTTTCCTGTTTAAAACTCTGGGGATTTTCTACTGTTGCCAATAGTTTTTCAAGTCAGCAATTACGGTGTGGGTTATGTAATGGCTAGGTATTAAAAATAGAAAAGACTAGAGTTTGCATCTATTTTAACCAAATCTTTAAAACAGAGCAAACGGAGGGGAAGGGTGGAGAGGGAGAGACCAGAGGAGGAGGGAGAAAAAGAGATCATGTGACAAGAGGGATCAAGTGAGATTGCTTCTTGTGACTGGATAAGACAGCTGACAATTCACTGTGCCCTTCTCCCATGATTTGTGGCCCAAGGACCTGCACTCCCTCCTCAGCCTCCTCTGGGGAGGGGTCCTTGATAAGAATTCTGAGGACACAAGACCCCTTGTGGATATTTCTTAGCTCAGCCTTGGTGTGCTTACTTGTTTCTGACAAGCAAAGTGGCTAAGTAGGGGAGGGAGTTGAATTTGATGTCTTCCACTAAGACCAGGACTCCTATTTTGTTTTGTTTTGTTTTTGAGACGGAGTCTTGCTCTGTCGCCAGGCTGGAGTGCAGTGGCACCATCTTGGCTCACTGCAGCTTCTGCCTCCTGGGTTCAAGTGATTCACCTGCCTCAGCCTCCTGAGTAGCTGGGACTGCAGGTGTGCTCCACCGCGCCCGGCTCATTTTTTGTGTTTTAGTAGACATGGCGTTTCACCATGTTGGCCAGAATGGTCTCAATCTCGTGACCTTGTGATCCACCCACCTTGGCCTGTGAAAGTGCTAGGATTACAGGTGTGAGCCACCGCGCCCGGCCGAACTCCTATTTTTTTATTGCCAATGTCTTTGCACTCAGCTTGTTTCTCTTGCTGGAATGGTGGTCAGGGCGTCGCTTATATGTCTTTAGCATCCTAAATTTCTGTCAGTCCCTTGGCCAAAGTTATTCCAAATAAATATTCAATATAATTACCTCCCACTTCCCTGCCTCAATCCTCTTCCTATTGGATTGCTGCCACTCAGCCCCAGATATAGAAATTCCAGGGTTACAATGGGTTTGCTGTTGAATGACATCACACCAGTCCCCTACCCCCTACTATGAGTTGAGGGATATTTGTATTTTAACAGAGACCCATTGAGTAACTTTAGGGCCTCTCTGGTGGTGGTGGAAGTTTAGGTGTCAGGGTTGATATTTTGGGAAGGAGAATTTATTTTATTTATTTTTTTGGAGACAGAGTCTGTCTGTCTCCCAGACTGGAGCGTGGTGGCGCGATCTCGGCTCACTGCAACCTCCGCCTCCTGAGTTCAAGCAATTCTCCTGCCTCAGCCTCCCGAGTAGCTGGGACTACAGGCTTGTGCCACCACACCCGGCTATTTTTTGTTGCATCATCCCATGGTGGAATGTAGAAGGGCAAGAAAGTATACATGCGAAGGGAGGAAGGGGGCCGGATTTATCCTTTTATCAGGAACCCAGTCTTGTGACTATAACATGAATCTATTTATGAGAGCACAGCCCTCATGACCTAATCACCTCTTAAAGATCCTACCTCTCAACACTGATGCATTGGAGATTAAGTTTCCAACACGTGAACTTTGGTGGATGCATTCAAACCACAGCACCAGGCTTCCTACTATGTCACCTCCAGAGGCACCCAAAGAGGAAGGTTTTGAGTTAATCACTTCATAATTTATAGCCCTTGAGCTGGCAGAGAGCCCATGCAGAAAGCACCCTATTTCCTAGGTCTCAGGTGGCATGGAGAGGTGAGTACTTTGAAGAAGGTGCTCACTAATTTCCAAAGAGTCAACGCAAATAAGTTCAGTGGGGTTCATGGGAGAGAGACCTGAAATGAATCAGTTGTGGCTAATATTGTCTTCTCGTCATTACTTCCATCTATTTCCACATCTACCCCATCACACTCCGTTCTCAGCATCTTCATCTGTACTGGAGTGGAAAAGAGTGCCAACAGCTCAGAATAATACTGGTTCTAGCTCCACCCAGCCTCACCCAGTGCGACCCAACCTAGTAGAATTGCAGTGAAAGGAAGCGAGAGTTCTAATTATGGGTTTTAGGCATCTTTTCACTAGATATGTTGGAGGATCTGAGGACCTTCCTTGGGGAGCTTTAATCACAGTACCCTGGACTGGGAAGTGCCCATGGTGTGGCACCTCTTTCTTACCCTGTAGGGTTTTGTTGGCTACATAATAACTGAACATACTTATGCAGGTACATGTGATATTCTGGTACCTACAATGTACAATGACCAAATCAGGTTAATTAGCATATCCGTCACCTCAAACACATGTCATTCCTTTGTGTTGGTAACATTCTAAATCTTCTAGTTATTTAGAAACATATAACAAATTATTAACTATAGTCACCCTTGTGTGCTATTGAATACTAGAACTTATTCCTTTTATCTAACTGTATTTTTGTAACCATTAACCAACCTCTCATCAGTCTCTCTCCCACCCTTCCCGGCCTGTAGTAACCACCATTCTACTCTCTACTTCCGTGAGATCACCTTTTTTGTGCTTGGCTTATTTCAATTAACATAATGGCTTTGGTTTCATCCATGTTACTGCAAATGACAGAATTTCATCCTTTTTTATAACTGTATTTGTATATATACTACATTTTAATACATTCTTCTGTTGATAAACTCTTAGGTTGATTCCACATCTTGGCTATTGTGACTACTGCTGCAGTAAACATGGGAGTGCAGATATCTCTTCAATATACTGATTTCCTTTCTTTTGTATGTATTATACCTAGCAGTAGGATTACTGGATCATATGGTAGATATATTTGTAGTTTTTTGAGGAACTTTCATACTACTTTCCACAGTGGCTATACTAAATCCTGCTCCACCCCCGCTTGTTTTGAGAGACAGGGTCTTACTCTGTCGCCCAGGCTGAGTGCAGTGGCACGATCTTGGCTTACGGCAGCCTGGACCTCCCAGGCTCAAGTGGTCCTCCCATCTCAGCCTCCTGAGTAGCTGGGACTACAGGTGTACATCATCAGGCCCAGCTAATTTTTTAATTTTTAAATTTTTTGTAGAGACAGGATCTCACTGTGTTGTCCAGCTAGTCTCAAAATCCTGGATGCAAGCAGTCCTCCTGCCTCAGCCTCCCAAAGTGCTGGGATTTCAGGAGTGAACCTCTACTCCCAGCCTGCTATAGCTTTGTAGTATGTTTTGAAGTCAGGTAGTGCAATGCCTCTAGTTTTGCTCTTTTTGCTCGGGATTGCTTTGACTATTTGGGGTCTTTTGTGGTTCCCTAGGAATGTTAGGGTTGTTTTTTTGATTTCTGTGAAGAATGTCATTGGTATTTTGATAGAGATTGCATTGAATCTGTAGATTGCTTTGGGTAATATGGGCATTTTAACAGTATAAATTTTTCCAATCTATGAGCATGAGATATCTTTTCATTTTTTGTATCCTCTTAAATTTCTTTCATCTTGTTTTATAGTTTTTATTGTAGAGATTTTTACTTTGGTTAAATTTGTACCTAAGTATTTTTTTTTCACTATTGTCAGTGGAATTCCTTTCTGGATTTCTTTTTGTGATTCTTTGCTGTTGTATAGAAATGCTACTGATTTTTGTATGTTGATTTTGTATCCTGCAACTTTACTGAATTTGTTTATTGACTTGTACCAGTTTTTTGGTGGAGTCTTTAGGTTTTTAGGTTGTCTGCAAACAAGGATAATTTGACTTCTTCCTTTCCAATCTGGATGCCCTTTCTTTCTTTCTCTTTTCTGATCGTTTTGGCTAGGACTTCCAGGTCTATGTTAAATAAAGGTAGTGAAAGTGAGCATCCTTTTCTTGTTCCATATGTGTGTATATATATATATATATATAATATATATTTTTTGAGACAGAGTTTCACTCTTGTTGCACAGGCTGAAGTGCAGTGGTGCTGTCTCGGCTCACTGCAACCTCCGCTTCCTGGGTTCAAGCGATTCACCTGCCTCAGCCTCCCAAGTAGCTGGGATTACAGGCATGCGCCATCATACCTAATTTTTGTATTTTTAGTGGAGACAGAGTTTCACTATATTAGTCAGGCTGGTCTTGAATTCCTGACCTCAGGTAATCCACCCGCCTTGGCCTCCCCACATGCTGAGATTATAGGCATGAGCCACTGTGCCTGGCTCTTGTTCTGTATCTTAGAGGAAGACTGGGAAGTGCCCATGATGTGGCATCTCTTCCTCATCGTTATAGGTTTTTAGTTCTCTGATGCTGGATTCCAATCCATATTCTCACCAGAGGCTGACTTTGGTAAGGAGCACAAACTTCTGGTATGGTCCATATTTTACTTCTTTCAACCCATTGTGTCAATTAATGCACTTGGACATGCCTGGTCAAGTGTCCTGGCCTTTGGTATGGTCACAGGCATTGCAGCATCAGTTTCTGTGTATCTGGATAGTCAGTCTACTCCAGACCATTTGTGTCAGCAGAAGCTGGAGTTCATAGAGAGTATCTGCTCTCCAAATCTCATCCCACCTTCCAGGCTTTGAGCAAGGTAGATGGTTTACCAAAGCATCTGCCTGAGGGGCTACTAAGGGCTAGCATCAGTCCAGGAGTAAATCATTGGCACAGTCCACAAAGGAATCCTTTCTACATAAACCCAACTCTGTTGTGGCCTCCTTTCCTCCCACCCCATGGATAGGACCATAAGGAGACATCAGAACTTGACCACAGCAATGTTGGGTACACTGGTCATCTCCATCCTTTTCTTTTCTCTCCTCTCCTCCCTCCTCTCTCCTCCTCCTCCCTCTTCTTCCTCCTCCTCCTCCTTCTTTTCCCTCTTTTTTTCCTTTGGAGATGGAGTCTTGCTGTGTTGCTCAGGCTGGCCTTGAACTCCTGAGATCAAGTGGCTCTCCTGCTTAAGCCTCCTGAGTAGCTGGAACTACAAGCATGAGCCACCATGTCCTGCTCCATGCTTTTCCTGAAGGAGATCACTCTTTCTATCATTAAAATATTTAATGCATTTCTAATCCCCAACACACACATATTCACATGCATGCATGTATGTGTGTTATAATGGTGGTGCTTCTAGTGTCTGTCTAGTGTCTGTTGAGATAATACAAGTGGTTATAAGCTGGTATGAAAAGAATGACAAATTTAAGTATATTTACTTTTTGTACATGTACTCACATTGACAAATTTGAGACACAGTAGTGTTTATATATGTGGGACATATATTTGAGCTACAGACAGTGCAGGGTTCAAAAGGTGGATCTTTTGCATTAACTCTAGTACCAGGGCTCAGAGCTATGACATCTGTCACCCTTTACTGCATACCCTTCCCTTCCTAGACCTCTTCTGTGTCCATGAGATCAGCCTTAGGAATGAGTTTGGGGAATGGGCCAAGACAGGCTGAGGGTTGGGCCTTAGAACTCCACCTGTTTGCTGCAACTCCTCTGTCTGGGGTAGGGAGGGGGTGAGATGTGGGGAGAAGTGGTGTGGCACCCGATGACACCAGTCACACCTGGAGCTACAGCTGTCTTCCAACAGAAAACAGGGGAGGTAAGAGGAGGCAGGGAAAGGAAAGAAGAGGGTTGAGAAAGAGGGAGAAGAAGTGAGGACAGGAGGGAAGGAGGAAGAGGGTTAGTGAGGAGGGGATTGTGGGCAGGGCAACCTTGGGGCTGAGCCAGATTGACAGGGGTGCTGCCCCTTGGGGAGGCAAGTAGGAGATTTCTTGGCATCCTGGCCCAGCCCTGGAGTAATCTGACTCCACGGGGCAGTACCAGCCCCTCTCTGTTCTCTCAGCATCTCCTTTCCTTCCAAATCAGACTGATAGTCCCAGGCTTGAAAGACCCATCTCTTTTGTCACAGAAGACTGCAACTAATGAATGACTTACTAGTACTGACTGCCTTGACGGGTTTGCACTTTATGAGGAGATCTTAGCATATCACTTCTGCTGCCGTTATTAAGTATTACCCAAACTATATTACTTCTCCTTCTGTTCCAGTCAATTTTGGTAATTTTTATTTTTTTCTTTAAAAAGTTTAAAAATTATTAGAATAAATTTTTCATAGTCTTACTATATTTTAAAGCTCAATTTTATCTTCCATTTTTCATCCCAATATTATTTAATATTTCAGTCTTTTTTTTTTTTTTTTTTAATAGTGACAGGGTTTTGCTATGTTGGCCAGGTTGGTCTTGAACTCTTGGCCTCAAGCAGTCCTCCTGTCTTCACCTCCCAAAGTGCTAGGATTACAGGCGGGAGCTACTGTGCCTGGCCTCGGCCTTTTTTTATGATCTGTTTTACTAGTGATCTGTCTTTTCTTTAAGGACCCGTTTTGTCATCTCTATTGTTTGTCTTCTATTTCATTAACTTTTTCTTTCTAATTATTTAAAAACTAATTTTGCAATGGAAAAGTAATACAATGGGTCACTTTCTCTTCCAAACTATTATGAAAAGATCAACAACCCAAAGTAATAGAAAAAAGGACTTTTAAAAAGAAATCTACATGGTTTATAGATGCAAGAAAATACTTTATTAGCAAGTACAACCATGCAATTTTTTTTTTTTTTTTTTTTGAGACAGAGTCTTCTCTGTTGCCCAGGCTGGAGTACAGTGCTGTAGTCTTGGCTCACTGCAACCTCTGCCTCTTGGGGTTCAAGTGATTCTTGTGCCTCAGCCTCCCAAGTAGCTGAGATCACAGGAGTGCACCACCATGCCCAGCCAACAATGCATCTTTTAATGGTGGACCTCTAGGCCTGAGTGGAGAAGAGAGGCAGCTTCAGAGAGGTGTATACTGCAGAGAGAGAGTGCCTAATGGGGGGAACCCTGGACTACAGCCAGGGGATTGCCCTGCTGTCAGCCCTGTCTTTTATTTACTAGTAATAAGCAAGGCATAGACCTCTCTTCCCTCCCTGCAAATAGTGACTAATAAAAAATGTCCCCACCTGCCTTGCCTAATTTGTTGTTGTAGCACATCAGATTCAGAATGTGAAGAAGACAAGACACCTGAACTCCTGCTCAGGCCCTCGCCCCCATCTTTCTTTTCCCACATGTAACAGCAGGGAGGGGTTGTAGATGAAACCAGCCTGTTCTGGCGGAACTACTTAGCAGGCCCTTCCTTTAAAGGAAAATTATTTTGAAAAGAAAGAGGGGATCTTATTCTCTCTCTAGCTCACTGTGCTTTCTGTCTTATCTCTTCTTCAGTTTTGATTTTGATTTTGTTTTTAGGATTTTATGATTCTGTATTCTGTGGAGAAGCATGGGAGGGGAAGGTGTGTTGGAAACTGGGCCTAAAAACCGGGAGGTAGAAATGGATGTCCTGTATCAGCAGTTCTCAAGTGCTTTGGTCTCAGGACCCTTTTATACCCTTCTTCCTTCTTCATTTTTTTTTTTTAGCTTTATTGAGTTATAATTGATACACAAAAAATAGCACACATTTGATTTATATGTCTTGATGAGTATACATCTTGGCGAGTTTGAACATGTGCATACACCCATGAGACCATCTCCACAACCACAATGCTAAACTTACCCATTACCTCTAAAAAATTGCTTGTGTTCTTTTTTTTTAATTTTTATTTTTTATTATACTTTAAGTTCTAGGGTACATGTGCACAATGAGCAGGTTTGTCACATATGTATACATGTGCCATGTTGGTGTGCTGCACCCATTAACTCGTCATTTACATTAGGTATATCTCCTAATGCTATCCCTCCCCCATCCCCTCACCCCATGACAGGCCCTGGTGTATGATGTTTCCCTTCCTGTGTCCAAGTGTTCTCATTGTTCGATTCCCACCTATGAGTGAGAACATGCAGTGTTTGGTTTTCTGTTCTTGTGATAGTTTGCTGAGAATGATGGTTTCCAGCTGCATCCATGTCCCTACAAAGGACATGAATTCGTCCTTTTTTATGGCTGCATAGTATTCCGTGGTGTATATATGCCACATTTTCTTAATCCAGTCTGTCATTGATGGACATTTGGGTTGGTTCCAAGTCTTTGTATTGTGAATAGTACTGCAATAAACATATGTGTGCATGTGTCTTTATAGCAGCATGATTTACAATCCTTTGGGTATATACCCAGTAATGGGATGACTGGGTCAAATGGTATTTCTATTTCTAGATCCTTGAGGAATCACCACATTGTCTTCCACAATGGTTGAGTTTACAGTCCCACCAACAGTGTAAAACTGTTCCTATTTCTCCACATTTTCTCCAGCACCTGTTGTTTCCTGACTTTTTAATGATCACCATTCTAACTGATGTGAGATGGTATCTCATTGTGGTTTTGATTTGCATTTCTCTGATGGTGAGTGATGAGAGCATTTTTTCATCTGTCTGTTGGCTGCATAAATGTCTTCTTTTGAGAAGTGTCTGTTCATATCCTTTGCCCACTTTTTGATGGGGTTGTTTGTTTTTTTCTTGTAAATTTGTTTGAGTTCTTTGTAGGTTCTAGATATTAGCCCTTTGTCAGATGAGTAGATTGCAGACATTTTCTGCCATTCTGTAGGTTGCCTGTTCACTCTGATGGTAGTTTCTTTTGCTGTGCAGAAGCTCTTTAGTTTAATCATATCCCATTTGTCAATTTTGGCTTTTGTTGCCATTGCTTTTGGTGTTTTAGACATGAAGTCCTTGCCCGTGCCTATGTCCTGAATGGTATTGCCTAGGTTTTCTTCTAGGGTTTTTATGGTTTTAGGTCTAACATTTAAGTCTCTAATCCATCTTGAATTAATTTTTGTATAAGGTGTAAGGAAGGGATCCAGTTTCAGCTTTCTACATATGGCTAGCTAATTTCCCCAGCACCATTTATTAAATAGGGAATCCTTTCCCCATTTCTTGTTTTTGTCAGGTTTGTCAAAGATCAGATGGTTGTAGATGTGTGGTGTTATTTCTGAGGGCTCTGTTCTGTTCCATTGGTCTGTATGTCTGTTTTGGTACCAGTACTGTGCTGTTTTGGTTACTGTAGCCTTGTAGTATAGTTTGAAGTCAGGTAGCATGATGCCTCCAGCTTTGTCCTTTTGGCTTAGGATTGTCTTGGCAATGCGGGCTCTTCTTTGGTTCCATATGAACTTTAAAGTAGATTTTTCCAATTCTGTGAAGAAAGTCATTGGTAGCTTAATGGGGATGGCATTGAATCTATAAATTACCTTGGGGAGTATGGCCATTTTCACGATATTGATTCTTCCTATCCACGAGCGTGGAATGTTCTTCCATTTGTTTGTGTCCTCTTTTATTTCATTAAGCAGTGTTTTGTAGTTCTCCTTGAAGAGATCCTTCACATCCCTTGTAAGTTGGATTCCTAGGTATTTTACTATCTTTGAAGCAATTGTGAATGGGAGTTCACTCATGATTTGGCTGTTTGTCTGTTACTGGTGTATAAGAATGCTTGTGATTATTGCACGTTGATTTTGTATCCTGAGACTTTGCTGAAGTTGCTTATCAGCTTAAGATTTTGGGCTGAGACGATGGGGTTTTCTAAATATACAATCATGTCATCTGCAAACAGGGACACTTTAACTTCCTCTTTTTCCTTTTTTTTTTCCCAAGTCATAACCAGTTTTATTGCAAAAGGACCCTGTACACATTTATCAATTCTAGTACCTTAATAGTTACCCAACAAGTCATTAATATACAGAAACATGCATCATGAGAAGCAAGAAATATCACCCATCCCTTCTGCATATTAGCAACTTGTCACTCCTGAGCAACAGTGCTCACATCACTGAGGTCTATGAACAGTCACTTTTTGCATTCATCCTGAGTGAAAGATGGAATGACTTAAGTACAAATGCAACATATTATAAGCAATTTCTTACAAAAAAAGTCACAAATTAAACCAAAGTATTTTACAGAATTTACTACAAAACGCCATAAAAACTGCCTTCACTTAAACTCTCTCTCCCCGTATCCCGCGAGCCAACTGGATGTCTTTGGGCATGATGATGACTCCCTTAGCGTGGATGACACATAGATTAGTATCTTCCAACAGATCCACCAGGTGCGCTTCACTAGCCTCCTGCAGCGCACCGATGGCCACGCTCTGAAACCTCAGGTTGGTTTTGAGATCCTGCGCGATATCCCTCACCAACCTCTGGAAGGGCAGCTTCCGAATGAGCAGCTGGGTCGACTTCTGATAACGACGAATCTCTCGAAGCGCCACGGTCCTGGGCCTGTAGCAATGAGGCTTCTTCACCCTGCCGGTAGAAGGGGCGCTTTTCCTGGCGGCTTTCGTGTCCAGCTGTTTGCGGGGCACTTTCCCACTGGTGGATTTACTAGCTTGGTTCAGGCCATTTTCTTTCACCCAATGCCGAAGTTTTAGGTCACTCCTCCGACCACCGCGCCGCTTCCGCTGTCCGAGGAAGAGCCATAATCGCGGAGCAAAGAACGGACACTAGCCCAATGAATGACCAAACCGCTCTGCTGCCTTCCTCTTTTTCCTAATTGAAAACCCTTTATTTCTTTCTCCTGCCTGATTGCCCTGGCCAGAACTTCCAACACTATGTTGAATAGGAGTGGTGAGAGAGGGCATCCCTGTCTTGTGCCAGTTTTCAAAGGGAATGCTTCCAGTTTTTGCCCATTCAGTATGATATTGGCTGTGGGTTTGTCATAAATAGCTCTTATTATCTTGGGATACATTCCATCAATACCGAATTTATTGAGAGTTTTTAGCATGAAGGGCTGTTGAATTTTGTCAAAGGCCTTTTCTGCATTTATTGAGATAATCATGTGGTTTTTGTCTTTGGTTCTGTTTATATGCTGGATTACATTTATTGATTTGCCTATGTTGAACCAGCCTTGCATCCCAGGGATGAAGCACCCTTGATCATGGTGGATAATCTTTTTGATGTGCTGGATTCGGTTTGCCAGTATTTTATTGAGGATTTTTGCATCGATGTTCATCAGGGATATTGGTCTAAAATTCTCTGTTTTTGTTGTGTCTCTGCCAGGCTTTGGTATCAGGATGATGTTGGCCTCATAAAATGAGTTAGGGAGGATTCCCTCTTTTTCCATTGATTGGAATAGTTTCAGAAGGAATGGTGCCAGTGCCTCCTTGTAGCTCTGGTAGAATTCGGCTGTGAATCTGTCTGGGCCTGGACTTTTTTTGGTTGGTAAGCTATTAATTATTGCCTCGATTTCAGAGCCTGTTATTGGCCTATTCAGGGATTCAACTTCTTCCTGGTTTAGTCTTGAGAGAGTGTATGTGTCCAGGAATTTATCCATTTCTTCTAGGTTTTCTAGTTTATTTGTGTAGAGGTGTTTATAGTATTATCTGATGGTAATTTGTATTTCTGTGGGGTCAGTGGTGATATCCCTTTTATCATTTTTTATTGCATCTATTTGATTCGTTTCTCTTTCCTTCTTTATTAGTCTTGCTAGTGGTCTATCAATTTTGTTGGTCTTTTCAAAAAAACACCTCCTGGATTCATTGATTTTTTGAAGGGTTTTTTGTGTCTCTGTCTCCTTCAGTTCTGCTCTGATCTTAGTTATTTCTTGCCTTCTGCTAGCTTTTGAATGTGTTTGCTCTTCCTTCTCTAGTTCTTTTAATTGTGATGTTAGGGTGTCAATTTTAGATCTTTCCTGCTTTCTCTTGTGGGCATTTAGTGCTATAAATTTCCCTCTACACATTGCTTTAAATGTGTTGTTTGTATCTTTGTTGTATCTTTGTTCTCATTGGTTTCAAAGAAAATCTTTATTTCTGCCTTCATGTCGTTATGTACTCAGTAGTCATTCATTAGTAGATTGTTCAGTTTCCACGTAGTTGAGCGGTTTTGAGTGGGTTTCTTAATCCTGAGTTCTAGTTTGATTGCACTGTGGTCTGAGAGACAGTTTGTTATAATTTCTGTTCTTTTATATTTGCTGAGGAGTGCTTTACTTCCAACTATGTGGTCAATTTTGGAATAAGTGCGATGTGGTGCTAAGAAGAATGTATATTCTATTGATTTGGGATGGAGAGCTCTATAGATGTCTATTAGGTCTGCTTGGTGCAGAGCTGAGTTCAGTTCCTGGATATCCTTGTTAACTTTCTGTCTCGTTGATCTGTCTAATGTTGACAGTGGGGTGTCAAAGTCTCCCATTATTATTGTGTGAGAGTCTAAGTCTGTTTGTAAGTCTCTAAGGACTTGCTTTATGAATCTGGGTGCTCCTGTATTGGGTGCATATGTATTTAGGATAGTTAGCTCTTCTCGTTGAATTGATCCCTTTACCATTATGTAATGGCCGCCTTTGTCTCTTTTGATCTTTGTTGGTTTAAAGTCTGTTTTATCAGAGACTAGAATTGCAACCCCTGCCTTTTTTTTTTTGTTTTCCATTTGCTTGGTAGATCTTCCTCCATCCCTTTATTTTGAGCCTATATGTGTCTCTGCGTGTGAGATGGGTCTTCTGAATACAGCACACTGATGAGTCTTGACTCTTTATCCAATTTGCCAGTCTGTGTCTTTTAATGGGAGCATTTAGCCCATTTACATTTAAGGTTAATATTGTTATGTGTGAATTTGATCCTGTCATTATGATGTTAGCTGGTTATTTTGCTCGTTAGTTGATGCATTTTCTTCCTAGCATCTATGGTCATTACATTTTGGCATGTTTTTGCAATGGCTGGTACAAGTTGTTCCTTTCCATGTTTAGTTCTTCCTTCAGGATCTCTTGTAGGGCAGGCCTGGTGGTGACAGAGTCTCTCAACATTTGCTTGTCTGTAAAGGATTTTATTTCTCCTTCACTTATGAAACTTAGTTTGGCTGGATATGAAATTCTGGGTTGAAAATTCCTTTCTTTAAGAATGTTGAATATTGGCCCCCACTCTCTTCTGGCTTGTAGAGTTTCTGCCGAGAGAACTGCCATTAGTCTGATGGGCTTCCCTTTGTGTGTAACCCGACCTTTCTCTCTGGCTGCCCTTAACATTTTTTCCTTCATTTCAACTTTGGTGAATCTGACAATTATGTGTCTTGGAGTTGCTCTTCTCGAGGAGTATCTTTGTGGCATTCTCTGTATTTTCTGAATTTGAATGTTGGCCTGCCTTGCTAGGTTGGGGAAGTTCTCCTGGATAATATCCTGCAGAGTGTTTTCCAGCTTAGTTCCATTCTCCCTGTCACTTTCAGGTACACCAATCAGATGTAGATTTGGTCTTTTCACATAGTCCCATATTTCTTGGAGGCTTTGTTCGTTTCTTTTTACTTTTTTTTCTCTAAACTTCTCTTCTCGGCCGGGCGCGGTGGCTCAAGCCTGTAATCCCAGCACTTTGGGAGGCCGAGACGGGCGGATCACGAGGTCAGGAGATGGAGACCATCCTGGCTAACACGGTGAAACCCCATCTCTACTAAAAAAATGCAAAAAAAACTAGCCGAGTGAGGTGGCGGGCGTCTGTAGTCCCAGCTACTCAAGAGGCTGAGGCAGGGGAATGGCGTAAACCCAGGAGGTGGAGCTTGCAGTGAGCCGACATCCAGCCACTGCACTCCAGCCTGGGCGACAGAGCAAGACTCCGTCTCAAAAAAAAAAAAACAAAAACAAACAAACAAAAAAAAACTTCTCTTCTCGCTTCATTTCATTCATTTGATCTTCAATCACTGATAGCCTTTCTTCCAGTTGATTGAATCGGTTACTGAAGCTTGTGCATTTGTCATGTAGTTCTTGTGCCATGGTTTTCAGCTCTGTCAGGTCATTTAAGGACTTCTCTACATTGGTTATTCTAGTTAGCCATTCGTCTCATCTTTTTTCAAGGTTTTTAGCTTCTTTGCGATGGATTCAAACTTCCCCCTTTAGCTCGGAGAAGTTTGATTGTCTGAAGCCTTCTCTCAACTCGTCAAAGTCATTCTCCGTCCAGCTTTGTTCCGTTGCTGGCGAGGAGCTGTGTTCCTTTGGAGGGAGAGAGGCGCTCTGATTTTTAGAATTTTCAACTTTTCTGCTCTGTTTTTTCCCCATCTTTGTGGTTTTATCCGCCTTTAGTCTTTGATGATGGTGATGTACAGATGGGGTTTTGGTGTGGATGTCCTTTCTGTTTGTTAGTTTTCCTTCTAACAGTCTGGACCCTTAGCTGCAGATCTGTTGGAGTTTGCTGGAGGTCCACTCCAGACCCTGTTTGTCTGGGTATCAGCAGCGGAGGCTGCAGAATAGTGAATATTGCTAAACAGCAAATGTTTCTGTGTGATCGTTTCTCTGGAAGCTTTGTCTCAGAGGGGTACCCGGCTATGTGAGGTGTCAGTCTGCCCCTACTAGGGGATGCCTCCCAGTTAGGCTACTTGGGGGTCAGAGACCCACTTGAGGAGGCAGTCTGTCCGTTCTCAGATCTCAAACTCCGTGCTGGGAGAACCATTACTCTCTTCAAAGCTGTCAGACAGGGACATTTAAATCTGCAGAGGTTTCTGCTGCCTTTTGTTTGCGTATGCCACGTCCCTAGAGGTGGAGTCTGCAGAGGCAGGCAGGCAGGCCTCCTTGAGCTTTGGTGGGCTCCACCCAGTTCCAGCTTCTCTGGACCAGCAGCTTTGTTTACCTACTCAAGCCTCAGCAATGGCGGACGCCCCTCCCCCAGCCTCGCTGTCACCTTGCAGTTAGATCTCAGAACGTTGTGCTAGCAATGAGGGAGGCCCAGTGTGCGTGGGACCCTCCGAGCCAGGTGCAGGATATAATCACCTGGTGTACCCTTTGCTAAGACTGTTGGAAAAGCGCAGTATTAGGGTGGGAGTGACCCCATTTTCCTGGTGCTGTGTGTCACGGTTTCCCTTGGCTATGAAAGGAAAATCCCTTACCCTTTGCACTTCCCAGGTGAGGCAATGCCTCGCCCTGCTTTGGCTCTTGCTCGGTGGGCTGCACCCACTGTCCTGCACCCACTGTCTGACACGCCGCAGTGAGATGAACCCAGTACCTCGGTCGGAAATGCAGAAATCACCTGTCTTCTGTGCCGCTCATGCTGGGAGCTGGAGACTGGAGCTGTTCCTATTCAGCCATCTTGGAATCTCTTCTTCTTCTTCTTCTTTTTTTTTTCGAAACAGGGTCTCACTCCCCAGGCTGGAGTGCAGTGGTGTGATCTCAGCTCACTGCATGTGCCATCATGCCCCACTAATTTTTTTTTTTTGTCTTTTGTAAAGTTGAGGTCTCACTATGTTGCCCGGGCTGGTCTCAATATCCCAGACTCAAGTGATCCTCCTGCCATGGCCTCCCAAAGTGCTGGGATTACAGGCGTGAGCCACTGTGCTTGGCCTGCTTGTGTTCATGCGTGCATGTGTGTATGTGTGTTTTGGTAAGAACACTTAAGATGACATATATTGGGCCGGGCGTGGTGGCTCACACCTGTAATCCCAGCACTTTGCGAGGCCAAGGCGGGCGATCATGAGGTCAGGAGATTGAGACCATCCTGGCTAACACAAGTGAAACCCCGTCTCTACTAAAAATACAAAAAAATTAGTCGGGCATGGTGGTGGGCACCTGTAGTCCCAGCTACTTGGGAGGCTGAGGCAGGAGAATGGCATGAACCTGGGAGGTGGAGCTTGTAGTAATCCAATATCGCACCACTGCACTCCAACCTGGGTGACAGAGCCACACTCTGTCTCAAAAACAAACAAACAAACCAAAAAAGAAAAAAAAAAACATATATCGGCCAGGTGCGGTGGCTCATGCCTGTAATCCCAGCACTTTGAGAGGCTGAGGTGGGCAGATCACGAGGTCAAGAGATCGAGACCATGCTGGCTAACATGGTGAAACCCCATCTCTACTAGCTGGGCATGGTGGCACACTCCAATAGTTGCAGCTACTCAGGAGGTTGAGGCAGGAGAATTGCTTGAACCCGGGAGGCAGAGGTTGCAGTGAGCCGAGATAGTGCCACTGCACTCCAGCCTGGCAACAGAGTGAGACTCTGTCTCAAAAAAAAAAAAAAAAAGATAACATGTATTCTCTTAACGAATTTTAAAGTGCCCAATACCTTATCGTTAACTATAGGTACTATATTGTACAGCAGATACCTAGAATTTATTCATCTTGGCCAGGCGCGGTGGCTCACACCTGTAATCCCAGCACTTTGGGAGGCTGAGGCAGGCCAATCATGAGGTCAGGAGATTGAGACCTTCCTGGCTAACACGGTGAAACCCCGTCTCTACTAAAAATACAAAAAATTAGCCAGGCATGGCGGTGTGCGCCTGTAGTCCCAGCTGTTGGGGAGGCTGAGGCAGGAGAATGGCATGAACCTGGAAGGCGGAGCTTGCAGTGAGCTGAGATCATGCCACTGCACTCCAGCCTGGGCGACAAAGCAAGACTCTGTCTCAAAAACAAAAAAAAAGAATTTATTCATCTTGTATACAGAAGAATGGATGAAAAAAATGGTATGTACACATGATGGAATACTATACAACTTTAAAAAAGAAGGAACTCTTGCTATCTGTAACAACATGGATAAACCTAGAGAATACTGTGCCAAATGAAACAAGCCAGTTACAGGAGGAAAAACACCATGTGATTCTACCTATATGATGTATATTCCACATACATAAGAATGGAATGGTGAGGCCGGGCGCGGTGGCTCAAGCCTGTAATCCCAGCACTTTGGGAGGCCGAGACGGGCGGATCACGAGGTCAGGAGATCGAGACCATCCTGGCTAACACGGTGAAACCCCGTCTCTACTAAAAAATACAAAAAACTAGCTGGGCGAAGTGGCGGGCGCCTGTAGTCCCAGCTACTCAGGAGGCTGAGGCAGGAGAATGGCGTAAAACCCGGGAGGTGGAGCTTGCAGTGAGCTGAGATCCGGCCACTGCACTCCAGCCTGGGTGGCAGAGCGAGACTCTGTCTCAAAAAAAAAAAAAAGAATGGAATGGTGACCACCAGGGACTGGGGGAGGGAGCAATGGGGAGCATTTTTCAATGGACATACAGCTTCTATCACATAAATAAAAAATTTAAAAAGCTGTGGTAAAATACACATAACATTTTTAAGTATACAGTTCAGTTGTATTGAGTACATTTATATTGTGCAACCATCACCACTCTTTATCTCTAGAACTCTTTTCATCTTGAAAATTGAAACTCTATCCATATTAAATGAAAACTCCCTATTCTTCCCTCCCTCAACCCCTGATCACCACCAGTATCCTCTGTTCTCCATGAATCTAATTAGGCACCCCAAGTAAGTGGAATCATATAGCACATCTCCCTGTGTGGCTTACATCACCCTACACAATGTCTTTTTTTTTTTTGCCCAAGCTTGAGTGCAATGGCATGATCTCAGCTCACTGCAACCTCTGCCTCCCAGGTTCAAGTGATTCTCCTGCCTCAGCCTCCCAAGTAAGTGGGATTACAGGTGTATTCCACCACCCCGGGTAATTTTTTGTCTTTTTAGTAGAAACGGGGTTTCACCATGTTAGCCAGGCTAGTCTCAAACTCCTGACCTCAGATGATCCGCCCGCCTCTGCCTCCCAAAGTGGTGGGATCACAGGCATGAGCCACCATGCCCAGCCCACAACGTCTTAAATGTTTATATTGTAGCATGTTTCAGAACTTCCTTCTTATGGCTGAACAACATTCCATTGTATGTATACACCACATTTTGTCCATCCATTCATCACTGATAGACATTTGGGTTGCTTGTACCTTGCTTGCTATTGTGATAATACTGCGACAAACATGAGTGAATAAATACCTCTTCAGGACTCTGCTTTCAATTCAGTTGGATATATAACCAGAAGTGGAATTGCTAGATCATATGGTAATTCTATTTTTAATTATTTGAGTAACTGCCATGTTGTTTTCTTCAGCAGCTGCACCATTTTGCATTTCCAGTAACACTACATTAGGGGTTCAATTTCTCCATATCATTGCCAGCACTTGTTATTTTTGATTTTTTAAAAACGTATGTTTTGACAAGTAAAAATTATATGGATTTATGGTATACAACATGATTTGATATATGTGTATATATATACACACACACGCACATTGTGGAATGGCTAAATTAACCTATTGAACATATGCATTGCCTCATATACTTCCCATTTTTTGTGATAAGACCACTTAATTCTCTTAGCAATTTTCAAATATACAATGTATGGTTACTCACTGTAGTCAGCATGACGTACAGTCGCTCTCTTGAACTTGTTCCTCCTGTCTAACAAATTTTGTGTCCCTTGACATCTTTCCGATCTCCTCACCCCCCACCCTCTGGTAACCACCATTTTACTCTCTATTTCTATGAGTTAAACTATTTTATACTCCATATATAAGTGAGGTCTTTCTGTACCTGGCTTATTTCACTTGACATAATATCTTCCAGGTTCATCCGTGTTGTCACAAATGACAGGATTTTCTTCTTTTTAAAGGATGAATGGTACTCCATTGTGTGTATGTACCACATTTTCTTCATTCATCTGCTGATGGACACTTACATTGATTTTATATCTTGGCTATTGTGAATAATGCTGTAATGAACATGGGAGTGTGAATATCTCTTCAACATACTGATTTCATTTCCCTTAGATGTATACCCAGTAGTGGTATTGCTGGATCATATGGTAGTTCTACTTTAAAATTTTTGAGGAATCACCATAGTGTTTTTCATAATGGCTGTACTAATTCACATTTCCATCAGTAATTTGCAAGGGTTTCCTTTTCTCAATGTCCTTGCCAATACTTGTCATCTTTCTTCTTTTTTGTAATAGCCATTCTAACAAGAGTGAGGTGATATGTCATTGTTTTGAATTGCATGTCTCTGGTAATTAGTGCAGTTGAGCACCTTTTCAGATTCCTGTTGGCCATTTGTATGTCTTCTTTTGGGAAATGTCTGTTCAGGTCCTTTGATCATTTTAAAACTCTGGTTATTTGTTTTCTTCCTACTGAGTTGTTTGAGTTTCTTATATACACTTTAGATCATAACCCTTTCTCAGATACATGGTTTGCAAATGTATTCTCTCATTCTGTAAGTTGTCTCTTCACTGTATTGTTTCCTTTGGTGTGTAGAAGAGTTTCAGTTTGATGTAATCCTATTTGTCAATTTTTGCTTTTGTTGCCTGAGCTTTTAGAGTCATATCCAAAATTTTTGCCCAGACTAATGTCATGAAGCTTTTCCCCTATGCTTTCTTCTAGTAGTTTTACAGTTTCAGGTCTTATGTTTGTCTTTAATCTACTTTTATTTGATTTTTGTATATGGTGTGAAATGAACATCTAATTTCATTCTTCTGTATTTGAATATCCAGTTTTTCCAGCACCATTTATTGAGTAGGCTGTCCTTTCCCCGGTGTATGTTCTTGGGACCTTTGTTGAAAATCAGTTGACTGTAAATATATGGATTTATTTCTGGGTTCTTTATTTTGTTCCATTAGTCTATGTGTCTTTTTTGGTGGTGCCATGCTGTTTTGGTTACTACAGCTTTGTAGTATATTTTGGAGACAGTATGATACCTCTAGCCTTGTTCTTTTTTCTCCAGATTGCTTTGGCTATTTGGGGTCTTTTGTGGTTATATAGGGATTTCAGAGTTGTTTTTTCTATTTTTTGTGAAGAATTTTATTAGTATTTTGATAGAGATTGCATTGAATCTGTAGATCATTTTGGGTAGTATGGGCATTTTAATGTTAATTCTTCCAATCCATGGACACAGCATATCTTTCCATGTTTTGTGTGTGTCCTCTTCAGTTTCTTTCATCAGTGTTTCAGTGGTGTTTTCTGTGTACAGATCTTTCATTTCCTTGATTAAATTTATTCCTAAGTATTATTTATTTATTTATTTTATTATTATTATTGTTATTTTTTGATGGAGTTTCACTCTGTTGTCCAAGCTAGAGTGACGTGATCTCGGCTCACTGCAAATCCTCTGCCTCCTGGGCTCAAGTGATTCTCATGCCTCAGCCTCCTAAACAGGTATGCACCACCACACCTGGCTCATTTTTTGTATTTTAGTAGTGATGGGGTTTCACCATGTTGCCCAGTGTGGTCTCAAATTCCTGAGCTCAGGTGATCCTCCTGTCTTGGCCTCCCAAAGTGCTGGGATTACAGGCATTAGCCACTGCACCCAGCCTATTCCTAAGTATTTTAAAATAGCTATGGTAAATGAGATTGTTTTCTTCATTTTTTTGATAGTTTGTTGTTATTGTGTACAAACACTACTGAATTTTGCATGTTGATTTTTGTTTCTTTTTAAAAAAAATTACAGGCGTGAGCCACCGCACCCGAGCTGTCTTATTACTAATCTTAAGAAGAAAGCTTTCAATTTTCACTATTCAATATGATGTTAGCTGTGGGCCTATTGTATATGATCCTTATTGTGTTGAGGTCCATTCCTTCTATGCCTAATTTATTGAGAGTTTTTAATCATGAAAGGATGTTGAATTTTGTTGAATACCTTTCTCTATCAACTGAGATGATCAGGCTGGGCATGGTGGCTCACACCTATAATCCCAGCACTTTGGGAGGCCAAGGCAGGTGGATCACAAGGTCAGGAGATCAAGACCATCCTAGTTAACATGGTGAAACCCTGTCTCTACTAAAAATACAAAAAAATTAGCCAGGTGTGGTGGTGGGCACTTGTAGTCCCAGCTACTCAGGACGCTGAGGTAGGAGAATGGCGTGAACCCGGGAGGTGGAGCTTGCAGTGATCCAAGATTGCGCCACTGCACTCCAGCCTGGGTGACAGAGCCAGACTCCGTGTAAAAAAAAAAAAAATTGAGATGATCATTGGACTTTTGTCCTTCCTCCTGTTAATGTGGTGTATCATAT
The DNA here is from genome assembly GCF_002776525.5 of Piliocolobus tephrosceles. Taxonomy (NCBI): domain Eukaryota; kingdom Metazoa; phylum Chordata; class Mammalia; order Primates; family Cercopithecidae; genus Piliocolobus; species Piliocolobus tephrosceles. Next base: position 70,647,087 of record NC_045448.1, on the reverse strand, counting down.
TTATTAATTTGTGTATGTTGAACCATCCTTGCATTCCAGGAATAAATCCCAATTGATCATAATGGATGATTGTTTTTTTTTTTTCTCCTTGGTGGGGACAGAGTTTCACTCTGCTGCCCTGTTGTCCAGGCTGGAGGACAGTGGTGTGATCTCAGCTCACTGCAACCTCTGCCTCGTAGGTTCAGGCAATTCTTATGCCTCAGCCTCCTGAGTAGCTGGGATTACAGGCACCTGCCACCATGCCCCGCTAGTTTTTGTATTTTCATTAGAGATGGGGCTTCACCGTGTTGGCCAAGCTGGTCTCAAACTCCTGACCTCAAGTGGTCTGCCTGCCTTGGCCTTCCAAAGTGCTAGGATTACAGACATGAGCCTGGCCTGGATGATCTTTTTAACATGTTGTTGAATTCGGTTTGCTAGTCTTGCTTTGTCACCCAGGCTGGAGTGCAGTGGCATAATCTTGGCTTACTGCAGCCTCAAACTCCTGGGCTCAAGTAATCCTCCTGTCTCAGTCTTTTAAAGTGCTAGTATTACAGGTGTGAGTCACATTGCACCTGGCCTTATTGAGGATTTTTGCATCTATGCTGATGTAGTCCCATTGGTCTATAATTTTCTTTTCTTGTGGTGTCCTTGTCTGGCTATTGTTCACAAGCATGTTGTTCAATTTCTTTGTATTTGTGAAATTTTCCGAAATTCCTTTTATTATTTCTAGTTTCATACCATTGTGGTCAGAAAAGATACTTGGTATGATTTCAGTCTTCTAAAGCTTATTAAGACTTGTTTTGTGGCCTAACATGTGAGTTGTCCTCAAGAATGTTCCATGTGCACCTGGGAAGAATGTATTTTCTACTGCTGTTGGATGGAGTGTTCTTTATATGTCTGTTAGGTTCCTTGGTCTAAAGTGTAGTTCAAGTTTGATGTTTCCTTTTCGATTTTCTGGCTTTGTTGAAAGTGGACTATTGAAGTCTCCTACTACTACTACTACTATTATTATTATTATTATTATTATTGAAATGGAGTCCTGCTTTGTCACCTAGGCTGGAGGGCAGTGGTGAAATCTCAGCTCGCTGCAGCCTCTGCCTCCCGGGTTCAAGTGATTCTCTTCCCTCAGCCTCCCGAGTAGCTGGGATTACAGGTGGGAGTCACCATGTCCAGCTAATTTTTGTAGTTTTAGTACAGACGTGGTTTCGCCACGTTGGCCAGGCTGGTCTTGAACCCCTGACCTCCAGTGATCCGCCTGCGTCAGCCTCCCAAAGTGCTGGGATTACAGGTGTGAGCCACTATGCCTGGCCTGAAGTCCCCTACTATTATTGTATTATAATCTCTCAAGATGTATTGATATTTGCCTTATGTATCTAGATGCTTTGATGTTGGGTGTATTTACAGTTGTCCGTTGATGTGTGATTGCTTCCAGTACCTCTGTGTATAACAAAAACTGCACCATTCAAGTCCCGCAGTTGCCCTGCAGAACCTATGTATATGAAAAGTTGGCCCTCCATACACGTGGGTTTCCCATCCTGTGAATACTGTATTTTCGATCCTCATTTTGTTGGAAAAAATCTGCATATAAGTGGACCCGTGCAGTTCAAACCCGTGTTGTTCAAGGGTCAACTGTATATTTACAGTTGTTATATTGTCTTGATAAATTGATCCTCTATAATTGTGTAATGATGTTCTTTGTCTTGTTTTACAGTTTTTTACTGAGTCTATTTTATCTAAGTATAGCTACACCTGCTCTCTTTGGTTTCCATTTGCCTGAGATATTTTTCTAGCCTTTTACTTTCATTCTGTGTGTGTTCTTAAACATGAAGTTAATCTTTAAAGGCCACATATAGTTGGGTCTGTTTTTAAATTTTTGGTAGTATCCAAGCTAATGGGTGTGAGGTGATAATTCTTTGTGGTTTTGATTTGCATTTCTCTAATGATTAGTGATGCTGAACATCTTTACATATGATTGTTGGCCATTTGTGTTCTCTTCTTTGGAGAAATGTCTATTCAAGTCCTTTACCCATTTTTTTTTTTTTTTCTTTTTTTGAGACGGAGTCTCACTCTGTCGCCCAGGCTGGAGTGCAGTGACCGGATCTCAGCTCACTGCAAGCTCCGCCTCCCAGGTTCACGCCATTCTCCTGCCTCAGCCTCTTGAGTAGCTGGGACTACAGGCGCCCGCCACCTCGCCCGGCTAGTTTTTCTTTTGTATTTTTTAGTAGAGACGGGGTTTCACCGTGTTCGCCAGGATGGTCTTGATCTCCTGACCTCGTGATCCACCCGTCTCGGCCTCCCAAAGTGCTGGGATTACAGGCTTGAGCCACCGCGCCCGGCCAAGTCCTTTACCCATTTTAAAAATGAAGGCATTTGCTCTTTGTTGTTGAGTTGTAGGAATTTTAAACATATATTCTGGATAGTAAGTCCTTTTCAGATATATGATTTGCAAATATTTTTTCCCATTCTGTGGGTTGCCTTTTCACTCTTTTTAAAATTTTTTTTGAGACAGGATCTTGCTCTATTATCCCTGGAGTACAATGGCATGAATGTGGCTCACTGCAGTCTCAACCTCCCTGGCTCAAGGGATCCTCCCACCTCAGCCTCCCAAATAGCTGGGACCATAGACACATGCCACCATATCTGGCTAATTTTTGTATTTTTTGTAGAGATGAGATTTCACCATGTTACCCAGGTTGGTCTTGAACTCGTAGGCTCACATGATCTGTCTGCCTCAGCCTCTCAAAGTGTTAGGATTACAGGCGTGAGCCACTGCACCCGGCTGCCTTTTCACTCCTGATTGTATCCTCTGTTGCACAGAAATTTTTGTGTTTGATGTAGTACCATATGTCTCCTTTTTTTTTCCCCCATGCTTTTTACGATTTCGAGCATCTTTTTGTGGGCTTATTGTGCTTGTATATCTTCTTTGGAGAAATGTCTGTTCAAGTCCTTTGCCCTTTTTGAATGAGGTTGTTTGGTTTTTCTGTTGTGGAATATTTAGATTTCTCTATGTATCCTGCATGTTAAACCATACTAGAGATGTGCTTTTCAAATATTTTCCCCCATTCTGTGCATCACCTTTTTTATTCTGCTAAAAGTGCCGTTTGATGCAAAAAAGTGTTTAATTTTCATGAGGTCCAATATATCTATTTTTTCTTCTGTTGCCTGTACCTTGGGTGTTATATTCAAGAAATCATTGACAAATCCAATGATATGCCCTTTTACACTCTTAAAAATTATAGACAACCCCAAAAAACTTTTATTTAGTGTTTTTAACAATATTTACCATATCCAAAATATGATAAACATTACAATTAGTATTTTGGAAAAATGCCATATTAGAAACTGATCATTTAAAAGTAACAGCAATGAATCCATTACACGTGAACATACTTTTTTTTTTTGAGACGGAGTTTCACTCTGTTGCCCAAGCTGGAGTGCAGTGGCGTGATTACAGCTCACTGCTCACTGTAGCCTTCGCCTCCCAGGCTCAAGTGATTCTCATGCCTTAGCCTCCTGAGTAGCTGGGATTACAGGCGCCCACCCCCACACCCGGCTAGTTTTTGTATTTTGTAGTAAAGACGAGGTTTCACCATATTGGCCAGGCTGGTCTTGAACTGCAGACCTCAAGTGATCCACCCACCTTGGCCTCCCAAAGTCCTGGGATTACAGGCATGAGCCACTGCGCCCAGCCAACATACTTTTTATAAAAAGGACTGTCTTCTCTAAAACAAAAAAAATGTAGATAATAGTAATAGAAGACAGCTGGATTCTCGTATCTGTTTTTGTATTCAGTCTGTTATGTATGTTGTTTTGAATGAAGTAGATGAAGGAAATCCAGCTACATACAGATTTGGAGTTGGAAAAAGTAGTATTTTAATAACCTTTTTAGATCATGGTGGATACTCTTCTTTGGTATGTCATCAAAATTAGACAAATGGCAGTTTCTGAAAAATTAGTTGTAATATATGTAAAAAGTTAGTTGAATCCATATCAGTGAACTCATACCTTTCTATAGTAAACTTCATTGCTCTATCTTGCACTTTGAATGGGTCTTTTATTCATGCCTGATAATGTAACATCCTACATTGGTCATTTTGAAAATGATGGTTCAGTGAATTATACACATCTTCTAAATGTAGGCACATTTCAGTCTGTAATACCAAAAACTAATATTTGTCAGTGTTACCACTGATTTCATCAGAAAAGTCTTGAGGTGTTAAGAAGTCTTAAGGTATCTACCAGCATGGATACACATTTTCTAAAATTTTAAATCTTCACTTGCAGCTCCAATTTTACAGTTGGCAACAAATACTGTCAGTTGTTTTCTATGAGGTGACAGGTTCACTTCATTCATTTTTGAGAAAATGTTTGCCAAATACCCAAGTCTGAATAATCATAGTTTGTTAGTCTTTTTTTTCCTAATAAAAATGATATTCTATGAAAAAGCAGGTAGGTCAGCTTGCAATTCAAACAATTAGGTAAGTGCTTCAAGTACTTTGGTATTCAGCAGAAGTGCTTTGTATACAGAGTATTAATAAGACATGTATTCAAGGGATATGTTTTAATAAAATTAATAATTATTACTCTATCATGGACATTCTTACATAAAGTTTGCCTTTCTGTTGAACTGCAAGTACATGGAGGTGAAGACTGTGACTCCTGGTGCAGTTTGGTGCCTCTTCATTGATTAAGGCTCTAGAAGGCACCAAATACTGTTGCTTTCGCGTCATCAGTGCAAATGTCCGCAAAGGGAATGCTGCAGAAAAACTCTTGGTATTATTATGAAAATGATGTTGACCTCTTGGATCTCCCGGGAAGGGTCTTGGGGACCCAGGTGTCCAGGGATCATAATTTGAGAGCCATGGCCTATGTGACCATGGGTACTAATAGCACATGCCTCCAGCTCCCTTGATCAGCCTCCCTTGGCCTCATTTTCCTCAGTTGTAAAGAGAGGCCTGGGCAGGCTCTGTTTCTCTACACTGTTGGACCCTGTTTGCTAGCCCCCGAAGCTGCTTCTCCCTTAGCAGTGATGCTGCTCTCAGCTCCTGCTTTTCCTCCCTCTCTTATGCTTCCCTTTCTCTCCATGGCTCCTCCTCATCTCACTCTTTACGGGTTGGCATTCTTGTTGTTTCGTCTCCTCCTCTTGATGTTTCGATCATCCTCTCCCTGGGTGATCTTATTTCCTCCCTGGTCTTCAACCATCACCTGCAGGCTGATAGCTCCCAAATCTCTATCTTCAATCCACATGTCTGTCCCGGGCTCCCGTTTTGTGGTTCCACCAGAGACCTTTCCACCTGTATGCTCTACAGGCAAGTCAAAGCATGTCTAAACTGGTTTCTCCATCTTCCCCCACACATTACTTCCTCTTCCGGAATAGACAGTCTTGGTTAATCCATCATCTGTTCAGCTGCTTAAGCCAGAATCCCAGGAGTCCTCCTCTCCTTATCTGGCTCCCTTCCTTCCCTCCTCTGCTCACCTGGCCTATCAGTTTGCCACCTAGACATTTTCCCAGTCTCTCCTTGCTCTCCAGCCCCTCCACCACTGCCTCAGCTCAGGCGCTCATCCCTTCTCACCTGAACGATTGCAAGGGTCTTCTCCCTGGCCCTCTGCCACCTGTTTTCAACCTGTACTCTACAGTTCTGGTTGGAAACCACGAGAGTGATCTTCTCACACATTTTTGTTTTTAACTTTTAAATTAGGTTCAGGAGTACATGTGCAAATTTGTTATATAGTTAAACTCGTGTCACAGGGGTTTGTTTTACAGATTATTTCATTACCCAGGTACTAAGCCTAGTACCCAGGAGTTATTTTTTCTGCTCTTTTCCGTTTTCCCAACCCCCCACCCTCCACCCTCAAGGAGGTCCCAGTGTGTGTTGCTCCCCTCTTTGTGTTCATGAGTTCTCATCATTTAGCTCCCACTTGTAAGTGAGAACATGTGGTAGTTGGTTTTCTGTTCCTGCATTAGTTTATTAAGGATAATGTGTTTTTCATTAAATAAATACATATCGAGTACTTATCATACTAGGCTCTCTGCAGGCTGTGGGAATACAACATAGGCAGGACACAACAGATACTGTGCTGACCTCCAGCACTCACAGCATATGAAGGAAGAGAGAAAAGGACAGGGCACAGGCCATTAGGACCCAGTACAGTGGGGAAAGATGGCAGAGGTGCTTGAGAACCCCTAGAAGTTTTGGCTGAGGGCTGAGTCTGAGGGTTTTCAGGCAACACTTCCTGGAGGAAGCAGCTCTCACGTTCAGACTGCAGCCTGGGTGGGAATTAACTAAGAGAGATGAGAGTGTTGTGGTGAAAAACTTTACTGGAAAATTTGATCATCTAATTTTCCTGTTAAATACTTCTCTTATGAGCTTTGCCACTGCCTGCAGGATCAAGTCCAAATTCCTTATCATGAAACACAACCTTTGTGGCCTCATTGTCTGCCACTCCCCTGTATTCGTTGTCATCAGCCCAAACTTTCAGTTCCCCCAAACGCTGCTTGCTTGCTCTGTCAGCTCCAGGCCTTTGCACATGGAGTTCCCTGTGCCCTCCACCCTTGCCACGCAAATCCCTACTGCCTATCTATCCAACTGTGAATCACCCCACGTCAGCTGTTCAGGAGACCTTCCTGGTCCCTCCCCTGTAGACTTTGTGGCTCCCTCTCTTGTTCTCCCCACCTGTACACACACCTGGACTCTTGTGCCCTTATCACATACTTAGAGCTTCTCCACTCATGCGTCTCCCTTGCCCCTACCTGCGAGTGTAGGAACTAGACCCCTGTCTAGTTCACACACCCTCATCCCATGAGTATTTTAGGCATCCCCAGGGTATGTGACTCCCCTGTGCTAGTGGACAAGGTTAGACAATTACCATTACCTTCCCATCTTTTCCCCTCCTCTAGCTGTGTAACTTCCCTTTGCCCCTACCACACCCCATGTAGCTATCAGTTTTGCTGGACACAGCCACACCCATCAGGTACCCCATACCTGCTGGGAGTCACGGACACTCCTATAGGAGCAGTGCTGTGGTGCTGCTGGTCCCTGCATTGCCTTATAGAGCTGTGGGGCTTTGCCCCACAGATGCATCTAAATTACAAAAACCAGTCCAGCCCAGAATCAGTTCTTTCTGTTGAACAAAACTGTCTCTGGATCAGCTTGTTGTGCCTGTTTTCCTTCTTCCCTTAGAGTTATTTCCTTCAGAACCTTTCTACCCCTCATGAAAATAGGCTTCCCAAAGGTCTGCCCACCAGCTTACTAGACAGATGTGGCCTGCATTGTCCCCTTGGAGACAAAAGATGTGTGGGTATTTATTTACTTAAAATAGGAAGTTATGGCTGGGCACGGTGGCTCATGCCTGTAATCCCAGCACTTTGGGAGGCCGAGGTGGGCGGATCACCTGAGGCCAGGAGTTTGAGAGCAGCCTACCCAACATGGTAAACCCTGCCTCCACTAAAAAATACAAAAATTAGCCGGGCGTGGTGGTGCATGCCTCTAATCCCAGCTAGCGGCAGGAGAATCGCTGAACCTAGGAGGCGGAGGTTGCAGTGAGCCAAGATCATGCCACTGCACTCCAGCCTGGGTGACAAAGCAAGATTCCATCTCAAAATAAATAAATAAATAAATAAATAAATAAATAAATAAATAAATAAATAAATAAAAGACAGTAAGTTATATCAGCAGTGCTGAATACAGCTTCATCATTTAAAAATCCAAACAGTTTGGAAATATATAGACTAATATATAAATGCTCTCTTTGCACCTCTCTAAAGCCTACCATACAGGTAGGCACTGTTAATTATTTGGTGGAAATGTTCAAACTTTTAGCTTTGCATGTGAGTGGCTGGGATAGTATCTGAGAAATTAATTTTTTTCTCCCCTGAATTTTCCCTTTTTCTGCCCTCACATTTATGGAGCTTACTACCTCCAGAGCAGCTTTTCAGGTTAGAAAACTGAATTAATCTTCAGGCATCTCTGGCTTTTGTGTGCTGAAAGCTTAAGCATTTAGGGCAACTCCAGGATTTGCTGAGTAGCTCATCAAAGGACGAGGATTCTCTTGCACAGACTGAATGCCTTGACTGGAAACGATGGAAGAAGGATTTCCTTGGGAGTGGAAAGGACCCCAACCCTTTTAGCCCTGTCCTCCCCAGTCTGGCTGGGGGCAGGACTGCAATCCCAGAAGAGGCAGTCACATGGTAAGGCTAGCCAGGGGTGTCCAGTCTTTTGGCTTCCCTGGGCCACATTGGAAGAAGAAGCATTGTCTTGGGCCACACCTAAAATACACTAACACAATAGCTGATGAGCTAGAAAAAAAAAATCACAAAATCTCATAATGTTTTAAGAAAGTTTACAAATTTGCATTGGGCCGCATTCAAAGCTGTTCTGGGCTGCATGCGGCCCACAGGCTGTGGGTTGGACAAGGTTGGACTAGGCTGTGAAGACACAGGCAACCTGATCCAAGGTTCCTGGCTGCCCCAAGAGGCACAGAGCAGCAGAGGCTGCCAGACCTGGCCTCTGCTGACTTCATCGGCAGCCCCATGCCTGGCACTTCTCAGTATTCTGGAGATTTCAGACATACCTGAAATTAAGTTTTCTATTGTCAAGTTTGAAGCTTACTATAATCAATGAGTTCAGTTATAGACTAAAACTTGATTTCTTGCACACCTGGATTTGTGAATGGAGATTCGTTCCTATGACTTGTATTATATTACTCATATTCTGTCACTTAAAAAATTAATAAATCTTGAAAAATTTTCCACAGCAGTGGAAATGAATGAATAAGAATGAGATAAATCTATCTCATTCTTTTCAAAAAGATGAATATTATTATTTTTTAAAAAATAGGCCAGGCACGGTGGCTCATGCCTGTAATCCCAATACTTGGGGAGGCTGAGGCGGGCAGATCACTTGAGGTCTGGAGTTCAAGACCAGCCTGGCCAACATAGTGAAACCCCATCTCTACTAAAAATACAAAAATTAGCTGGGCGTGATGGAGCGTACCTGTAGTCCCAGCTACTCGAGAGACTGAGGCATGAGAATTGCATGAACCCAGGAGGCAGAGGTTGCAGTGAGGTGAGATTGCACCACTGCACTCCATCCTGGGCTACAAAGTGAGATTCTTTGTCTCTAAATAAAGAAATAAATAAATAAATAAATAAATAAATAATACATGCTAATAGTAGGAGACTCAAACAGTACCAAAGGAGAAAGCAAAAGTTCCTTGGTCCTCCAGTCCCTCTCCCTAGATATAATGAGCTTCTTGAGGGTTCTAGAAACTTTCTATGCAGTTAAAGTCACATAGCTATTTCTACATAGCTCTTTTTATATGCAAATAACCTCAAATGAGATATACTTTATGTATATCATCTTTATTATAAAATTTAGCACAATTTTTCTATTTTATATATATATTCTTATTTATTACTTATTGTTAAGTAAGTTCTTATTTGAGTAGATATAGTTTTGTTTTTTTTTTTTTTTGGAGACAGTTTCGTTCTTTCCCAGGCCAGAGTGCAATGGTGCGATCTCAGCTCACCACAACCTCTACCTCCAGGGTTCAAGCAATTCTGCCTCAGCCTCCCAAGTAACTGGGATTACAGGCATGTGCCACCATGCCCGGCTCATTTTGTATTTTTTTTTAGTAGAAACGGGGTTTCTCCATGTTGGTTAGGCTGATCTAGAACTCCTGACCTCAGGTGATCCACCCACCTCAGCCTCCCAAAATGCTGGGATTACAGGTGTGAGCCACTGTGCCCGGCTTAAGTAGATATAGTTCTACTTCATTTCTTTTAATGGCTACCCAGTATTTCACAGAATGAATATGCCACCTGTATTTAACCAATGATTGGCATTTAAATTCCCAGATTTTTAGCTAGCATTTATTGACCACAGACTATGTTGTTGGAATATGGTAAGTTACATAATCTTAGTAACAGCCCAAGAAATAGGTCCTTTTACTGCCTGTACTTCATGATGAAGGAACTCTGTTGCAAAGAGGTCAATAACTTTCCCAAGATCACATATCTGGTAGGTGGTAGATCTGGAACTTGAACCCAGGCAGCCAGGCCCTAAGGCTGCACTCTGGATTAGTATGCCACAGCCTCTCTGTAGACCCTGAGCACTTGTGCTGGTATATCCATAAAATACACTCATAGCAATGTACCTGCTAGGTCAAGGTATATGCGTTTCACACATTAATAGCGCTGAATGATTAGGATTTTTTTTATGTAAAGAGTAATGGGCTTCTTTTTATGACCAAGTACAGATCCCACTTCTTTCAGAGAACAGAGGGGCTGCCGATGCTCTTGTACCCTGAGGCTCTACAAAGTAAGGCTGTTCTGTCTGCTTTGGCCAGGGCTTCAGCTCTGAATCCTATCTGGCCCTCTCCCTTCTGGGCTGGACTGGGCTCCCATGAGTCTTGGTGTCCTCTTATGCCCTCTGAGGCCGAGGCCACTGGGTGCTGGAGAAGCCTGCCCCTGTACCCTCTTGGTCTCCTAAGTTTGAAGGTACCTCCCAGCTAGAAGCCACCTAGATCCTATTTTCTTTCCATCTGCAAGAGGGAAAAATTATATACCCACCTAAGGAAACAGAATTGGCGCCTTTCGCCTCCTCATTTGCAGCTCCTACACCTAACCACAGGGGGCCCCACTGTGGGACCTCCAGGCCTTGGTCCTGCCAGATCTTTGCGGAGGTGGGAGGTAAGATTATGTGTCCTGGCTTCTCCATGGCTGTGGCTTTTGTAGGACTATATCAGTGGTTCTCAAACAGGGACAGTTTTACCCGCCAGCCCCAGGACAGGACATCTGGCAATGTCTGGAGATATTTTTAGTCGTCACAACTTGGGGTGTATATATGTGTACGCACATAGGGTATGTGCATCTAGTGGGTAGAAAGAGGCCAGGATGCTGCTAAACATCCTACAATGCACAGGACAGCCTGGCCACAAAGAGTTATCCAGCTCAAAGTGTTAATAGTGCTGACATTGAGAAAACTTGGGCTATTGAAGGGCAGACAGTGCCCAGCACATGGCTCTCCCCCATGACTCCTGAGTCTCTATGTAACAGGAGCTGAGGGGTGGGTGGTATCTGGGATGAAGGGAAGTGGCTTGAAGGTATATTTACAAAAAGCTTTTTATAAACAATGAGTAGGTACCAATTTCCCTCTCAAAGAATAGGAGAATGGCTGGTGAAGTTTGGGGGTGGGTAGTGGGATAGATTGTCATTCTCTACATGCAGTCACAAGCTATGGAGAAATTAAGGATGTTGAAGACACTACAAAGTTTCCTAAATATGGCTCAGCTATTCTCAAAGAAAAATGCTTGGAATTAAATGCTTTATTATTAAACCAGATAGAATTTAACTGAGCAAGTTGGACACTCAAGAAGCAAGACAACAAAAAATAAACTGACAGGAAGGAACTGGAACAAGTTAATATAAAATAAGAAGTTAATGAATTAGAAAACAAGAAAATCTGTAACTTTAATAATACACTTAAGACAAATAAAATTGACAATTTGGTATGCTTGTCAGGAAGACAACAGAATTAGATAAAAGTGGATGTAGAAATGGAACAAAAACATTGATAAAAGAAACCACAGTCTGGGTGCACATGGTGGCTCACTCCTGTAATCCCAGCACTTTGGGAGGCCAAGGTGGGAAGATTGCCTGAGCCCAGGAGTTCAAGACCAGCCCAGGAAACTTAGGGAAACCCCATCTCTACAAAAAGTTTAAAAATTAGCAGAGTATAGTAGCTTGTGTCTGTAGTCCCAGTTACTCAGGAGGCTGAGGTGGGAGGATTGCTTGAGCCCTAGAGGTCCAGGCTGCAGTGAGCTACAATTGCCACTGCACTTCAGCTTGGGAAACAGAGTGAGACCCTGAGTCAAAATAATAATAATAATAATAATAATAATAATAATAATAATAATAAAAAGAAACCATAGTGGAACCTCTCTGTGTGAGGGTGGCATGGGCTTGAGGGAGGGCGATGGACACTGCAGCATATTCATGCATTCATTTAACAGCTATTTGCTGAGCACATACTGTGAGCCAGGCATTATTCTAAACACTGGGGTTACAGCATTTAACAAAATAGACAAAAGGCAGTGGCATTGTGAGCCCTTGTGAGCAGGTAACAACAGACGGGGACCAGTGACGTCAGTTCACCTAAGGCCCAAGACTGGCTCAAGATGTTTGTTGATTGAACAAGAAAATGCTGAGGCTTAGGTGAGGAGATGGAGCAGGAGATGAGAAGAGGTTTAACTTCCTTTCAGAAAGTCTAGATTCAGAGGGAAGAACAGATTCTACCATATGAGAAAATGAATATTTCTTAATGACTCATGTAGTCTATCTTCTTTGCAAATACTGATGTGTCTGAAGTAGTGTCCTGCCGTGAGACCAACTAACTGACTAGCACTGGATTACCCCACCCCCTTTTTTTTTTTTGAGACGGAGTCTTGCTGTGTTGCCAGGCTGGAGTGCAGTGGCGCAATCTCGGCTCACTGCAACCTCCACCTCCCAGGTTCAAGCGATTCCCCTGCCTCAGCCTCCCAAGTAGCTGGGACTACAGGTGCGTACCACCATGCCTGGCTAATTTTTTGTATTTTAGTAGAGACGGAGTTTTACCATGTTGGCCAGGATGGTCTGGATCTCCTGACCTCGTGATCTGCCCGCCTCAGCCTCCCAAAGTGCTGGGATTACAGGCATGAACCACTGTGCTTGGCCTACACCACGTCTCAAAAAGAAGGACTCCATCTGGAGTTGGTCACTATTCCTCTTCTGCTTTTCTATCTCAGACTTTCAGGCTACAGAAAAGAAACCTTTCTTCCAAGAATTGGAGCCTTGGCCAGCCCTCGCCCTTAGAAGACTCCATTTGTGGCAGATGGCCCTCCCGTGAGCCAGTGTGGGATTCCTCTCAAACACCCTGTGTTGGTCCATTTCGTGCTGCTATCACAGAATATCACAGACTGGGCAATTTATAATGAGCAGAAGATTTACTTCCTACAGTACTGGAGGCTAGGAAGTCCAAGATCAAGGGGCTTTGCTGCATCATCCCATGGTGGAAGGTGAAAAGGCGAAAAGAGTGGAAGAGAGAAAAGGGAGCCAAATTTGTCCTTTTGTGAGGAACCCACTCCCATGATAATGGCATTCATTTACTCTGCCCCATGGCCTGATCACCTCTCGGGCTCCACATCCCAGCACTTGCATTGGAAGTTAAGTTTCCAATACATGCTTTCTGGGAGAAACATTCAAACCACAGCACAACCCTTGTTTTAGGCCTGTGGCAGCCATCATGGCTGGCTGGACTCTCAACACCCAAGGCCCTTGGTAGGCTGCTTAGAGAAGAGTTTCCAAAGGAATGTTCTGTGGCCAGTAGCTGTCTTCCAACTCATCTGCGGCCACTTCTTTGGCTTCTAAAGCTCCTGGGAAGGGAGTTTGCTCTCATGCCAGGCTGTGTGGAATCTTTCTTCACAGAGAGGAGCAAGAGAGTGTTCAGGGGACTCAAAAGATGACATTTTCAAAAGGCTCCCTCTGCTTTTGTTAATAGTGGCAAACACTTGTGTCCTGTTCACCTTGGGCTGGGCACTGTTCTAACTGCTTAACATTCATTAACAACCACTCTGTGAGGCAGGTGCTCTATGATCATCCCATTTTACAGATGAGGAAGCTGAGGCACAGAGCTGTGAAGTACCTTGGCAAAGGTGCCCATGATGGAAGTCTGGGCTTGGCCTCTATAAATGTGCTCATGGCAAAGGCTTCAGGACTTCTCTCCTCTGTCCACTCCTTCAAGAACCTTGTGAACATCAGACACATTCACACATACACAAGGAGAAAAAGAGGCAGTTGTCTGGCCTCTCCCTGATTCTGACTCCTTCTCCAGAGGATTTAACTCATTTTTCTACAGAGGATTTAACTGGAGTGAGTGCTGATTGCAGAGATTACTGACAACTGTAAACATTTACTTGTTGAATTTGAATGAACGAACCCTCTGTCACCCCTGCAGTGGTCTCTAGGATTCTTTCGGCCTCTGGGCCTATAAACTGAGCTGCTTGGGTAGTAGATTTTCCTGGACTTAAGAGCATACTCTATCACTCAGAAGGACGAGGGGGAGCTGGTGAAGTTGACTTGGAACACCAGGGACATAAGGCTATTCTGACCAGGCCCCCAGTTTAGGAAAGGAGGTACTTTCTCAGAAGAGGCCTCCAACAGCAAAGATATGAAGTTGTAGATGGAGGGGAAGCACTCCCTTGGATCAAAGCCAACTTTGCATTAGAGGCAGGAAGAAATGCTATGGGCTTATTAATTACAGGATGCCACAGGATTGGCTTTGCCTCTGGGTGTGAGGGCAATAACCTATGCTTTAAACAAACAGCCCCATCACTCTACAGTAATTAGCAGCATAATAGGCATCTTCATAGAACTAGATTGACAGGTAGCTCACAACATGCGGCCTCAAGCTGGCCTAAAACTGGGTTCTTTCAGATGCCACGGGATCTTGGGCACAGAAGTGACACATTTTTGCTTAGGCTATTTGCTGTGAACTTGCTATGTAGTAGGCAGTGAGAGGAACACACAAGAAATGTGAGACACAAACCTTACCCGCAGTCTTACCACAGCAAATCAAGGAGGAAAAATTAAGCTTGAAAAGTTAAACAGCAGCACAAAGAAATAGCATTTATGTCTCATAGAAAGGTATGAATGCTCAGAGCCACAGGGCAGCTCTGGACAGGGACCCCCACCAGGTAGATGGAATGGTGGGGGTATGGTGGGGTCTGCATTACCTGCGGGGTTTCTGCCAGTGCATATTGCCATGTTTCTTACAAGAGAAGTAGGAAACAGAAAAAGAAAATTAAAAATCATGCTAATATTTGTCAGAGATACACATTGCTATGGTTTTGGTTATATCCTTTAAGATATTTTTTCTATGCCTATATATTTTATACATAAATGGGTTTATACTGTATGTCTGTTCTATGACTTGCTTTTTATACTCAGCAGTACGTTGTGAACATTTTTTCTTGTCAATGAAATTTTTATGGATAGCTTATATTTCACTATGAATTTACCATGATTTAACTAATCCCTTCTTATTGCCATTTTAGCTTATTAACAGTTGTGGCCATTATATGTAATTCTGACTCTGTGCACATCCTTATTATTATTATCATTATTATTTTTATGAGACGGAACTTCGCTCTTGCTGCTCAGGCTGGGGTGCAATGGTGAGATCTCGGTTCACTGCAGCCTCCACCTCCCGGGCTCAAGTGATCCTCCTGCCTCAGCCTCCAGAGTAGCCAGAGTTACAAGCATGTACCACCATGCCTGGCTAATGTTTTTGTATTTTTAGTAGAGACAGGGTGTCACCATGTTGGTCAGGCTGATCTTGAACTCCTGACCTCAGGTGATCCACCTGCCTTGGCCTCCCAAAGTGCTGGAATTATAGGTGTGAGCCACCAAACCCAGCCACATCCTTATTTTGATCCCCTTAAGTAGAAGGGGATTTACTGCCTTAGCCTCCCAAGTAGCTGGGATTACAGGCATGCACCACTACTTCGGCTAACTTTTGTATTTTTTTTAGTAGAGACGGGGTTTCACCATGTGGTCAGTCTTGTCTTAAACTCCTGAGCTCAAGTGATTCATCCTCCTCAGCCTCCCAAAGTGCTGGGATTATAGGCATGGTTTCTGTCTTTATGTCAGTTTCAGAAAGAAACTTTCTTCTCCTACAGAATTTATATTAATATATTCACACAAACTATCTCAATACTTTAGTGTTTTTTTTGTTTTGTTTTGTTTTTAAAGTGAAGTAGAGTAGATCAAGGAGTATGCACACTTTGAAGGATTTGGTACGTACTATCAAATTGCCTTCCAGGAAGGATGTATCAACTTAGGCTGTTGTCACCAATCCTATGAGAGTGCCTCCTTCACTACATCCTTCCCAACACTGGGGATTAGCATTTTTGGAAATTGTGCAAATTTGATAAACAAAAACAAATAGTATATCATTGTTGCTTTAGTTTGCTTTCCTTTTCCTTTTTTTTTTTTATTACTTGGACTCTTTTACAGGCCAACCGTCGGTAATTCTTTCTGATGAATTATCTGCTTGTGTGCTTTATCTATTTTTCTTTTCTTTTCTTTTTTCTTTTTTTTTGAGGCAGGGTGTTGCTCTGTTGCCCAGGCTGGAGTGCAGTGGCATGATCACAGTTCACTGCAGTCTCAACCTCCTGGGCTCAGGTGATCCCCCACCTCAGCTTCCCGAGTAACTGGGACTACAGGTGCCCGCCACCACACCCAGATAGTTTTTGTATTTTAAGTAGAGACAGGGTTTCGCCATATTGGTCAGGCTGGTCTCAAGTTCCTGAGCCTAAGCAGTCCGCCCACCTCGGCCTCCCAAAGTGCTGGGATTACAGGCGTGAGCCACCAAGCCCAGTCAGTTATCTGTTTTCTATTGATATATTTCTCCATTTTTCCCACTTCATTTGTGCAGTTTGTTGTTAGTATTTAGTGTGGTATATTATTTTTTCTTATACAAAGATGTATTCAGGCTATTAACTCCTTGTCTGTCATGTATTGTGTGTGTGTGTGTGTGTGTGTATGTGTGTGTGTGGTTTTTGTTTTTTTTTCATTTGGAGATGAGAGTTTCACTGTGTTGCTGAGGCTGGCCTCAAACATCTGGCCTCATGTTATGCTGCTGCCTTAGCCTACCCAGTCGCTGGGATTACAGGTGTGAGCCACCTTGCCCAATTATCATGTATTACAAATATTTTATCCTAGATTGTCACTCGTCATTTAGTCTTGTTCATGTTTAAAGCATTCATGAATCCAAAATGTCCATGTATCAAGGTAGTCTGTATAGGCTTTACAAACCATGAGGCTGGAGGTGGCCATGACTGGAAGCAGGGAGGCCAGCAGGGAGGCGGCCCCTGCCAGAGTGCAGGTGTGGCAGGATGAGGCCAAAGGTGGGGCAGGGCTAGAGAAGAGGCAAGCAGGGCCAGTTGCAGGCAGATGAGAGAGGTGACCAAGATGTGGTGACCTTGGGTGGGGGAGGGAGGAAGGAAGAGGAGGAGCCTTGAGTGACTCACAGGTGCTGACCTGGAGGAGGGCAGGGTGTGAACAGGTGGAGGATGAGCCAGGATTGGGACTACAGGAAGGGGAGTGGTGGGGGTGGGGTGCAGAAATCGTGACAATTCCCTTTGGCATTGTTGCGTGGAGGCTCCTGGCCAGATAGGTCACTGGTATTTGGATCACTAGGACTGGGCTGGTTTCTGTCTTTTTTTGGGGGGGGGTGGGGGGGACAGAGTCTCACTCTCTCTCCCAGGCTGGAGTGCAGTGGCACGATTTCAGCTCACTGAAACCTCTGCCTCCTGAGTTCAAGTGATTCTCCTGCCTTAGCCTGCTGAGTAGCCAGGATTACAGGCATGCTCCACCACACCGGCTAGTTTTCGTATTTTTGTAGTAGAGACGAGGTTTCACCATGTTGGCCAGGCTTGTGTTGAACTCCTGAGCTCAAGTGATCTGCCCTCCTTGGACTCCCAAAGTGCTGGGATTACAGTCATTGTTTCTGTCTTTATGTCAATTTCAGGGATACTTCTTCTGCTACAGAATTTATATTAATATATTCACACAAACTATCTCAATACTTTATTATTATTTTTTTAATTTAAATCTTAATGTAGCTGGGCACAGTGGTGTGCACCTACAGTCTCAGCTACCTGGGAGGCTGAGGCAGGAGGAATGCTTGAGCCTAGGAGCTGAAGGCTGTAGTGCATCGCGATTGCACCTGTGACTAGCCTCTGCACTCCAGCCTGGGCTAGGTGAAACCCTGTTTCCAAAAAATAAAATAAATACTAATCTAGATGGAATCTGTAGTATTTTTGCGAATTGTGAAAGTTAAGGAGTTAACTCACTGTCATTGACCTCCACCTGGGGCAGCCCCCAGCCCCTGGCCCAAAGACAGTCCTGTGGGCCATCAGAGTTCCTGTATTGCTGCTGCTGTTACTGCTATGGCTTCTGACCTGTGCCTGACTGCCGTCAAGCCCACCGTGTTGGGGTTTCCTGTCAGTTGTGCCCAGGGCCCTGCCTCCAGTCAGTGCCCTCTCCCAGCCTGGGTTCTTTTGAGCATTTCCTGTGGGTTAGCTCTGGGGGTCTTTTCCTAGCCTATTCTTACCTGTGTTATTGCCAGAAAGAATTCTTCACAGTTCCTGGCATTTTTATGGCCTTTCCCCAGTTTCTTTAGCGGATGCATATTTTTCTCTGTTTCAGATTTGCTAGGTTCTTTTTTTTTTTTTTTTTTTTTTTTAAGTGACTTTTTAAAGGCCTTTTCTTATTGGGGAATAACAAACATGAAGTCACAAATCCTAAGCATACATCTCAGTGAATTTTTACATAGATATTCAATATGTCCCCATGACCCTGATCAAGAGACTTCTTTTAGCATTAAGAAGCTATTGGTGGGAGGTTGGGTGGAGAGGGAAATCATAAATGTGTCCCCAAACTGCTTTTTTTTTTTTCCTAGAACTATCAGGAAATGGTGTGAGGAGGGGAGCCACATATGAATTTCGGCTTTATAAAGGGATATGGAGAGCACAGCGGTTAGAAGTCAGGCTGGTCATGAGCTGGTCCTGCCCTTCACTAGCCATGGAACTTTCTATGCCTCAGTTTCAACAACTGTAAAATGGGAGTAGAAGACAGCTCCTGCCTCATAGGGTTGTCATGAAGATTACATGAGGCAGTGCACGTAAGTGCACAAAAAAATGTCAATTGTTGTTTCTCTTGTTATTAATAACGACGAGGAAGAGGCGGCTGTAGCCGTGGTTCTTAACTAGGAGTATGTGTCAGAATCACCTGGGGCACTTTTGCAAAAATACACTCACTTGACCCGGCCAGATAACTGAGTCAGGATCTAGATTTTAAGCGCCTCCCCAGGTCATTCTGTTGCTCATCTGTGGTTCAGCGCCACCGGGCTGGAGGTGGCCATGACTGGAAGCAGGGAAGTCAGCAGGCGGCCCCTGCCAGAGAGCAGGTGTGGCAGGAGGAGGCTGCAGGTGGGGCAGAGCTGGTGAGAAGGAGAACAGGGCTGACTTGAGGCAGACGGGAGAGGTGGCCAAGACGTGACTTTGCACAGGGGAGGGAGGAAGGAGGAGAAGCCCAGGGTGACTCACAGGTGCTGACTTGGATGAGGGTGGTGGAGCATGAGCCAGGGTAGGGACTACAGGAAGAGAAGTGGTGCGGGCAGGGCACAGAGATTGTCACAGTTGCTTTTGGGCTCCTGGTGAGGATAAGTTAGTATTTAGATCTCTAGGTCTAGGTCAGTACTATGGTTCTGGGAGGGGTTGGTGTGGAGGAGATGGATAAAGTCATGGGCTTGGTCTTTGAGTAAAATATAGAGGGCAGAGGAGAGCCAAGTTCACAAGCATCCTCCTCTGCAAAGGCCTGCATCCAGTTTTTGTTGTTGTTGTTGTTTTTAAATAGACTGGGTCTTGCTCTGTCACCCAGGCTAGAGTGCAGTGGTACGATCATAGCTTACTGTAGCCTTCAACTTCTGGGCTCAAGCCGTCCTTCTGCCTTAACTTTCCAAAGTGTTGGAACTATAGGTATGAGCCCCACACCCAGCTTCTTTGTGTGTCCACTTCTTATTGTGCCTTACCTAGAAATAGAGAAGAGCTTGTTTCTCATGTAATAACCCCTGCTGAGGACTGTTGGAAAATAAACTGTCCCCTCATCTGAAGATGAATAATAACTTTGGGTCATTTTCTTTCTTCACAGGTCGCACAGTTTTCCACACTCCTTGATGGAGGTGCTTAAACCCTATCCATCAGCATTCTTGGACAGCATCTCCAGTTAGGGACAGTATCTGACCGTCTGACATCCCTGCACCCCCCATACTGTCAGCCTCAGGTGGATGGTTTCCTTAGATGGTAGCTTTCTTTGGACCCTTGATATCAACCAGTTACTATTTGGTAAGAACTTAAGTCATTCCAGTGCCTCCCTCAGAAGCATTTGCATTTAGAATTTCAGGTGTCATAGAAATAATGAAAGATGTTGCATTCCTGAGGGAATGAATAAATTATTTATTTCCTTGTTCTAGAACATCATTGCCCACTAGAATTTTCCGTGATGATAGTAATGTTCTCTGTGCTGTTCCATGTAGTAACTGCTGGCCACGTGTGGCTATTGAACATTTGAGATGTGTCCAGTGTGACTGAAGAACTGGATTTTTTCATTTTAATGAATTAAAATTGATTTTTTTTAAAGACAAGGTCTTACTCTGTCATCCACACTGGAGTGCAGCGCTGTAATCATGGCTTATTGCAGTTTTGACCTCCTGGGCTCACTTAATTCTCCCACCTCAGCCTCCCAAGTAGCTGGGACCACAGGTGTGTGCCACAACACCTAGCTAATTGTTTTGTTTTGTTTGAGAGACGGGGATCTCCCTATATTGCCCAGGCTGATCTCAAACTCCTGGGCTCAAGCGATCCTTCCTTGGCATCCTAAAGTGCTGGGATTACAGGGGTGAACCTCCACATCCCACCTTAAAATTGTAAATTAAACTGAAAAATGGAAAGCAGGCACTATGAAGTTGTATTCTCTGGGTCGGTGAGAGCTAGGGATGTTAGGCCTGATACCCCACCTGACTGCTCCACTACCAAGTGCTCCCCAAAGGGATTTGGAATAAAGGAGGAGGAGGCCTTGGTTCTTAACTAAGGATGATTCTAACCATATACAAAAGCAGGCATCAAGTAGAAGATTGCTTGGCTGTTTCCATATTGAAACCAAATGAGCTTTCTTTCTCCCCTCCAACCCTGGCCTCAGCCCTCATTCTGCCTGCATGAGGAGGCGATGTCCAGTACTGCTCCTCCCAGGCCTCTCCAGGCTTCCTTCTTCCGGCTCTTCCCACCTTGGGACCATCGTTCCTGCCCTCCCTTCTGCCCTGCGTCCCTCTCCCTGCTCCCACCACAGCAAGCCCCACCTCCTCCAAGAAGGCTTCCCAGACTCCTCTGTCCCTTCCAGGTGAGGCTAGTTCTAGGGCCCTGAACAAATTCCATTTGGCTTCCCAGCTGGGGGTGAGGTGGCAGGGATGGGTCTCAGGAAGATCAGCTGCAGGACGGATGTGCATGTAACCACTGTGTTTCTGACTTCTTTGACCACTGCTCATGGTGAGAAAGATATCTCCTGTCCCAATCAGGACACACCTCAATGTATGGATATGTAACACTGAAGCAAAAGTTTTTTGTTTTTTTTTTTGAGACAGAGTCTCACTCTGTCACCCAGGCTGGAGTACAGTGGCACAATCTCGGCTTACTGCAAGCTCTGCCTCCCGGTTCACACCATGCTCCTGCCTCGGCCTCCCAAGTAGCTGGGACTGCAGGCGCCCACCACCTCACCTGGCTAATTTTTTTTTTTTTTTTTGTATTTTTAGTAGAGACGGGGTTTCACTGTGTTAGCCAGAATGGTCTCGATCTCCTGACCTCGTGATCCGCCCACCTCGGCCTCCAAAAGTGCTGGGATTACAGGTGTGAGCCACTCTGCCCAGCTGCAAAAGTTTTGTCAAAATAATATTCACCTTGACTACATGTGATGCACTTGGATATTCTGTTTATTTTATTTATTTATTTATTTTTTGAGACAGAATCTCGCTCTGTTGCCCAGGCTGGAGCGCAGTGGCACCATCTTGGCTCAAGCAAGCTCCACCTCCCAGGTTCACACCATTCTCCCGCCTCAGCCTCCCAAGTAGCTGGGACTACAGGTGCCCGCCACCATGCCCGGCTAATTTTTTTTTGTATCTTTAATAGAGATGGGGTTTCACCATGTTAGTCAGGATGGTCTTGATCTCCTGACCTCGTGATCCGCCCGCCTCCCAAAGTGCTGGGATTATAGGCATGAGCCACCACCCCTGTCCTATTCTGTTTATTTTTTAAAGAGAAAGGCTGGTTGTGACCCACTAAATTGATTTCATGACCCAGTAGCAAGTCGCAACTCACTGAGTGAGCAACACAGAGTGAGATCCTGGCTGCATCTTCACCCCAGCTATGACAGCCAGCCCTGCCTGACTCAGAGCAGCTCCAAACACAGCCCAGGCTGCCCATTACTGTACTGCCCACATGCTGCACCCTGGGTTCCTTGAAGAGCTAGCACATGCGCTAGCTCATCCAGGTGGTCTCCCTGAGGGGCCCTGCTCTTTTCACAGACTCTCACTGCTCTGTTGGTCATGCTGTAAAATGGCCATGGCCACAGATGCTGTGTCAGGAGATTGAAATCTATAGAACACACTAGACACCAAAGAGAAGGATGCCAGGTCACGGTCAGGGACACAGGCTGCACATCTCACCTCTCTTGATCTCATTCCTCTTAATGGGACCTCTCAGGTCTAGGGGTCTCACAACACTGCTCATCTAGCAGGGCCACACATAACAAATAGAAGCAGAGCAAGCCCTGGAGCTCCTGCCTGACAGTGTCACGACAACAGAAACATCTTACCCATTAGAGGACCATGAGAAATAGATTCAAGGAGCATTCCATGTGCAAGTGAGTCTTGGCCCCATCTGCCTTTGGATTTTAGCCATGAACTGGAAGGTATTGGAAACAAGACCCTAAGAAATAGCTAAATCAAAATCCCTGCGTTTGAACCAAGTGCCTTATTTCTCTGTGGGCCTCAAGCTTCGCTGACATCTGTGGAGCACGCTGTCCTAACAGGAGTGCTGTCTGATTTTCCAGCTCTCTGCAAAAGAAACAGCCTGGAAGGGTGACTGGTGGAAGGTGGTTTTTAGAGAGAGACTTGTAGAAAACAGGAAAGTGAAGGCTGTAATTAAACAGCACATAGAAACACAATCACATTATTGTCCCATTCCATAGGGATAATGATGATCACTTCAGTGGGAAAAGGAGAGGTTTAAGGTTTAAGGTTTAGGGACTATGGGCCCCCTTTTAGGAAGATTTTTCTTTCCATAGTGGTTAAAATAGTGTTTTGGCAGTTCAAGTTTCATTTTCAGAAAATGTAATTGATGGGAACCTCAGTGACTCTGGATGAATAAGATGCTGTTGAGTGGCTCTGACTCGGGCCGGCCGTGCTTCTCACGGGACCTTGGAGACTGAGGCCACTGTGATTTCAGGTTCAGGGTGCAAGTCTTCTCCACACAGCCCTAGTTGGCTTCACAGCTGAAAATGTCTCCCTTACTGTTGGACCCCTTTGTTCACCCGCATGAGTTTGTGAATAAATCCTTTCCAGTCTGAAAGCTTGCTGATACTTGGAGATAGGTATGGAGAGAGGACTCTGAGCTGGACACTCCCTGGGGATGGCAGGCCTGGTGGGATGGCCTAAATAGCCATGGGACAGGACACAGCAACTCAGATTTGGGCTAGGGGTACAGTTTGGGGAGCAGTGGTGGAGGCGTAGGCTGGCATGGGCTTGAGGACAAATTCTGCCCTCTTCACTACATGGCCCGGGCCAGGGCAGCCCACTCGCTGAGGCAGGGCCCGGTCTCTGTGTCTTTGGTAGCCTGATTCTTCCCCGCTCCCTGGCCACGTGGTCCCCAGATCTGCTTCTGTGAATCACCCTGGGTGATTGCAGGGATGCTTCAACCGGTGAGGAGATCTCAAAGAAAAGCCAGGTATTTCTTAGATAAGGATTCTTAGATAAGGATGACTTATTCCTCACCATCTGAGAAAGTAACGGTCTAGTAGAAGGCAGGGGGGCCCGGGACTCTGTCACCTCACCAGGAGGTCTCTGTTTTGACAATAGATTACTACGTTATGCACGTGTAATGCATTGCACATCCTATTGTTGACATTTTACAAATCTAATTTAATTACAAAATGATGAAACCATTTCTCACAAAGGGGGGAGAATAACATGAAATCACAATAATAACCTAAAATAACAATATCAAAGTTCTAGGAAAAGATTTTAGACAGGCCACTCTGTGACATGTTCCCAAGGCCAGAATGAAGTAGGGCTTGATCAAAGTGGTGGTCTCAACAAGCTTCCTAAGGGAATTCTTTTTTCAGTGGGATTAGAATAATGTGAGGAGTAGAGGAAAACCTGCCAGGCATAAGCATTCCACCGAATGCATTCCACCGAAATTAGATTCTGATGATGAAATCACAAATGATTTTAACGGGGAGGAAGGGGGCAGGCAGCAGCCAAGGAGGACAGATGAGTAGGTTTTCAGTGAACCTGCTGGGGTTTCACACTGCTTGATGCCTTGGCTGTGATATACCTCGGGTATGTCAGAATGTCCAGAAGGACCAAAGTCTAGAATTAGCAGCGATTTTAAAGGAATCCTGGTCAGCACCAAAGTTGTTTGTTTGCTTCCTTGTTGGTCTGTTTGGAGCAAGAGGATGGACAAGGCAGCGACTCCCCTCGGCTAGGGGAAGACGCAGAGTAAAGAGAACAAAAAAGTGCCCAGTTCCCATTTTGTTTCCAACTGTACCTCCCTTGAGAATAGTCCTCACACTGGGAGGGAAAAAAAAGGTGGAAGAAAGATCATTAAGAGTGAAATGAAGCCCCTAACAGTAGAGAAAATGTAAAATAAAGCTCCCTCAACTCTATCCTAGAAAACAACCCACTTGTCACATTCCCCATAGGTGGTCACATTCCCTGCAGGTGGTCACGTTCCCCACAGGTGGTCATCCAGGTTGGCCAGAGCCCCCAAAGCAGCACTTCTGGGGAGAGGTGGCATGACCAGAGACAAATCCATTTATTAGTCCTAGATTTCAAGACAGAGAAGAGAAACTTGCTCAGCAATGTGTTTTTTTTTTTTTTTTTTTAATCCCCGCAGTGGCTCACACCTGTAATCCCAGCACTTTGAGAGGCCAGGGTGGGCAGATTGCCTGAAGTCGGGAGTTCAAGACCAGCCTGGCCAACATATTGAAACCCCCTCTCTACTAAAGATGCAAAATTAGCCAGGCCTGGTGGCACATGCCTGTAATCCCAGCTACTCAGAAGACTAAGGCAGGAGAATTGCTTGAACCTGGGAGGCAGAGATTGCGGTGAGCCGAGATTGCGCCATTGCACTCCAGCCTGGGCAACAAGAGTGAGACTCCATCTCAAAAAAATAAAAAATAAAAAATAAAGCCCCTGAAGGGAGGCTTCTCTGGACTTCAGGTGACCCAGCCCCTGGAGGGACAATAAATGACTTTGGGGTAACAAAGTCATGACTCAAAATAGTTCTGTCAGAGTGAAAAAAAGAAGACATTTTTACAAAGGAAAATGTAACATTTTATATTTGGGTTTACTAAAATGATTCATTCAAATACATAGTGGAGGAGCCTGGGGGTCCAAGGGGACTGGTTTTCCATGGGCTCCTTGTGGACCAAGAATGTGAAAATCAGGAGAGCCCCCCACACATGGGAGGCAAGGCCCTGGCACAGGGAGAGCCATAGCCCTTCTCCATCCCCGTTCCTTGGGCCAAATGCCCGTGTGTGGGGTGCAGCTCTCGGATCCCAACCAAGTAGGAATTCCCCAGGCAGGTCACCAGGAGGGAGGGGGTCTGGGGACAGAGCAGTGGTGACGAGGCAGGGGCTGTTAGCCAGAGGAGAGGTGAATTTATATAGCTGAAGAGCCACCAAGGGTGAGAAGGGGACCATTCTTTATGTCCAGCAGGCCACGTTTGAGGAGGCTGACTGGGGTCCCATCTGAGATGGGTGCTGGTGTGGTGGGGAGTTCCCTGCCAAAGGAGGGTCTACATAGTCTCAAGACAGCCTCTCTGCCAGGGTACACCTCAGAATGGATCTTAGAGGCTGCGTAGGAAGGTGGCCTGAGGCCTTCTAATGTCCCTTCCCAAGATGTTGATGATTGCCATGGATGAGGAGTCAGTAGGAGAGAAAGTTCCCTTGTCCAGGAAGCTGGGAGGAGTGGTTAAAAGGGAGGCCAGGTATGGTGGCTCACACCTGTAATCCCTGAACTTTGGGAGGCCAAGGCAGGGAAGATGGCTTGAGCCCAGGAGTTAGAGACCAGCCTGGGCAACATAGTAAGACCTCATCTCTACAAAACATTTTTTTAAAAATTAGCCAAGTGTGGCAGGAGGCTCAGGTGGGAGGATCACATGAGCCCTGGATGTCAAGGCTACAGTAAACCCTGATCGCACCACTGCACTCCAGCCTGGGCCACAGAGTGAGACCCTGTCTCTACATAAATAAACAGGCTGGGCACAGTGGCTCATGCCTGTAATCCAAGCACTTTGGGAGGCTGAGGTGGGTGGATCATTTGAGGTCAGGAGTTCAAGATCAGCCAGGCCAACATGGTGAAACCCTATCTCTAATATAAATACAAAAATTAGCTAGGCATGGTGGCAGGGGCCTGTAATCCCAGCTACTTGGGAGGCTGAGGAATGAGAATCACTTGAACCCAGGAGGTGAAGGTTGCAGTGAGCCAAGATCTTGCCATTGCACTCCAGCCTGGACAATAGAGTGAGACTCTGTTTCAAAAAAATAAAAATAAAAACAAACAAAAATAAAAAGGACAAACCAAGACACTGGGGTTCAAGCCCTGCCTCTGTCACTTTGTGTGACCTTTGGCAAGGTACTTAAGCTCTCTGCACCTCAGTGCCATGAGGATCATGGCAACAGGACACACCTGTGAGGATTTCCGTGAAGGTTAAAAGAGTTAAATGAAGTTTCTTAGCACTGTGGCCACACCCATGGCAAGGGCCATGTGCTGAATAGTTGCTGCAGCTGTCATTGTCACCATCATCATCATCACCGCCGATTCAAAATGCAGTTACTGAACCCCGTCTATGTGCCAGGGGAGTAAAGACCAGTAGAGTGGGTCCCCACCTTCAAGAAGTCACGGCCCAGCGTAGAAGGCACAGAATTATCACATGCAGAGATGGGTTAGGGGCAGCGCAGGGTGTGGTCACATCACCTGGGTGGGACCCAGGAAGGCTCCCAGGGGTGGCAGGCCATGGCCTCTGAAACCATGACATGGCTCAGAAGCATTTCAGCATCTTCTTGTCCCGTGCTCATCAGGCTGTTTACTCTGGGGGCAGCTGTGCACTCAGTGCCCCCTCCACACCCCAAATGAGCGCTGGGACTGGCCAGGACTGGCAGGGCTGGCTGGGCAGGTCCAAGGGCTCAGGGACCCACCCCAGGGCCTCCTGGGCACAGCTGGGGCCCACAGTCCCCCATTCCTGGGCCTTAGGGCCTCAACACTGAGGCCCCCCGTGTACATGCACCCCCTCTGTGCCAAGCACTGTGCTGTGGTGTGCTGTGGTGTTGTGTCTGATCCTGGGAGATGGGTGGTGTCAGGGTCATTCTCATTTTACAGCTAAGAAAACAGGCTGGGACATTAAATGTCTTATAAAAGGCCCAGCCAGGACTTGGAGCCAAGGTTTCCAATGCCAAAATCAGGTGCCGTTTCCATACACCACCCTAGGCAAGACCAGAGGTGAGTCAGCCAAGAACCCTGCCCTCCAGGAGGAGATGGAGCCAGAAATCTGATAACTGACCCTCCAGCCCAGAGGAAGGGTGGCAGGGCTGTGAGAGCCCTGCCCTCTGGGCCCTATCTCCTGCCCATGCAGATTCTTGCAAAGTGGCCCCTGCCTGCTCACTCTTCATGGAAACATCTCCCAGTCAGTGGTTGTTTTAGAGAAGGAAGGCAATGGTTTAGGAAAAATAAAAAAGTTCTTTAGTGGTGGCAGCATTTTTTTCAAATAAAATTTTCTCAGAACACGTTCAAAATTGGTAATAGGAGAGCTGTTCTGGGTGCAGAGAGTGAGAGGAACCTGTTTGTGACCTCTTGCTTCCTGACCCCTCCCACCCTACTCCAGACTATTCTGCAGAACCCCATGTTGACCCCTGCTTTGAGGTAGCAGAGTTAACACTACTCTTCATTATAAGCGCTTATCTGGGGCAACTCAGAAGAACATAAGTTCCATGGGGAAGGTTTTTGTTTGTTTCTAATTGTGGTAAAAATATATAACATAAAATTGACTATTTTAACGGTTTTTGAGTGTATAATTCAGTGACATTAAGTATATTTACAAGATCATGTAACCATCAACACCATTCCTCTTCAGAACTTCTTCATCTTCCCAAACTGAAACTCTCTACCCACTAAACACTAACTCCCACTACCCACTAAACATTTCCCTCCCTGCACCTCCAGCAACCACCACTCTACTTTCTGTGTCTATGAACTTAACTACTCTAGACACCTCATGTAAGTAGAATCATAGAGTATTTGTCCTTTTATGTCTGGTTCTTTCACTTAGCAGAATGTTTTCAAGATTCATCCACGTTGTAGCATGTGACAGAGCTTCATTCCTTTTTACGGCTGAATAATATTCCATTGTGTAACTGTACCACATGTTCATCTGTTCAGCCATGCGTGGGCGCTTGGGTTGTTTCTTCCTTTCAGCTATGGCAAACCAATAATGCTGCTGTGAACATGGGTGTGCAAATATCTGTTTGAATCCCTGCTTGCAGTTCTTTTGGGTCTATACCTAAATAAGTGGAATTGCTGCATCATATGGTAATTCTATGTTTAACTTCTTAGGGAACCACCATATCATTTTGCAAAGTGGCTGTATACCACTTTACATACCCACTGGCAATGCACACAGGTTCCAGTTTCTCCACATTCTCCCCAGTGTGGCAGAAGTTTTAAATCTCTTTGTCATAGTGTACCCCCAGAGACTAGGGCAGTGCCTGGCACATTGTAGGTGCTTGAAAAGTATTTGTTGGATGAATGAATGGGAGGCCTTGGCCTCAGAGCAGCTGTACCTGGGAACTCTGCTACCTGAAGGTGGCACCCCATCAGTAAGTGTCCTACCCACATGGGGTCCCAAGACCTTCCCATTCCAGTCCCTCTTCAGCTCTGAGACAACCATTTATTTGTTATTTATTTATTTATTGAAACAGGGTTTCACTGTGGTGCAGGCTGGAGTGCAGTGGCAAGATCATAGCTCACTACAGCCTCGAACTCCTGGGCTCAAGTGATCTTCCCACCTCAGCCTCCCAAGTAGCTGGGACTACAGGCATGTGCCGCCTGGCTAAATTTTTATTTTTTTTTTGTAGAGATGAGATCTCACTTTGTTGTCCTCGCTGGTCTAGAGCTCCTGGCTTCAAGTGATCCTCCTGCCTTGGCCTCCCAAAGCCCTGGGATTACAGATGTGAGCCACCACCCCGAGCCAAATATAAAAGTCCATCCAGGGCAAAGATAAGAGTCAAGAGGCCCAGAGGAATGGGACTGAAGTGTCAGGGGCCAAGGACAGCCCACCGTGGGTTTCCTGTGATCCTGGGGCTTGGCTATTTGGACCAGGGGTGAGGGATAGGGGAAGGGAGACAGGAGATGCTGAGAAGGACATAGCCTTGGGGAACATCGCGGCTTCTGTGCCTGGTGCTGCAGTGAAGGAACCAGGAGGGGCTGGCGATTGGCCTAGGGGTTTGCTGTGTTTCAGAACTCCTCCCAGTGCCTTCCCCTCACTCAGGCCAGACTTCTCACCCATTCCCACCCCTGCATCTTCGTTCCGGCTGTTCCCTGATCCCTTCCCCAGGAGCAGCATTCCTACTCCTCCTCCTTTCTTCCTACCCCAAGGTGGCTCATCTCTCAAAGCCCAGAGGAAGGTGTACATCCTCTGCAGGGCTTTCTCCACAGTTCTAAGCACCCTCTCTGCCAAGCCTCAGACCCCACAAGGCAAGGGTGGGGTGGACAGCACTGCACAGTATGTGCTGTGTACTGTGCGACAGGATGCCTCTTCAGCTCCAGCCAGAGCAGGCTGAGAGTCTG
Source organism: Piliocolobus tephrosceles (assembly GCF_002776525.5). Lineage (NCBI taxonomy): Eukaryota > Metazoa > Chordata > Mammalia > Primates > Cercopithecidae > Piliocolobus > Piliocolobus tephrosceles. The sequence continues at coordinate 70,617,397 of NC_045448.1, read as the reverse complement.
CCCACTAAGTGGCCTCCCAGTCCTCTCCCACTCTCCTGGCTCACAGTGAGAGGTGTGCACAGCTGGAACCCCAAATGGTGTCCCAGTGGGTATGATCAAAGCAGACACAGCAAGGTGACACCTGGTCCAGCAAGGTAGCAGTGAGGGCCCCCCAGAAAGGGGTCTCACGGTTCTCTTGTCCCCCACCATCTGGATTAAAGGGTCCCCAGGTCCTGAAAAGGAACTGGGATTGCTATCAGAACTCAGGGCAGCGCCTATGGTCTGCTGCATGGCTGAGGGTCTGGGAAGTTGTCATCCCACTTCCATTGTGGGCTCCCTCCTGCTTAGCCCTGCTGGGCTGGGGACACAGACCTGAATTATAGAGCCTTTGTAGGTGTCACCACGTGGATGTGCTGGTTTGGGAGGCCTTGACCTACCCCAGAGGGCAGCCCCTCATGAGCAGATTCCGTTCTGGGCACACTTGTGTGTCTCTGGGCGAGGGGAGTGCTCACTGCTGCCTTCTCAGCTGCTGAGCAGAGGGGCTGCTGGGGAGTACTGTTCCCCCATTAGCTAAACTACCCACCGCCACATGTCCTGGGCCTCATGTAGATAGAGTTGCCCGTGCAGGAAGCAGGCTCAGCTATGAATCTACCTGAGGGCAGAGCTTTCTGCACTTGTCTTTTGATTGGGATTCATGTTAAACGCCTTGCTTGCTCCTGGGCAGGCATCTATGGATGGGGACATCTGTGTCCCACTTGATGGTCTGCCAGGCCCCCTACTCTGAGTCTTCATAGGTCACGGATGACTGCTTCCTTCTCTGAGGTATTCCGCCAGTCCCGACGGTGAGTTTTTATTACTGCTTGCCACATAGTCTGTGTTTTAAGACTGGCCATTCCAAATTCCCCCTCCAAATTTGATGAGCAGTCTGCCCACTGTGATTGCACAGTGCCGAGACGGGAGAGCAGAAACGGTTGTGCTTACGTGGGTGCATGGTTCTTTGTGATTTCTGCAGCTAACACTGCCATCTGCTTCATGTCCTGGGCTGGGTTCCATGTCTGTCTGAGATCTCGACCACCTTGTCTACAGCAGTCTGTGACCCAAGGTAGTAATTGCTTAATTGTCTACTAGGTTTGTGGCTCTCAGGGGCCAGAAAGTTGTATTCATCTTTCAATCCCGGACCTACACAGGAAGTCAGTGGCCCATATGCATTTGTTGAATGGAAGGAGTTTTAAACTTCTTAAAGTTTCCCTTTCTTACCAATTCTATATCTCAGCCCAGCCCGGAGCTGAGCCCATAACAGGTCTGATGGGTTGGCCAATGGATGGGACTTCTGAAAAGTTTCCTAAGTCAAAAGCGGATTTTTGATCCCCAAGGACACAAAGAAACCCAAAGGCTTGACTCAACCAAGTATCTGGAGTGCCTGTTGGTGAAAGGCAGGCCCCATCACATGTGAGTCATGATCATGGGGCCATGGGAAGGGGGTCTGGTGAGATGGGAAGAATGTGCATCGTGAAACAAGGAAAGGACTTGGTGTGAACCAATGGTGATCAGGTGCCAGGAAATGAGGAGTGTGGCTAACTCAGAAATCTGTCCCCGAGGTCTGATTCCAAAAGAAAGAGAAAAAAGGGAAGGAAAGAAAGAAGGGAAGGAGAGAAGGAAGGAAGGAAGAGAGGGAAGAGGAAAGAAAAGGAGGAGAGAGAGCATAGGTTTGGAAGCTAGATAAAGCTGGATCTGACAGGAGTTCGAGACCAGCCTGGCCAACATGGTGAAGACCCATCTCTACCAAAGATACAAAAAATTAACTGGGTGTGGTGGTGGGCGCCAGCAATCCCAGCTGCTTAGGAGGCTGAGGCAGGAGAATCACTTGAACCTGGGAGGTGGAGGTTGCAGTGAGCCAAGATTGCACCATTGCACTCCAGCCTGGATGACTCCATCTCAAAAAAAAAAAAAAGCTGGACCTGAATCCCCTTTCTATCTCTTTTAAATGTGGCTCTCTAGACACGATCTCTATCTCTATGTCCTAGTTTCTGCATCTGTACAAGAAGAATCAGATTAATGTATGTGATGTGTCCCACATTATTCTCGGCACAGTGTAGAACTCACTTAGTGTATTCATGCTGCAAATAATGGGGATTGTTGTTACCATAGCTCAGGTCTTGGATGAGGTGTCAGTTTGGATTTAATGAACTTAAGCCAAAAAGAACATTTATTTAAAAACTTCTGGCCAGGCACGGTGGCTCACACCTGTAATCCCAGCACTTTGGGAGGCTGAGGCAGGTGGATGACCTGAGGTCAGGAATTTGAGACCAGCCTGGCCAACATGGTGAAACCTCGTCTCTACTAAAAATACAAAAATTAGCCGGGTGTGGTGGTGCACACCTGTAATCCCAGCTACTCAGGAGGCTAAGGCAGGAGAATTGCCTAAACCTGGAAGGTAGAAGTTTCAGTGAGCTCAGATTGCACCACTGCACTCCAGTGGTGGGCAACAGAGTGAGACTCTGTCTCAAATAAAAATAAAAATGAAAATAAAACTTCCTAGTTCATAGAGTTGGGGTTGAATCCCAAGACCTCAGGAATGCTGGGAAAGGAGGGACTGGGGTTTCAGAAATAGGAAGACTGCCACTGGGCAGACGCAGTGCCAGCCTCCTTGTGTGACCTCCAGGTTCAAATCTCTCAGACAGTCTTACTGGCTGGCTGGGATCCTGTGCTGACAGCCCCACCAGGACCATGATGGAACTGGGGGAGTAGTAGTTCCCCCTCAGAAAAGTGAGGTGCTGTCCAGAAGAAGGGAAGCAGAAGTTGCTGGACAAGCAGAACCGTTGACCACCGCACATGAGAATCCCCCACCTTCCCACCCCACGCCAGTGCCTGCTTAGGACTTCCAGGTCAGCCCTCATGCACAGAACTGTGTAATTACTGTTCCCCCACCCTCCCCTATTCCTCAAATTCCTCCACCAATTTTAATTTCAACACACCATCTCCCTGCCTGCCACACCCAGCCCAGCCCAGCCTAGCCGGGCCTGAGCAGGAGGTGGCAGCTTTGCCCAAAGGGCTGCCCTGCTCTGAGGCCTCCTGCCTTCTGGTCCCTCCCTGAGAATCCCAGGCCAAATCCTCACCTGCTCTTCACAGAATTCCCTATGCCCTAGGAAACAGAACTCAGGCCAGTGCTGAAATCCCCATTTGCTTCTTCCTACTTCTGCCTTTTCAAAACCAGCTCTTCTTTTTACTTCGCTCTTGGCCAAATCCTGCAAAAATGTGTTCATGGGGAGGCCACTAGGAGACCTTGAGCATCGAGTACAAGAGGCTCCAATGAGAGGAAGACAGAAATACCCAGGGTTCCAGCCCGGCACGGTGGCTCACGCCTGGAATCCCAGCACTTTGGGAGGCCGCAGTGGGCGGACTGCCTGAGCTCAGGAGTTCAAGACCGACCTGGTCAACATGGTGAAACCCTGTCTCTACTAAAGATACAAAAATTAGCCAGGCGTGGTGGTGCACGCCTGTAATTCCAGCTACTTGAGAGGCTGGAGCAGGAGAATCACTTGAACCTGGGAGATGGAGGTTGCAGTGAGCCAAGATCACACCACTGTACTCCAGCCTGGGTGACAGGGCAAGACTCCATCTCAAAAAAATAAATAAAATAAATACTGAGGGTTCCAGAGGCCTCCACAGTGTGAGGAGAGGGGTCCACCTGCCAGCCTTGCCAGCCCTTTCTGCTCCAGGGTTCTGATGCAGCGATGGCATCTGCTCAGGGCATCTTAAAGGGCTCTCAGGTCTGAGGGGCCACACTTCAGAGGCCTAAGGTTTCATGGTGACCAGCTGCAGGCCTGAGAAGTGGGGGAAGCAGCCCCCACGACTGTCCAGCCTGCATGACTGTCTTCCCTGCTCTGCTTGACGACTCCTAGTGCCCAGTGTCCTCCTGTCCTCACCCAGATGCATCTGTTCCATGAGGCACTGCTTGCTGCCAACCTCTCCCTTTCTTTGGTAAAGCTGGTACCTCCTGTGCCTCCTCCCCTTTCAGCTACCCATATGGCTAGAAAGCTCTGATCAATTAATTCCCACATAGGTGGTCAATTTAAAAATCTTAGAAAACTTATTTTTTGAGACAGGGTCTTTCTCTGTCACCCAGGCTGGAATGCAATGGCAGGATCACAGCTCATTCCAGCCTTGAACTTCTGGGCTTGAGTGATCCTCTCACCTCAGCCTCCCAAGTAGCTGGGTCTACAGGCATGTGCCAAGGGGCCCGGCTATTTTTTTTTTTTTTTTTTAATTTTTAAAAATTTTTAGTAGGGATGAGGTCTCTGTCTCTTGCCCGGGCTGGTCTCAAACTCCTGGGCTCAAATGATCCTCCTTTATAGGCGTGAGCCACCATGCCTAGCCTCAATAAAAGAGATTTAATCACAGAGTGTCTACTTCAGAGGGTAGCTCTGAAGAGTAGATCCCTGTTGTAAGGCCTCCTGATCATTGCAGCTCTTGTCCCTAAGGGAGGGAGGGAGGGATGGATGGATGGATGGATGGATGGATGGATGGATGGATGGATACATAGATGAGAGGGAGGGAGAGAGGAAGGTACTGATAGGGAGAGATTTGCAGTTATGATCACTTCCTCAGGGCCCCTTCCATCTTGCAGATGGCCACCTGCTCTGCCTACATAGACCTGGCTCTGGGGGTACAGGCAACTGGGCTCTACCAACCTGTGCATCATTTAAAAGTGAGCAAATAGCCAGGCGTGCTGGCTCACGCCTGTAATCCTAGAACTTTGAGAGACCAAGACGGGCAGATCACTTAAGGTCAGGAGTTCAAGACCAGCCTGGCCAACATGGTGAAACCTCATCTCTACTAAAAATACAAAATAATTAGCCGGGCATTGTGGCATGTGCCTGTAAACCCAGCTACTCAGGAGGCCGAGGCTTGAACCCGGGAGGCGGAGGTTGCAGTGAGCCGAGATCACGCCACTGCACTCCAGCCTGGGTAACAGAGCAAGACTCCATCTCAAAATAAACAAACAAACACCTTTTTTTCCTGATTAAAAACATATTTCTTTGTGTAAAAATTTATAAATGCATTTAGAAGAAAATATGATTCACTCTAATTATATGATCCATTTGTAACTATTAATATATAGTACATAGTTTAAAAAAATTTTATTGAGCTTAAAGTGTATCTAGTTTTGTGTCCTAATTATTTTACTTAACCTTCTATTGTAAACATTTTCCACATCAATAAATATTATAATGTAATACTTTCTGGTCACATTCTATCATCATTGGATGCAGCATAATTTATTTAATCTACTTACTGTTCTTGGACATGTAGATAATTTTTATACTTTTTTGTGATTATCACAAGTGGTGCAATATCCTTGTAAGTAAAGGATGGCCTTTCTCTGATCTATTTCTCTGATAAGTTTTAGATAAAATCTTAGTGAAATTCTGGGTAAAAGAATGTGAACTTTAAAAACAACTTTTTATTTTAAAATAATTTTAGGCCAGGTGCAATGGCTCACGCTTGTAATCCCAGCACTCTGGGAGGCCAAGGTGGGCAGATCATCTGAAGTCAGGAGTTTGAGACCAGCCTGGCCAACATGGAGAAACCCCATCTCTACCAAAAATACAAAAATTAGCCGGGCGTGGTGGCGGGCGCCTGTAATCCCAGCTAATCGGGAGGCTGAGGCTGGAGAATCACTTGAATCCAGGAAGGGGACATTGCAGTGAGCTGAGATACCTCCATTGCACTCCGGCCTGGGCGACAAGAGCGAAACTCCATCTTAAATAAGTAAATAAATAAATAAATAAAATAATTTTAGATTTATAGAAAGTTGCAAAGATAGTAGAGAGAGTTCCCATGTATCTTTTATCCAGCTTCCTCTAACGTTCCTATCTTACCTAACCAGGGTACATTTGCCAAAACTAATAAACTAATATTGGTATGATACCTATTAAGTAAACTCCAGATATTTTGGGATTTCACTCATTTTTTTTTCCATGAATGTCCTTTACTGTTCTGGGATACATTCCAAGATAGCATGTTGTATTTAGGGTGTGAATATTTGTGAGGCTTCTTAGATAAATATACACATACACACATATGTATGTGTGTGTGTGCATACATATGTATGTGTGTGGATGTATACATGAAAATTATATAAATGTATATTCCCACAAATAGCATTGATTGCAGGGGATGAGAAAAAGACTTTGCCAACTTAAAAGAGAAACAGCAATAATAACAATGTAGCTTTAGTGGGCATTAATTCATTGCTAATGAGTTTACGGATTTTTTCATCTATTTGGTGGCCAGTCGGTTTTCTTTGTTTTTGATTTCTCAATCACCTACAGGAATTTTTGTCAGTGTTTAGATCTTTAACTTCCACTCAAGGTGACACACAGCCAGAGTCAGGTGAGCATCTAGAAGCTGTGACTGGTGCTGCATCCTGCTAAGTCACTGAAGGGGCCATGGGGGAGGGCAGGCTGCCCACGTGCTCCCTGTACAGACTTGGTTTCTCCCTCGGAGGCCTGCCCAGGGCGGTGGAACTCACAATGAGGCTCCCTGCTCGCTGGGGCAGGCCAGTGGCAGGGAGAAAACTCATTCTATTTTCTGAGCCCTAGTTTTTTCATCCATTAAATGGGCACAATTTAGGCCTGTTCAGGTACTGGACGGATGATCGTGAAGTCACCGTGTAAAGCATCGTACAAGTGGGTGATGGTGTTGTAGACAGCAGTGTGGTGAAGGGGACCGAGCAGTGCCTCATATGGAGAGCGTGGAGCTCAGTCCACCAACCCAGGTGGCAGGAAACACTCCTGAAATCAACTCAGCTCCAACTCTGAGCTCCCATGGTGCCTGAGAAGGCGGAAAGTTCATCTTGGTCATTATTAGGCCCCATCCAGTGAGGGTCACCCCAGAATCCAGGAGGCTGCCCAGAAATGTGGGCAGGCAAGGGGCCTGTCACTCTCAAGGGCCTCATGAGGCTGAGACTCTGCCCCCAGGCCATTTTGGGGGCCTTTGTGCCCAGTTTGAGGGGGGTCCCATGTCCAGGGCTGGCCTCCTCACCTCTGTGTCCTGCCCCTCCCAGAGAGACATAGTACAGCCCTCTGCCCTCTTCCCAGTTCCCAGTTCCTCCTCCCCTCTGCATTCTCATTTTCTCCCAAGACTCTTCCCTCAGAGTCTACAAGGAGCTCAGATACTGGAACAAAGAGGCAAAGGAGAGAAGGGCCTAGGGTGGCTTCTACCTGGTCCTGAAACTCAAACATCCCTGGCTGGGTGTGGTGGCTCATGCCTATAACCCCAGCACTTTGGGAGGCTGAGACAGGTGGATCACGACGTCAGGAGATTGAGACCATCCTGGCGAACATGGTGAAACCTCATCTCTACTAAAAATACAAAAATTAGCTGTGTGTGGTGGTGCGTACATGTAGTCCCAGCTACTCAGGAGGCTGAGGCAGGAGAATCACTTGAACCTGGGAGGCGGAGGTTACAGTGAGCTGAGATCGCACCACTGCACTCCAGCCTGGCGACAGAATGAGACTCTGTCTCAAAAAAACCAAAACAAACAAACAACATGTCTCCTGCAGCAGGGACACCCAAAAGAGGACAGGTCCAAGACCTTCTTGGAATGGGAGGAGGAGGAAAAATGCAACCATTGAAACACACATGAGTATCCAAGGAAATAATCTGGCCACACGGAGAAGAAATACGAAGAAGATACAGCCTCTTGTCCAAATGGCACAGGCCTGCCGTGTGGCCTCTGACAAGTCACTCATCGTCTGGGAGTTTACTCAGTTGTGCAATGAAGGGGAAGGTTCCATGACCTCTGAAGCAGCCTGGCTCTCCTGTCCACGGGCTGCTACCACCTCGGAGGGCGCAAGGTTTGCTTCCGGTGTTCGGGGCCTTTCCCAGTCACTACCTCACCAGGACACCCCATGTCAGGCTGGGAAAGGGCTTTCTTAACCTTGTCATGCTTTGCTGTGGCCTGTGGTTGGTGTAATCTGTGAGGCCTTTTGTAGCTCTGCGTAATCATCAGGGTGAATGGGAGCTAGCTCTGGGTTTGACCTAAGGCCCTGATGCGTTATCTCCTTTAATCCACATAACTGCTTGATGGGCTGGGCTTGTTTTCATTTTATGAAGGGGAAAATGGGGCCCAAAGTTGTTTTCCCACGGTGGCCTGGTGGGTGAGGCAGCGCTGGTCCCATTCTCAGACTGAGCTCCCTGGCCCTCCGGGTTGTGTCCCCTCTGTGGGGCAACTATCCAGGGATGAGTGTGTGACCATGCTTAGAACCAGCCTGGGAAGACTCCCCAGGGAGACTCCCCCAGAGGCCTGGAGGGGTGGAGAGAGTGTTGGGAGAGCACAGAGCCCCTGGGGAAGAGGCTTCTCTGGGAGTTGGAGCAAGCATTTCTCAGAGTGCTGGGATCACTGGCTGGCCTTAAGGCCCAAGACTGCCAGCATGCCTGCCCTGCAGAGAGTTGTAGCCAGAAACAGGCACCTGGCCAGTTGCATTTGTGCAAAGGAAGCCCATGGAGCCCCAGCCTGCTTCCTTTATGGGCTGGGGCAGGGTAAGGGATATCTGAGTTTGAATTTAGTGTCTAGAGGATCCATACCCACACTTGTCATTCACCACCCAAGGGCAGGGACCCACTTCTGGGGCTCATGACCTAGAGGACAGGCCAGACAGCCTGGAATGATACAACTCAGGGTGACACCAACAAGCCCCACTGGCCACCTTGTCACCTCCTTTTCTTCACTCCCCCCTCTCGAGTTACTCTTCTAATTTCCACCTTGTGACCCTCCAAAGATGCATTCCACCCAACTTTCCGACTGAACTAGTGGGGAAATGGTACTTTCTGTATCCAAATCTTAGCTGTAAGCAGATTTGGGGTTATATTGACTAAAAAATCATTTGGCGCCACTTCTTTTCATTTGTATTTATTAGGCCCCTCCTAGGTGGTAATGGGCCAGGTAGAGTGAGAGTACAGTAGAAACCCAAGATGTGAAATTATACAGGAAGGTCAACCTTCATTTTACAGATAGAGACATGATAATCCAGAGATGTAGAGGACCTTGCCCAAGGTCACGCAGCTACCTGGCCAGTCTTGGGTTTGGAACGTGAGGTTCCTGCCTTTCAGTCCCGTGCTCTTTCAACAGCATCTTACACAACTTACAGAATGGTGGAGGAAGCAGGAATCACACCTGCAAAACAATGACGGAACCCTGAGGGGGCAGGGCTCCCATTGCTGATGACTTCCCACCCACAGTGGCTGCCAGTTTACTTTACGTTGTTTACTTAAATGTGCTTGTCTGGAAGTTGTCATTTTCTTTTGAGACACTGGGAATTCCCATAATTTTACAAAAAAGTTCAGTAAAACTAAATTTCTACATTTTTGCCCAATTTTTTTTCCTTTTGTTTTTGAGATAGAGTCTCACTCTGTAGCCCAGGTTGGAGTGAAGTGGCTTGATCTCTGCTCACTGCAACCTCCTCCTCCCGTATTCAAGTGATTCTCCTGCTTCAGCCTCCTGAGTTGCTGGGACTACAGGTGTGCGCCACCATGCCCAGCCAAGTTTTGTATTTTTAGTAGAGACAGGGTTTCACCATGTTGGCCAGGCTAGTCTCAAACTCCTGACCTCAGGCGATCCACCTGCCGTGGCCTCCCAAAGTGCTGGAATTACAGGCATGAGTCACCTTGCCTGTCCCATTTTGCCCAATTTGTATCTCCTCAATGTATGAGTGTGTGTGTTTTGTGGGGGGCACTCCATTCCTATAGGTTGGTCTGATTTGGGACTCTCTCTGTGTGTGCTTTGATGGGGGTACAGCAACGGGAGATGGTGGGAATAAGGCATGGAGAGGCCATATTGTGCCATCATCCCTTACCAGGACACTCTGTGCCTGGAGAGGGAGGGGGAGGGGGCCAGCGATGCCAGGCTGGGAAGGGGCTTGCTTAACCCACAAGTGTACAGGCCTTGAAGGCCATGACTTAGGGTCATTGTCACCCATTCATTCATTCACTCAAATCTGGAAAGCATTCAAAAAATAATTTTTAAAAATCACCTCTGGGGAAAAGTCTGGTGTCAGGTTCAGAAAGGATTTATTTCATACCCAGGGCCATGTCTGGGTTGTGTTCTCCGCTATCCAGGAACCCAAGGGCTCTCATTCAGCCTCAAGGGCTGTGGAAGTGACTCCTGGTAGGTGGCTCCAGCACTGACTCTGGGCCCTCAGGGTCGAGGTTGCCATGAAGACTGTGGTCTGCATCACCTCCTGCCCCAGATCGGATTGGAGGGAGCCAGGTGAGCATGAGGAGGAGGCAGTGTGGAGCTGGGCCTGGCTTCCAAGGAGAACAACAGGAAGACCAAAGTCACACTGGGATCTCATGGGAGGGCAGCACTGGGTCTGGAACGGAAGCCTTTGCCCACCCGGCGTCTACATGGGCCACACGGCCGGAGGGTTGGGCCTTCCAGGGCCACACACCTGGGAGGGACAAGGCTGGGTGCGGTTGGGTCACATGTCTAACTTGTGTTCCTTTGAAGCTGTGAGTTGGACAGATTTTATCTTGCTTGTTTTGACCCTCTGTGAGCTAACAGCTGAGGGTGGGGTGGGAAAGGGGAGGACTGAGAGCAGTAAGCGTGCTGGTTCTTCTTTTGGTCTGTTTAGCAACTTCCCATGACTTTTGAGCAAGGGACAGGTGTAACCCCTTGCACCCTGAGGTGTGCAGTTGCCTACATATGCCTGTGGCCTCAAGGCCATGTAGAAATCATCCTTGGTTCAGCCAAAGCAAATTCACTGACCATGGGGGAAAGAGTAGGGAACATTAAACAAGCATCTCTGCCCGGCCTTCCACTCACGTGGCCATGAGGCCCGTCATTCAGCACGCCACGCTGGGCACTGTGAGGGGCTTCTGTCTCCTGTCACACTCCACTCCTTTTTCCTCCATGGCTCAGCAAGACCCACATGTTCCCAGTGAAGCCACAGAACCACAGGGAGAAACCCATGGACTTGGCCTCTCTCCCTAGGCGAGTGAAGTTGGTGGTAAAGTCTGTTGGCAAATTCAAATTGTACTTGCTACAGTCTTTTCCTCAAGTAATTCTGGGTGCTTTCCAAACTTACCAATTTCTTGAAGTACATGGGAGGAGGCAGGGAAACTTCTCGGGGGAGGAGCGGCACCAGCAGGGAGGCCGAGGGGCAGCAGTACAGATGGGAAGTTAGGTGACGTGCAAGGAAAGGTGGGTTGCAGGCTGGGCTCTTGCTCTCTGTGGGCTCCATTCAGAATCCCCCGCTTCACCTAGGATAGTCTGGCCTCCATCCAGGCATCACCGCCATGGAAAGCCCAGATACAGTCAAGTCCTTCATTAAACACCTGCCTCCACATCCCCTCCAGACCCTTCTCTGTCCTCAGAAGGAGCTCTGCCCTTCAAGGGAGGGGCTGGGGCTTTGTAGCTTTCTGTGCCTCTGGTCAAGGCTGATCCTCCTTCCTCCTGCCTGAGGATCCAACCTTAGCCTGGAGCGATCCCAGAAGAGTATGGGTGTGGGAGGTTGTCAGGCATGTGACCCACAGTCTGCTCTGGGACCCCTGCCCCAGGAGCTCTGGAGGGCTGTCAGACATAACTTGTTGCAGGGAAGCTAGTTGACAGAAGATGTTTAACAGGAGTGTGAACGTGCCATCAGCCCATGCCCCGACCTCCAGGAACGGCCTAGCCTTACGGTTCCGTGCCCTCCTCAGCCCAGGGACTCTTCACCCACCCAACATTGTCATTACCCAAAACTATTTCACCTCTGCTCTAAATGATTCCAAAATCGCCATCCTCTGATCCCAGCCTTCTTCCTGTCCAGAGTTCTCATCCACAACTCCTGCCACCCCAGGGTGAATGGCAAAGCCCTCCACCAACATGGCAGCCCACAAAGGAGCAGACTGGAGAGAAAGAAAATGAGTTCCGTTTCACTGATCAGATCTGAAAAGTATACATTGGGCAGGGCCATCAGGTGTTTGGGGAGCCTTTTGAGGGCCCTGCTCACGGCAGAGCTGGGGTCGGGGTTCAGATCCAGGTGTGCTCATATCATAACAGTTCCTATGAGCTGATTGTTAAATCTTCAGGAATTTCGTGAACCAATGGTTAAACCCAGCCATTATGAAAAATTAAATTATAAATTAAATTATATAAACTTACCATTAAATGAATTATATTAAGGCAAAAATAATAAATTTTCAAAAACCATCACTTCCTAATATATTTTTTTTTTCTTTCTTTCTTTTTTTTTTTGAGACAGAGTTTCACTCTTGTTGCCCAGGCTGGAGTGCAATGGCGCAATCTCGGCTCACGGCAGCCTCTGCCTCCCGGGTCCAAGGGAGTCTCCTGCCTCAGCCTCCCGAGTAGCTGGGATTACAGGCATGCACCACCATGCCTGGCTAATTTTGTATTGTTATTAGAGACAGAGTTTCTCCATGTGGGTCAGGCTGGTCTCGAACTCCCAACCTCAGGTGATCCACCCACTTCAGTCTCCCAAAGTGCTGGGATTACAGGCATGAGCCACCATGCCTGGCAATAATTATATATTTTATTATTCTTTTAAGATTATGTACATCTATTATGCCTGTAGAAATACTATATAATGTTGTGTTACTGTGCTTTTTCCCCAAGTCTGCATTCAGTGACATCATATTGGTGGATTGAAATCAGCCATAGTGGGAATACTGACACCACAGAAATGGGCAGCAACCACCACAAATCAGGGCTTTATTCATTATTTGGTTGACTATCTAGACTTAAGAAAGTTATGGAGAAAATGCTAATAATGCACGTTAAATGTATGTTTTGCCAATGGCCATTGCATTGTGAATGGCACAGAAAAATGAAGCAAATATTCTTCCAGTATTCAAAAACTATTCTCTGCTTCAGTAAAGAAATTGCTAACACCATTGACAAACAAGTGAAGTTCTGGTCAGGTGCAGTGGCTCTTGCCTGTAATCCCAGCATTTTGGGAGGTCCAGGCAGGAGAATTGCTCGAGGCCAGGAGTCCAAGACCAGCCTGGGCAACATAACTAAACCAGTTCTCTACAAAAAATAAAAAAGTTAGCTGGGCGTGGTGTGCACTAGCTGAGGCAGGAGGATCTCTTGAGCCCAGGAGTTTGAGGTTACAGTGAGCTATGATCATTCCACTGCACTCCAAGGTCTGGGCAACCCATTCTTCAAAAAAAAAAAAAAAAAAAAAAAAAAAAAAAAAAAATGTGAAGTTCCAACATCTGTCTTTCTGGTTTCACTTTTTTCTTGCTAGTTGGTACAAACAAAAATATCAGTTAACATTCATGTTGGAACTACGTTCATTTGTCAGTTACAACTGTAGGCTGGCTATGGATTCAGCAGGTTGGCAAAAATCAGTGAAAGCATTCTATAAGACCCAAATGGCTATGTGCAATTTACAATAAAGGGTAGTATATATTTTTTATTATTTGTAAATTATTAGCCATCCTTTATGTCAATAAAATTTATCATAAATGTATGTATGTGTATATATGAATGCATTTCCCCCAGAGAGCTCATTTTTAATTAAACATCTACCAGCATACCACTGGACAGGTTGCCTTAGGCTGATGAGGAGTGACCAGAGATTTGACTCTTTGGAAAGATTCCCAGAAGAGGGTGGGAATCACTGATGGAAAGAGGCTACTGAGGAGGTTGGAGGGGCCTCAGGTGGAAGGATTAGCCTGGCTAGGCACAGAGTCCCTGAAAAGGGATGGAGGAGTGAAGAAAACCTGGGGTAGGGTGGAGTGGGAGATTGCCATTTCTCTGCCAAGTAGGACGCAAGCCATCTTCTGCAAGCAGGAGGTGGAGAAGTGAGGAAGGGTGAAGGTTTGGCCTGAGTAGTCAGTGTGGGGCCAAGAAAAAGGACCAGGGAGGACGAGGAAGACTAAGGAGAGACTGCAGAACACATGTGAAAACCAAGAGGACGGCAGGCCTGGCCGGTGGCTCACGCCTGTAATCCCAGCACTTTAGGAGGCTCAGGCAGGCAGATCACCTGAGGTCAGGAGTTTGAGATCAGCCTGGCCAACATGGTGAAACCCCATCTCTACTAAAATTTTTAAAAAGTAGCAAGGCATGGTGGTGGGAGCCTGTAATCCCAGCTACTTGGGAGGCTGAGGCAGGAGAATCTCTTGAACCCGGGAGACAGAGGTTGCAGTGAGACGAGATCACACCACTGCACCCCAGCCTGGGCGACAGAGCAAGACTCCATCTTGAAAAAAAAAGGTGGGGGGGGACCGGGCACGATGGCTCACACCTGTAATCCCAGGACTTTGGGAGGCTGAGGCAGGAGGATCAGGAGTTGGCGACCAGCCTGACCAACATAGTGAAACCCCGTCTCTACTGAAAATACAAAAAATTAGCTGGGTGTGGTGGTGGGTGCCTATAATCTCAGCGACTGGGGAGGCTGAGGCAGGAGAATCTCTTGAACCCGGGAGGCAGAGGTTGCGGTGAGTTGAGATCGCATCACTGCACTCTGGCCTGGCTGACAGTGCAAGATTCCATCTCAAAAAAAAAAAAAAAAAAAAAAAAAAGTAAAGAAAGAAAACCCCAAAACCCAGAGGACAGCAACCAAATTACAGCCACGTGAGCAAGAGGGTCGAGTGTAACCAGGTGCAGCACTAGGCTAAGCCCCATGGTACGGATTGCTTGACTAATCTTCCAGGACAATCCTAGGAGGAAACCAAGGCTTGGAAGAATTAAGTCATTTATCCACAGCTTGTAGCCAGTTAGTGGCTGAGTCAGGAGTTGAATTTAGGCAGCCTGGCCCTCTTGACAAGGCAAAAGACTGCACAGAGGCACCTTTCTCCTCAGCAAAGCTCCCCCAGATGATGCAAATTCAAACGCTCCAGGACAGAGATTGGCAGGGCAGACGTGGCTGCTTGTCAAGGGCTTGTGGTCTTCCTCACAAAGCCTTACAAAGCCGTCTCACATCTCCGGCCTCCCCAAATGTTCCTGCACCTGATGCTCTTAGCACCCCACACTGTCTGTTGAATCTAATTATAATGAATCTAGGCTTGCATTTTTAAATATCTTTGTTATTTTACCTTCAGAGAATTCATTCTTACTGTGTTTTTAAATAGTAAAGTACGTGACAGATTGGAAATTTGCAAAACAGATCCTGAGCCTTAGAACATTTGAGAGGCAGGGTCCTAACGTGCTATTCTAATCACGTTGATCCGCTGCTGGGAGCCTTTAGTGATCCCTACTGGCTACAGCAGTTTTCCAAATAGTAGGTGGGGATCAATTAGTGGGTTGGGAGATTAGTTTTCAGTATCATTACCAGAGTTAAAAAAGAAGTGGCTCCAAATAGAAAATACCAGAATATATTACACATAGTAAATACATTTTGTTTTAGCTACATATATTTTCATGCATACTTGTACTGGATTATTATGAAAAATGTCTTTCTTACTATGAGCACAGTAAAAAACTTTTTGTTTTTTTTGGAGACAGAGTCTTACTCTGTCACCCAAACTGGAGTCCAGTGGCATGATCTGAGCTCACTGCAACCTCCACTTCCCAAGTTCAAGCAATTCTCCTGCCTCAGCCTCCCAAGTAGCTGGGATTACTCCTGAGTAGCCATCACCACACCAGCTGATTTTTGTATTTTTAGTAGAGACGGGATTTCCCTATGTTGGCCAGGCTGGTCTCAAACTCCTGACCTGAGGCGATCTGCCACCTCGGCCTTCCAAAGTGTTGGGATTGCAGGCGTGAGCCACTGCGCCTGGCCAGAAAAGGGCAACTTTGAATGTGGCTCATCTGCAGCTAAAGACAGCACTGCCAGGCCTGACATTCAGAGCCATCGAGGCAGAAGCAATTGCTGAGGAAGATGCGGCAGTGCTTCACGGGAAAGGGGTGAGGAAAGGCTGGGCTGGAGGATATGCAGGTTATGGATGAGACCAAAGGCCCAGAAACACCAGGACTTTCATGCTTAGACTGTACCAGTGCTGCAACTCGAGAGAAGCTGGGCCTGGCAGTCCCTTGTGATAGTACCTTAGAGGAGGGAGACCCTGAGTTTGCTAGGGAAATCAAGGGAGACTTCCTGGAGGTGGTAGTGTCTTAGTTGACTTCTCAGCATTTGCCAGGAGGACGGGGGTGTGGAGAGGGCTCATCTGGCTGAGTGGCTTGTGAAAGGGTACAAGAAAGCCTGTCCTGTTTGGGGAACTACACACCATTTTGTGTAGGTAGAGCATGAAGTAGGGAGGCGGACTTCATGAGTCTTGTTGGATGTCAAGATTTTATTTTGGGATGAAGAGCCATGGGAGAATTTTGAGCAGAAGAATGGCATGAGCAGACTTACATCTTTGGAAGATGACTCTGGTGACCTGAGGAGGGTGGATTAATGGAGAGGAGGCAGGAGGCAAGGAGACGTGTAGGATGACTGTGGACCTCAGCAGGGTGTCCTGAGGCCAGGATGTGAAGAGGCATGGAGGTGGGAGAGACTCAGGAGGAGGAGCCGAGGGCACTGGCGACCCACCAGTCCAGGTGGGGCCATGAGAAACGGGCGGAGGTGAGGAAGGCCCCTGTGTCTATGACTCTGAGGGCTGGCTAGATAGCAGTGCCATTGCCAGATAAAGAACACAGCAGGCCAGGTGTGGTGGCTCATGGCTGTAATCCTGGCATTTTGGGAGGCCAAGGCGGGAGGATTGCTTGAGCCCAGGGGTTCAAGACCAGCCTGGGTAACATAGGGAGACCCTGTCTCTACCAAAAAAAAAAAAAAAAAAAAAAAGTTAAGAAAATTAGGCAGATGTGGTGGTGCATACCTGTGATCCCCTCTGAGGTGGAACTGGAGCTGAGGTGGGAGGATTGCTTCAGCCCGGGAGGTCAAGGCTTCAGGGAGCCACGGCACTTCAGCCTAGGTGACAAAACAAACAAAAAACACAGGAGGCAGAGGGTGTCTGGTGAGAAGAGAGAATGTTCACTGTTGAAAGTGGACTTGCAGGCGGACATGTCAGGTGGGCAGCTGGGGCAGCAGGGAGAGAATGGGTAAGCGGTACAGAGCGGGGCGTCCCTGGCCTGGAGGGTGTACGGAATGAGGGAATGGACTGTAGGCAGAGCCTCAGGGAGCCACATCTGTGAGTATCCAGGGAGAGAGGAACCCACAAAGGACAGAGGGGAGTGGTCGTAGTGGTGAAGACCCAGAAACTTGGGCCACAGAAACCAAAGGAGCAGAGAAGACCTAGGAGGAAAGCAGCAGTGCGAGGGCTTCAGAAGGTTGGAGTCCTTGAGGCTGAGAGGGCCAGACTGCAGCTTCGGGGAACTGCCGATGTCCCTGGCAAGGCTGACGACAGAGGGCGGTGGGGCTTTGTGTGTGAATGGAGGTAACACCGTGAGGCAGAGTGTAAGCAGGCTGCCCCGGACCACGCCGCACCATGTGCAAATTAGAAAGGGGCACCCCTTCCTCCAGGCAGATCCAGCCCCTTGTTGTGGCACATAGGCTTGGCAAGAGGAGTGCAGGCTAGGCCTCAGCCTCCACCTGCCCCACAGTGGGGCATCCGGGCACCTTGGCCCTGTGAGTGTGGACCGACCCTTCTAGAAACTGTCTGGGAAGGAGGGCGACAAGTGGTCGTTGACCAAGGAGATTCAGGATCATGTGAGGGTTTTATTTTTTATGATGTGAAAGTCTTATGCGTGCTGATTTGGATAAGGGCAGGGAACCCATGGAGAGTGAGAATTTGGAGATTCAGGAAAAGAGAGTACAGGCCACAAAGTGGGAGAGTGGGACACGAGGTGGGAGGGTGCAAGGCTGGAGTAGCTGCCCTGGGAGAGGCCTGTGCTATAGGGGACCAGGGACACTGAGCCACAGTCGGGACTGCCTGTCCCCAGCGACTAGGGGTTCCAGTGCCCAAGACTCAGGCCCATGCAGACTGCCCAGGAGTGGGCCAAGAGCTGAGCAGACTAGGCTGGGGAGGGTCTTGGCACAGAGCCTTTGCTTACTTATTATTTACTTTTTACTATGGACACATTTCAAACACACCCAAAAGTAGTGAGAAACTCAAATAATCCCTCTTAGATCTATTTCCCAGCTTTAATAATGATTAATATCGCCAATCTTATTTTATGGAGCAGTCTTTTGTGTTTGTTTTCCAGGACAGGGTCTCACTGTGTCACCCAGGCTGGAGTGCAGTGGTGCGATCTCGGCTCACCACAACCTCCACCTCCTGGGTTCAAGTGATTCTCCTACTTCAGCCTCCCAAGTAGCTGGGACTATAGGTGCACGCCACCATCCTCTGCTAATTTTTGTATTTTTAGTGGAGACAGGGTTTTGTCATGTTGGCCTTGAACTCCTGGCCTCAAGCGATCTGCCCACTTGGGCCTCCCAAAGTGCTGGGATTACAAGTGTGAGCCACCATGCCTGTTCAATGTACCAGTTTTGAAAGCACCTTTTAAAAAACTTAAAATTTTAACAGACTTTATTTTTAGAGCAGTTTTAGATTTCACAGCAAAACTGAGTGAAAGGTACAGAAGTTTCCTATTTATTCCCTATTAAAAAACTTTATTTGGAAATTATTTTTATTTTTTATTTTTTTGAGATGGAGTCTCGCTCTGTCGCCCAGGCTGGAGTGCAGTGGCTCTATCTTGGCTCACTGCAACCTTTGCCTTCCGGGTTCAAGCGATTCTCCTGCCTCAACCTCCCAAGTAGCTAGGACTACAGGCACCTGCCACTACACTCGACTAATTTTTGTAATTTTTAGCAGAGATAGGTTTTCACCATGTTGGCCAGGCTGGTCTTGAACTCCCGACCTCAGGTGATCCACCCACCTCAGCCTCCCAAAGTGCTGGGATTACAGGTGTGAGCCACCGTGCCTGGCCTATTTGGAGATAATTTTAAGCTTACAGAAAATGGCAAGAACAAGTTTTCTTAATTTGAGATAACTTTTTCTTATTAGAGGATATATTTACAGAATATCTGTAGAAGAGAGTTAAGATCATTCATGATTCTACTACCCCAAAATAACCACTGTCATTGTTTTGGTGTCTTTCTTCCCAGTCTTTTCTCTGTGTTCACAGACACAGTTTCCATTTTACCCAGAGACTATCCCAATCCCCCCAAGACGTCCTATCCTGTGTGTCCACGAGCCCTGACTTATTCTCAGGACCTTCACTACCCACATCCCCCTCAGATGGTTTGCTTTTAGCAACAAAAGTTAATCCAAGATTCTGGTCTGTGGATGCCCTCGTTCCCTGGTTTCAGGGCTGCTGCGGGTTTCCCCTGTAATACTCCTTTCATGTTTGTTTTTCTCTGGTGACACTGGCTGATGTCTGGTTGGGGGAGTTGCCTGAGGCTCCTTGGGCTACCGTCTTGCCTGGAAGCCTCCAGTATGCCCCGCACCTCCTGTGCTCATCCCTGAGTAGCTGGGTTTGAGTCCGTCTCTCTCACTCATCTGTGAACTCTGTGAGGGTAGGGCACAGGTCTGATTCATCTCTCAAAGTGAGGCAGCGTTGGCCTCAGTAAGTATGTGTGGAATTGAATCAGCCCACCTATTTGGCATTGTCCATTCCTGTCTATGCCACGGACTCTCTGAGTACCTGACACTAATTTACAGCCCTGAGCATGGTGTCTGGCACACAGTAGTGCTCAATGAATGTGTGTGGAAGGTGCACCCAGCCGCCTGGGGATTTCTATACATGTAAGGGCTCTGCTGTTTTTTCCCTTTCTCCCTCTCCTGTCTCTCCCACATCTTCTGGATCACTTGGACATGCCAGAGGGAAGGTACCCCCTCTCTGCCGCCGCCCCCCATCTTCTGTATGTTAGGAGCAAAGCTAGGTTGGCAGTTGATTGAAAAGACTCAACTTCCTGCGCTGAGGATATTTGATAGGTTTTAATCGCTCACAATACTAGTTATCATTAGAGACAATTCAAACTATTTCCAGATTATTTCGAAGCTGCCTTTGAGGTATTTAAGTTGGACAGAAGCCCTCCATGTGTTCAGCTCTAAGCCAAGTTTCCTGGTGTCATTAGAAGCCCACTTGTAGTTGGAGATTACCCAATCTGTATGTTTTAATTGCCTGAATATTTCACTAATTGCAGGGGTGTTTGTCAAAAGTGGCTTAATGTCCCCAAAGCTGTCTGGACCTGTGTTACAAGTCCCACTCCCAACCTCAGTTAAGTGGGGGGGACCCTGAAGAGGGGATGGGAGGAAGGGAATCTGCATAGGGTCTTGCCTTAAAGCCAGGCTCTCTTGCCAGGCAGGGCCCTGGGCCTCCATGGCAGGGATGGGGCAGGAAGGGATGAAGGCTTGGTCTAGGGTGGGGGCCCCAGCAATTGGGGAAAAAGGCAGAAACCCAATTCAGAGGGCTGGGCCCTGAGGAGGCGACTGAGAAGGCCTTCAGGACATCTTAAGTAATCTTCATATTTGATTGAAAGATAAAAACAGGAGAGAACCAGTTTTGGCAAAGTGGACTTCTAGGAGTTAGTCAGCAACATGCTCTCACCAATTCTTGGTTGGTCCTGGCCTTGACTGCAGGCCTGGAGGCTTGCAATGACATTGGGGCCAGGACCACTGCTCCCCAAACACCTCCAGGACCCCCCACGGTTGGGACTTGCATTAAGCATTTTGCTGCCTCCTGACAGCAAAATGGATTTGGCTGGTGAGCTGTGCTGGGCCACTTCAGTTAGAGGGGTTCTGAACTAGGGGCAAAGCAGGGTAGGAGGGAGACCCAAACGGGAAGGAGAGGTTCTGGAACAGTGGCAAGCTGGGGAAGGGCTCTGCAGGCAGGTGAGCTCCGTCCTTCAGCAGCGACACTGGCCTACTGGGTGAGGCATGTGGCAGGAACACTCATGTTGAGGAGCTCTGGCAGGGATGAAGATGGAGGTCCAGTCAAGGTCAGGCTGTCCTGCCCGGGTGCCCTTGGCCATGACTGACTGTGGATGCTGGGTGGTGCCCGCATGGTCGGAGCAGGCATGGGTGATCTGGGGCTTTAGGTTTGGGGATAAGGAAACTGCAGGTGCCTTGGATTTCTGAATGTACCTTGCTTTGGTCAAAGCCCACCCAGCTTTGATCTGAGTTCCTGACCAGATTTTTGTCCAAAATTCACCTCTTCACGTCTCTTTTCGGTTTGAAGATCTGGTGCCATAAGCCTACTGATGCGGAACGCTGGAAGCAGAATGCGGTTAGGGACAGTGCTCGGAGGAGCTGTGCCACCAACCCCACACATACGCCAACCCTGGGCCGGGGGCCTCAGATGGGCGGGGGGGCCCAGTCGTGCAGGAGAGGGGCAGGCAAATGGGAGGGCCTTCGTCTTGGCGGCCATGGCCAGAGGTGAGGGGTTGGGGGGTCAGGGGATGGAGGCCTCAGTCCCTGCCCTCACCAGGTGGCAGGGAGCAGGAGCCAGGCTGACCCACTTAGAGACCGGCTCCTTTCAAAGCAGCGTGGTTGTGACGGGGTGCAGTAAGTGGGTCAGCCTGCATACATCCATGGGTCTTAAACTCTTCAACACTTGGCTGTTAAACATCTAGATCCCGCTTTCATTAGCTTGTAAGCCGTGGCCATGGGGACCTGCCTGGTCTTCTGAAGCAGCAAGTGTGCCCAGAGGCTAACAAACAGCAGGTGCCTCAAACAAATAGGATTTTAACACTCGATGTAAATGTGGGTGCAAATAAATACATGAAATGAAAGATGGGATCTGAATTATATGTACAAGTTACACAATTGCTCAGCTGTTTTGCACTGAGAACTGTAGCGTGATTGTGGGTGCCGTGCGTGTTTCCCAGGTGCAGGGTGTGTGTGTGTAGTGTGGAGGGATGTGTTTTTGTGGATGGACGTGTACGTGGTGTGTAGTAGTGAGCGTGTGTGTCTGCGTGTACGTGCATGTGAATGAAGAGAAGACTCCACCGCCGGACTGGGTGGGGACAGAGCCAGCTGCTTAATTCGCAGGGTCCCAGTGTGAACGAAAAACATGGGCCCTCATTCAAAATTACCAGGAATTTCAGGACAGCAGCAGCAGAGCATCACACCAAACTGGGGCCTTTCTGAGCGCAGGGTGGTCTCACGCCCACGGAGGAGTGCACCTCCTTGTCTCCCTCCAACCTCCCCTTGCCACGCCGGAAGGCCCCTGGGTCCCCCTTTGCTCTCTTCCCACTGGCTTCCCAGGGTGGCCTTGACCTTGGCAGTGTGGGGAAGTGGCCAAGGTGGGCCGGCAGAGCGGCTTAGGGCTGTGCTGGTCTTACCCTTTCCCGACCCTCCTCTTCCAGCCGGGGCCTCGCTAGGGGCACCCCAGTCTGTAAGGTGTCTCTTGCCCTGAGCTCTTGGCTCAAAAACCGATCTCCCTGGAAGGCAGGGTCTGCTCCCCACTTCACCCTGTGTGGTGGGCCCTGCCCTCCACCCTCAGGACTTGGAAGGCTTTAGGCTCCTCTGCAAGCTGCCACTGTGTTCTGGGAAGTCACCAGGCCACAGGAACAATCTAAAGCAAGCATGTCTAGCCTGCTTTGAATGCAGCCCAACACGAATTTGTAAACTTTCTTAAAACGTGAGTTTTGGCCGGGCACGGTGGCTCACGCCTGTAATCCCAGCACTTTGGGAGGCTGAGGCAGGCGAATCACGAGGTCAGGAGATCGAGACCATCCTGGCTAACACATGAAACCCCGTCTCTACTCAAAAAAGAAAAAAAAAAATTATGAGTTTTGTTTGTTTGTTTGTTTGTTTGTATTTAGCTCACCAGCTATTGTTAGTGTTAGTGTATTTTATGTGTGGCCCAAGACAATCCTTCTGGTGTCGCCCAGGGAAGCCAAAAGATTGGATCCTTGGTCTAAAGTGTTTGGGATGGGCCGGGTGTAGTGGATCAGGCCTGTAATCCCAGCACTTTGGGAGGCCGAGGCAGGCGGATCATGAAGTCAGGAGATCGATCCTGGCTAACATAGTGAAACCTGTCTCTACTGAAAACGCGAAAAATTAGCCTGGTGTAATCCCAGCTACTCAGGAAGCTGAAGCAGGAGAATCGCTTGAGCCCAGGAGGCAGAGGTTGAAGTGAGCCAAGATCACGCCATTGTACTCCAGCCTGGGCGACAGAGTGAGACTCCATCTCAAAAAATAAATCAATAAATAAAAATAAAATAAAGCGTTTGGGGTGAACTCACTGCCCACCAAGGGCTTCAGGTCTCAGGAGGTCCGACAGGCCCAGTCTTGGGCTTGTCCTGATTTGCCCAACTGTCCTGAGGGAGACGAAAGCAGGCAAAGGATCCAAGTGAATATCAGAAGTGAAACAATTTAAAAAAAACAACAGAAAAGAAACGGCAAAAGGGAACCAGGGAACTGAGAAAGAATTGGGTTGGTGGAGCTCACAGCACAGAAATCTCAGTGAGAGGGCGTGGAGGGTGGCGAGCCCCACTCATTCCTGTTCATTGTCCTGCTTTGCTCCTCCAGGGTTAAGTACGGTGTGCCTGCTTCAGGGTACACCCAGGAATCGCTAATGGGTGATAATGAGGGTGTCCCGCCCCAATACCTATACTTGTCAATAATTAACCATGATTTCCTAGGTTCTGGGAGGAGGTAGTCACACCTGGCTGCCCTGACTGGCTCAGCTCATGGGGCACCTCTGGCAGAGCCATTCCAAGGTCTCTGTGTGCTTCCAGGCTATTCTAAGGATGGGTACCTCGCAAGGCATAAGGGCACTTGAGAACTAACCTTTACCTATGTCCCTGATCCTAGCCAGAGACAGACTCCCAGACTCAGCCAGAGGCTGATGCCGACCCCTTCCAGCTCTCACGGTAACCACGAGGCCCCTGTGTGCTTCCGTTGTGGAGGTCCCAGAGGGAGCTGTGTGGACAGACAACCTGAAGGGTCATCTTCCTCAAGCCACAGCGGCACCGAAGTCTAAAGATTGTGGGGAAGGATGGGGCCAAGGTGGGCTTGGGCTCCTTGGTGAGAGGGCCCAAGCAGCTAAGCAGGGGTGGAGGTTACCAGAAACTTGTCCATCGCCAGCCACAGTGCTTTGCCTGCCCTAGAGAGTCAGTGGGACCAAGGCTTCCATGCAGGGGTGTGATGGAACTGGCATTCCAGACGGGGAAAAGTCTTCATTTAGTATTTGCCAATTTTGGTGGTGTAAATACTTCCACCAAGTCTGATTTCAAGTACCGATTGGTTTAACAATTGACTCACCGAATTCCTGAATATTTAACAAGCAGCTCTTTCTCCACTGCCCACCAAGACCCCTGCCCCCAGCGCTTATGCTGTACCTCTCCCAGCCCAGCATTCCACCTCCCTGTCCTTGCCAAATGCCCTTCTCTGGCCGCTGGAAAGCCTGAGACCTGAGGCCATGGAAGCTCCTGTGCTCCAGGGTCCTGGGCGGAGCTGGTCTGCTTCCCAGGTTGTCACACTGCTCCCCGAGGTGATGTGTGTGAAACGACTTTGCCAAAGTGAACACCAAACCCACTCAAATGAGGTCCCAAGGGACCACCAATTTCTAGTCTAAGTGCAGCGGGGAGACTGGAATTCAATGTCTACCACTATGGTTTGAAAAGCCGGTTCAGAGCATTTAGCAGTCCCAGCTTGTCAGCTGACAAGCCACCCCGCCTCGCTCCTCCCTTGGTCGCATGCTAACCTCCTCACTCATTTCCACTTCCAGGGGACCAGATGTGCGGAGATAATGAATACCAGGGAATCAGAAAACCACTGGGTCAGTTCTTTGAGTCACAGAACAACACTCATTCCAGCAGCTGGGAAGCTATCTGCAGAAGCCCATCTGCAGGGGGGGCTTCCTGGTCTTGCATGTGGCTGGGCCATTTCTCTGGATGCAGGGTTTTCATTATGCAATCTTCTCAAAGAACCACCTACTCTCAACACCTTCTCAGTGACTCCATTTCCCCCTCCTCTGGGCTCCTGGAATGCCACAATGGCCCCACCTTAGCCAGGCAGCTGTGATGAGAGGTGTTGACCCAGCTGCCTCTCCACTGGCTCACTGAATCAGGTGGAAGGGGCTGGGGACAGCACAGTCTTGCAGTGCGGTTGGGGACCTGGGCTATCCAGAGGCAGGACTGTCCAAAGGCAGGGTACTGCTGGGATTCTGCCAGGCATTGAGTGATGCATGGCATAGGGAGCTGGAGAGGGACAGGCTCTTGGCCAGGAAAAACAGCCCCAGTGCCATTGACTCTTCCTCCTATCCCATCCTTAATCATTCCTGTTTGGTGACAGCACACAGCTAGGCCTGGAGCCCAGCAAAGAGCCCCTGAGTCCCAGAGGAAGTTGTGGGGGCTGGAGACAATCACAAATGTCAAGTTTGCGAGCCCCAGACTCTGGTTCATAGCGAGAGGCAGACTTGTGAACAAACCACCAGAGCACACTGTAAAACACGCTTAACCAGGAGTGGGTGCCCTTGCTAGGGACAGGCAGAAGGCTCCATGGAGCAACATTTGAATGCGGACATAAAAGTGGATTCCTTCAACAGCCCCTGCACAGCCCCAAGTCAGGCCTCCAGCTCTTGGACTCACAGATCGCCCCTGTAGACGCCTGGAGGTCCTCCGGTGCTACCTTTTACCCCTGCAGCGGAGGGGCACACAGCCAGAGCCCTCCAGGTCCTCACCACTGGCATTGCCAACATGGTGGACGTTTTCCCTCTCAGAATGAAAAGGGACTGAAATTTCCCCATGATCTTTCCACAAATGACCATGCGGGGAAGTGGGAAAGGAAGGGCTGCAGTGCCTGGGGCAGGCACCCTTGGAACAGTTTTTGGAAAGGGAGAGGGGTAAATAGAGTGGAGACAACGCTCATGGAGTCCAGTATGAGGCCTACCCAGAGCTGCTCGGCCACCCCTCTGCCTCTGAATCAGGGGTGATCAATGAAGGAAAATTACTGCAGCAATGGAGTCCATGTAAGATGATTGTGCACGAGTGTGTGTGTGTCCCCTCACTCACTTAAAAAAGACCATTTCTGTGCGTTCTTGATTCTGGGACCCTCCTCTGCCTCCCTCTCCAGGAAATCCTGTAGGATCCCATACCTGCTTTAGAATGTGTGTGAGACACTTCCCAGTGCCTGGCACGTGGTAGGAGCTCTGTACATGTAAACTCTTTTCCTGTGACCACTCAAAGTAGTCACTTGTGGGGGAGGCCAACAGGGGCTTCCCCGGTCTCAGAGCTGATGGGCATCTGGCCCCTGCCTCCCTCTTCCTTCTCTGGCTGATGACAAATACCTGAATGTCATCACATCCTCCCTGTCCTCATCTGTTATTCTGGAACACAGGCTGGGGAGGGTACAGGGTAGTCCCCCTTCAACAGCGGCCAGCCTTTCTTGGGATGTGGGCTGACTGGTGTTGGTCCAAGGATGGATGCAGAGGGTGAGGCACCCATCCTGCTAGTCCGGCCGGATGCTAGCAGGAGGGCGGAGTGAGGAGGGGCGGAGCTTCCAGAACAAAGAAGAATGGGGAGCCCGGGGGCCAGCCTAGGAATCAAAAAGGCTCTGCAGAGTGAGCAGGCTACAGCACTGCCTGCCTCTGCCCCAGCAGTCAGTCAACCAGCGGCACCTGCTCCCTCTTGCTTGCCCAAGGCTGGGCAAGTCATCCCCGCTCTGCTTCCAGAGGCCCCGTTTTCCAGCGTGATTGCGCCGACACTGCTCTGTGGGTTTCTCTTCTTGGCGTGGGTTGCTGCTGAAGTTCCAGGGGAGAGCAGCAGGATGGCCGGGAGCGGAGCCAGGAGTGAGGAAGGCCGCCGGCAGCATGCCTTCGTCCCGGAACATTTTGACGGGGCCAATGTCGTCCCAAACCTCTGGCTGCACCGCTTTGAAGTCATCAACGACCTCAACCATTGGGACCATATCACCAAGCTCAGGTTCCTGAAAGAGTCCCTCAGAGGAGAGGCCCTGGATGTCTACAATGGGCTCAGTCCCCAGGACCAGGGAGACTACGGGACTGTGAAAGAGACTCTCCTGAAGGCCTTTGGGGTCCCTGGGGCTGCCCCCAGCCACTTGCCCAAAGAGATCGTCTTTGCCAACAGCATGGGTAAGGGCTACTATCTCAAGGGGAAGATTGGTAAAGTGCCCGTGAGGTTCCTGGTGGACTCTGGGGCCCAGGTCTCTGTGGTCCACCCAAACTTGTGGGAGGAGGTCACCGATGGTGATCTGGACACTCTGCGGCCCTTTGAGAGCGTGGTAAAGGTGGCCAATGGTGCTGAAATGAAGATCCTGGGTGTCTGGGATACAGCCGTGTCCCTAGGCAAGCTGAAGCTGAAGGCACAGTTCCTAGTGGCCAATGCAAGTGCTGAGGAAGCCATCATCGGCACTGATGTGCTCCAGGACCACAACGCTGTCCTGGACTTTGAGCACCGCACATGCACCCTGAAAGGGAAGAAGTTCCGCCTTCTGCCTGTGGGAGGGTCCCTGGAAGATGAATTTGACCTGGAGCTCATAGAGGAGGACCCCTCCTCAGAAGAAGGGCGGCAGGAGCTCTCCCACTGAGAAGCCCCCTTTTCTCTAACCTCCTAAATATTGGTGGGAAGGCCCACCACTGTGTGGGGGGGGGAGCGCATATCCTCAGGGAGATCACTGGGCTTGGCCAATCCGCTTATCAACTCTTGCTCTTCCCTCCTCTCTTCCTCCCTCTGCAGGGGCCTTAATTTGCCCCTGGCTGGGGAGGCTTCCACTGAACAGGCATAGGTGAGGGAGATCAGGCTGTCTTAGAGGGACAGGGTCCCCATGGTCATCAAGCTGCTATTGATGACAAAGACTCAAAGGCTGGAAGAGCTCCCAAGGAAGCTAAAAATGCTTGTCCTTGAAAGAACTGTGGAACCCCTTCAGATCCCCTGAGGTATGGCTTGGTCACTCTCAGGTCCTCAAAGCCTGTCTCAGCTGGGCTGGGTCCTAGCTGCAGGGTCTTTGTGAGGGTCACAGTTGCTCTGAGACACCTCCTCAAGAGCCTTTCCACCTGTACAATGGTATTTTCTGTCTATCATTTGCTTTGAAGCCCATTGTGCCTTGTGCCAATAATTCAATTGCTGCAAACACCAATAAAGATGGATTCATGGAAAAACCATGTAATGTGTTGATTAAGGATGAGAGGAATGTGAGAGGGAGTCAACATCAAAGACAAGGGAGATTCACGTGTCTACTGAGTGCCCAGCTGGAGGTGTAAGAACATATACACAGTGACAACATGTCTTGGATTTTCTAAGGCAGTCTCAGCATAAAATATTTTGACTTATTCCCTCCAGAATTACTCTCATTATTTTGAATCATCATAATTCCTTTACTTATTTCAATCTGTAGTATTTTACCATACACATTGCCCCTATGCCCAAAAGCGACCCTAAAATCTTATGTGACTTGTCTTGATTGGGGATTGGGAAATTATGGTTATGATAAACAAACAGGAAAGTGTCTGCTGGGCAAATAGGTTCTTACAGCTGTCCAGGAGAGAGAACTTGGAGGCAGAAAGCAGGGCCAGGAGACAAGTGTTAACCTGCGTGGGACAGCCCAAGGGTGTGCTGGAGGACGGGGGAGGCAGCGGTAATGCAAGGTCCTGGCGGTGGGAGGTCAGCTTCTTCCTGGAGGGACTTGCAACAGAGCCTGAAACTAGAGCGACCTGATGGAGAGGAGGATGTTCCCAGATCTGGAAATGGGGTGTGCATCTCTTTTAGGGATCTACCTTGTATTTGCTTCCAAATTTCTGTTTCTTTTTCTGGAATGCAGCAGGGCTGGGAATCTGAAACCCAAAGGGAGAAGCTGAGTGGACAGGTCTCCACAGGGGAGCCAATTTGTTCCAAATCACAGGCCTCCCCACCAAGCACATGGGGCGGGCCTGTTCTCAGGGGGGTTGGCCTGTACCCTCCAAACTTTGGGCCCAGGAAGATTGGCGCAAGGTCAGAGACACGAGCATGCAGGGATCCTGGACCTCTTGATGGAGGCGTGAAGGACCATTTTCCATCCTCCAGGGTGGAATGAGCCTCTCGAAGTTCCTACCTGGACAGCTCCTGAGGGAGGACAGAAGGCAGGAGTGAAGCCCCTGGACTTTTTGAAGCTGATCTGAGCCAGGATCAGCTGCCCCTCCCTGGCCCCTTCTTCCCTCCGATTCCAGCTGTGACCCTACTGGGAACTGAGGCATGGCTCAGCCCCTAATCCCCGGGGTTTACCCAGGCCCCTTCCTTGGGCAGCCAAGCATCTTAACTGAAATTAGCTCCATCAGCCCCAGGGCATGTGGAGGGAAGGACAGGTGTGGGATCAGGAGGAAATCTCTTTCCAGAAAAGTGATGCCTAGAGAAGTATGTGGGAGAACTGGAGAAGAGGGTGGGAGAACTGGAGAAGGTGATGGGGGAACTGGAGAAGGGGTGGCCTCTGGATGCCTCCCAGGTCCTGCATCCCCCTTCTCAAATGTGATTTTCAGCCCTGTTCTCTGTGGCCTAATGCATGCTGCTCTCTCATGGGCTGAGCCCTCTCCCGAGGGAACAATCCAGGTGGCACCTCCCTGTGACCTATTTTCCTCCAGGTCCTTTGGATCCCAGCCACGTGCTGGGTGGAAGGATGGAAGGAGGGAGGGTAAAGGGTCTGTAAGCGGGTGGGTGGGGAGCTGGGGAGGGGACTAAGGAATTGGTGGCCAGGCCAGAATTCCAGAGCAATACCCCAGCCTCCCTGCCCTTCCCCACACACCACAGGGAGCGGAGCCCTGTCCTGGGTGGTTGTGAATGGGATGCCGTGTCCCAGCCGCAGACACCTTCTTCCCCTGCTCTGAGTGAGGAGAGCCTGTCTGAGCCCCCAGGTCCCAGCTCTCAGCCAGTTTTCTCTCCTAGAGAAATGTGGGCCCCCTGAGAGGGCACAGTGAGGGGTGGGGTTTGTGACATCCGAAGCACGGCCCCCATGGAGGAAGGGACCATGTGGTGCTTCTTACTGGGAGACCCAAGTGTGCCTGAGACCGCTGCTGCATGGCTGTGAGAGTGATCACAGCTGCAGGACTGTGAGCAGCTGCTCTCTGGGAAGCCAGGTATCAAACAACAGAGAAGCCTGGGAGAGAAGCCAGAAAAAGTGGGTAGTGGCCACACCACAGAGGGCTTGCTGCCTGGGTGAGGCATTCACACCTGCCTCCCACAGTGAACCATGCGGGAGCAGGAAGATTCATCTGGCTTCTGGGTATAGGAAGGAGTAAAGCAGCAGCAAAGGCTCCGCTTGGACACCATGGCAGTCCTTAGACTTAGGGTCTACATTTGTGATGATGGAAAGGAGGATGCAGGATCAACGTGAAGGTTTAGCCTTGGGAGCACATGATAATCACCAGAGAAGACCAATGAACATCAATTCCTCCAATGGTCCCAAAGTACAGCAGGCTTGGGAACCCGTGGTCTAAATTCCAGTGGCTTCTACCCCTGTGCCACCCAAAGGGTGATCCATGAACCAGCAGGAAGGCGACCTCAGCATCACCTGGGAGCCTGTTGAGAATACAGACTCTCCATCCCACCCAGACCTGCGCCAGAATCTGCAGTGAACAAGATCTCCGAGTGATTCTAGGGGACATAAGAGTTTGAAAAGCCCTGGTCTAAAACATTCTAAAACCTCTAGTTAAGGGGCCCCTACAAGCTGCCTTCATCTCTAATAATGACCACCACAAACTGAATGCATGCCAGTTCCCTAGACCACGCTAGATAATTCTTTATGCTTTATCCAGCAAACCTTTAAGTCTTAATTTCAGACTAACAGGAAAGTTGCAAGAGCAGTACAAAGAATTTCCATATGTTTCACCCAGTTTCCCCAAATATTGACATTTTACCAATTAACTTCATCATCTCTCTCATTCTCATTCTTTTTCTCTGTATCTATATGTATAGGAATCTTTGAAAATTGCAAATATGATGCTCTTTTATCTCTAAATACTTCAATGTATATTTATTAGGGGAAAACAACAACAAGGGCATTCTCTCTCTCTCTTTTTTTTTTAATTATACTTTAAGTTCTAGGGTACATGTACACAACGTGCAGGTTTGTTACATATGTATACATGTGCCATGTTGGTGTGCTGCACCCATTAACTCATCATTTACATTAGGTATATCTCCTAATGCTATCCCTTCCCCCTCCCCCCCACCACAATAGGACCCGGTGTATGATGCTCCCCTTTCTGTGTCCAAGTGATCTCATTGTTCAATTCCCACCTATGAGAGAGAACATGCAGTATTTGGTTTTCTGTTCTTGCGATAATTTGCTGAGAATGATGGTTTCCAGCTGCATCCATGTCCCTACAAAGGACATTAATTCATCCTTTTTTATGGCTGCATAGTATTCCATGGTGTATATGTGCCACATTTTCTTAATCCAGTCTGTCACTGATGGACATTTGGGTTGATTCCAAGTCTTTGCTATTGTGAATAGTGCTGCAATAAACATATGTGTGCATGTGTCTTTATAGCAGCATGACTTATAATCCTTTGGGTATATACCCAGTAATGGGATGACTGGGTCAAATGGTATTTCTATTTCTAGATCCTTGAGGAATTGCCACACTGTCTTCCACAATGGTTGAACTAGTTTACAGTCCCACCAACAGTGTAAAACTGTTCCTATTTCTCCACATCCTCTCCAGCACCTGCTGTTTCCTGATTTTTTAATGATTGCCATTCTAACT
Organism: Piliocolobus tephrosceles; assembly: GCF_002776525.5. Taxonomy (NCBI): domain Eukaryota; kingdom Metazoa; phylum Chordata; class Mammalia; order Primates; family Cercopithecidae; genus Piliocolobus; species Piliocolobus tephrosceles. Next base: position 70,585,887 of record NC_045448.1, on the reverse strand, counting down.
GGTGTGAGATCGTATCTCATTGTGGTTTGGATTTTCATTTCTCTGATGGCAAGTGATGATGAGCATTTTTTCATGTGTCTGTTGGCTGTATGAATGTCTTCTTTTGAGAAGTGTCTGTTCATATCCTTTGCCCACTTTTTGATGGGGTTGTTTTTTTCTTGTAAATTTGATTGAGTTCTTTGTAGGTTCTGCATATTAGCCTTTTGTCAGATTAGTAGATTGCAAAAATTTTCTCTCATTCTGTAGGTTGCCTGTTCACTCTGATGGTAGTTTCTTTTGCTGTGCAGAAGCTCTTTAGTTTAATTAGATCCCATTTGTCAATTTTGGCTTTTGTTGCCATTGCTTTTGGTGTTTTAGACATGAAGTCCTTGCCCGTGCCTATGTCCTGAATGGTATTGCCTAGGTTTTCTTCTAGGGTTTTTATGGTTTTAGGTCTAACATTTAAGTCTCTAATCCATCTTGAATTAATTTTCGAATAAGGAGTAAGGAAAGGATCCAGTTTCAGCTTTCCACTTATGGCTAGTCAATTTTCCCAGCACCATTTATTAAATAGGGAATCCTTTCCCCATTTCTTGTTTTTGTCAGGTTTGTCAAAGATCAGATGGCTGTAGATGTGTGGTATTATTTCTGAGGCCTCTGTTCTGTTCCATTGGTCTATATCTCTGTTTTGGTGCCAGTACCACGCTGTTTTGGTTACTGTAGCCTTGTAGTATAGTTTGAAGTCAGGTAGCATGATGCCTCCAGCTTTGTTCTTTTGGCTTAGGATTGTCTTGGCAATGCGGGGTCTTTTTGGTTCCATATGAACTTTAAAGTAGTTTTTTCCAATTCTGTGAAGAAAGTTATTGGTAGCTTAATGGGGATGGCATTGAATCTATAAATTACCTTGAGCAGTATGGCCATTTTCACAATATTGATTCTTCCTATCCATGAGCATGGTATGTTCTTCCATTTGTTTGTGTCCTCTTTTATTTCACTGAGCAGTGGTTTGTAGTTCTCCTTGAAGAGATCCTTTACATCCCTTGTAAGTTGGATTCCTTCGTATTTTATTCTCTTTGAAGCTATTGTGAATGGGAGTTCATTCATGATTTGGTTCTCTGTTTGTTACTGGTGTATAAGAATGCTTGTGATTTTCGCACATTGATTTTGTATCCTGAGACTTTGCTGAAGTTGCTTATCAGCTTAAGGAGATTTTGGGCTGAGACAATGGGGTTTTCTAAATATACAATCATGTCATCTGCAAACAGGGACAATTTGACTTCTTCTTTTCCTAACTGAATACCCTTGATTTCTTTCTGTTGCCTGATTACCCTAGCCAGAACTTCCAACACTATATTGGAGTGGTGAGAGAGGGCATCCCTGTCTTGTGCCAGTTTTCAAAGGGAATGCTTCCAGTTTTTGCCCATTCAGTATGATATTGGCTGTGGGTTTGTCATAAATAGCTCTTATTATTTTGAGATACGTTCCATCAATATCGAATTTATTGAGAGCTTTTAGTATGAAGGGCTGTTGAATTTTGTCAAAGGCCTTTTCTGCATCTATTGAGATAATCATGTGGTTTTTGTCTTTGGTTCTGTTTATATGCTGGATTACGTTTTTTGATTTGCGTATGTTGAACCAGCCTTGCATCCCAGGGATGAAGCCCACTTGATCATGGTGGATAAGCTTTTTGATGTGTTGCTGTATTTGGTTTGCCAGTATTTTGTTGAGGATTTTTGCATCGATGTTCATCAGGGATATTGGTCTAAAATTCTCTTTTTTGGTTGTATCTCTGTCAGAATTTGGTATCAGGATGATGTTGTCCTTGTAAACTGAGTTAGGGAGGATTCCCTCTTTTTATATTGATTGGAATAGTTTCAGAAGGAATGGTACCAACTCCTCCTTGTACCTCTGGTAGAATTTGGCTGTGAATCCGTCTGGTCCTGGACTTTTTTTGGTTGGTAGGCTATTAATTATTGCCTCAATTTCAGAGCCTGCTATTGGTCTATTCAGGGATTCAACTTCTTCCTGGTTTAGTCTTGGGAGAGTGCAAGTGTCCAGGAAATTATCCATTTCTTCTAGGTTTTCTAGTTTATTTGCATAGAGGTGTTTATAGTATTCTCTGATGGTAGTTTGTATTTCTGTGGGGTCAGTGGTGATATCCCCTTTATCATTTTTTATTGTGTCTATTTGATTCTTCTCTCTTTTCTTCTTTATTAGTCCTGCTAGCAGGCTATCAATTTTGTTGATCTTTTCAAAAAACCAGCTCCTGGATTCATTGATTTTTTGGAGGGTTTTTTTTTTTTTGTCTCTATCTCCTTCAGTTCTGCTCTGATCTTAGTTATTTCTTGCCTTCTGCTAGCTTTTGAATGTGTTTGCTCTTGCTTCTCTAATTCTTTTAATTGTGATGTTAGGCTGTCAATTTTAGATCTTTCCTGCTTTCTCTTGTGGGCATTTAGTGCTATAAATTTCCCTCTACACACTGCTTTAAATGTGTCCCAGAGATTCTGGTATATTGTATCTTTGTTCTCACTGATTTCAAAGAACATCTTTATTTCTGCCTTCATTTCATTATGTACCCAGTAGTTATTCAGGAGCAGGTTGTTCAGTTACCATGTAGTTGAGCAGTTTTGATTGAGTTTCTTAGTCCTGAGTTCTAGTTTAATTGCACTGTGGTCTGAGACACAGTTTGTTATAATTTCTGTTCTTTTATATTTGCTGAGGAGTGCTTTACTTCCAACTATGTGGTCAATTTTGGAATAAGTGTGATGCGGTGCTGAGAAGAATGTATATTCTGTTGATTTGGGGTGGAGAGTTCTGTAGATGTCTATTAGGTCCGCTTGGTGCAGAGTTGAGTTCAATTCCTGGATATCCTTGTTAACTTTCTGTCTCGTTGATCTGTCTAATGTTGACAGTGGGGTGTTAAAGTCTCCAATTATTATTGTGTGGGAGTCTAAGTCTCTTTGTAAATCTCTAAGGACTTGCTTTATGAATCTGGGTGCTTCTGTATTGGGTGCATATATATTTAGGATAGTTAGCTCTTCCTGATGAATTGATCCCTTTATCATCATGTAATGGCCTTCTTTGTCTCTTTTGATCTTTGATGGTTTAAAGTCTGTTTTATCAGAGGCTAGGATTGCAACCCCTACTTTTTTTTGTTTTCTGTTTGCATGGTAGATCTTCCTCCATCCCTTTATTTTGAGCCTACGTGTGTCTCTGCATGTGAGATGGGTCTCCTGAATACAGCACACTGATGGGTCTTGACTCTTTATCCAATTTGCCAGTCTGTGTCTTTTAATTGAACCATTTAGCCCATTTACATTTAAGGTTAATATTGTTATGTGTGAACTTAATCCTGTCATTATGATATTAGCTGGTTATTTTGCTCGCTAGTTGATGCAGTTTCTTCCTAGCATCGATGGACTTTACATTTTGACATGTTTTTGCAATGGCTGGTACCTGTTGTTCCTTTCCATGTTTAGTGCTTCCTTCAGGATCTCTTGTAAGGCAGGCCTGGTGGTGACAAAATCTGTGAAACTTAGTTTGGCTGGATATGAGATTCTGGGTTGAAAATTCTTTTCTTTAAGAATGTTGAATATTGGCCCCCACTCTCTTCTGGCTTGGAGAGTTTCTGCTGAGAGATCTGCTGTTAGTCTGATGGGCTTCCCTTTGTGTGTAACCCGACCTTTCTCTCTGACTGCCCTTAACATTTTTTCCTTCATTTCAACTTTGGTGAATCTGACAATTATGTGTCTTGGAGTTGTTCTTCTTGAGGAGTATCTTTGTGGCGTTCTCTGTATTTCCTGAATTTGAATGTTGGCCTGCCTTACTAGGTTGGGGAAATTCTCCTGGATAATATCCTGCAGAGTGTTTTCCAACTTGGTTCCATTTTCCCCGTCACTTTCAGGCACACCAATCAGATGTAGATTTGGTCTTTTCACATAATCCCATATTTCTTGGAGGCTTTGTTCATTTCTTTTTACTCTTTTTTCTCCACACTTCTCTTCTTGCTTCATTTCGTTCATTTGATCTTCAATTGCTGATACTCTTTCTTCCAGCTGATCAAGTCAGTTACTGAAGCTTGTGCATTTGTCACATATTTCTCGTGTTACGGTTTTCATCTCTATCAGTTCTTTTAAGGTCTTCTCTGCATTGATTATTCTAGTTATCCATTCATCCATTCTTTTTTCAAGGTTTTTAGTTTCTTTGCGCTGGTTACGTAGTTCCTCCTTTAGCTCTGGGAAGTTTGATCCACTGAAGCCTTCTTCTCTCAACTTGTCATAGTCATTCTCCATCCAGCTTTGTTCCATTGCTGGCAATGAGCTGCATTCCTTTGGAGAGGGAAATGAGCTCTGATTTTTTGAATTTCCAGCTTTTCTGCACTGCTTTTTCCCCATCTTTGTGGTTTTATCTGCCTTTGGTCTTTGATGATGGTGACGTACTGATGGGGTTTTGGTGTGGGTGTCCTTTCTGTTTGTTAGTTTTCCTTCTAACAGTCAGGACCCTCTGCTGTAGGTCTGTTGGAGTTTGCTTGAGGTCCACTCCAGACCCTGTTTGCCTGGGTATCAGCAGCAGAGGCTGCAGAAGATAGAATATTGCTGAACAGCGAGTGTTGCTGTCTGATTCTCACTCTGGAAGCCGTGTGAGATGTGAGGTGTTGGTCTGCACCTAATGGGGGATGTCTCCCAGTTAGGCTACTCAGGAGTCAGGGACCCACTTGAGCAGGCAGTCTGTCCATTCTCAGATCTCAACCTCCGTGCTGGGAGATCCACTGCTCTCTTCAAAGCTATCAGACAGGGGCATTTACCTCTGCCGAGGTTTCTGCTGCTTTTTGTTTAGCTATGGCCTGTCCCCAGAGGAGGAGTCTACAAAGGCAGGCCAGCCTCCTTGAGCTGCGGTGGGCTCCCCCGAGTTTGAGCTTCCTGGTGGCTTTGTTTACCCTCTTAAGCCTCAGCAATGGTGGGTGCCCCTCTCCCAGCCTTGCTGCCGCCTTGCAGTTAGATCTCAGACCACTGTGCTAGCAATAAGGGAGGCTCTGTGGGCGTGGGACCCTCCCGGCCAGGTGTGGGATATAATCTCCTGGTGTGCCGTTTGCTAAGACCCTTGGTAAAGTGCAGTATTAGGGTGGGAGTTACCCGATTTTCCAGGTGTTGTGTGTCTCAGTTTCCCTTGGCTAGGAAAAGGGATTCCCTTCCCCCTTGTGCTTCCCAGGTGAGGCGATGCCTCACCCTGCTTCAGCTCTTGCTGGTCGGGCTGCACCAGCTGACCAGCACTGATTGTCCGGCACTCACTAGTGAGATGAACCTGGTACCTCAGTTGAAAATGCAGAAATCACCCATCTTCTGTGTCACTCACGCTGGGAGCTGGGGGCTGGAGCTGTTCCTATTTGGTCATCTTGGGCGCGGCCCCGCATCAGACTTCTTGACAGAAACACTTTTGTCAGGAGGCCGCTGAAGAGTGCTGCACCACAGTTAGGAAGGCGTGGATTCAGCAAACAGGGGGCATTCTCTTATATAACCATGATGCAGTTATCAAAATCAGGAAGTTCACTGATAAACTACCACTATCACCTGATCTTCAGACCTGACTCCAATGTTTCCAATTATCCCAACAAGAACATTGTTGGCCCCCGAATTATTTTCTGGTCCAGGACCGAATTCAGCTACATATTGCATTTAGTCGCTGTGTCTCTTTCATTTCCTTTAATCTGAATAATTCCTCTGTCTTTGTTTTCATGACCCTGACAGTTTTGAGGACACCTGGCCAGTTATTCTGGAGAATGTTCCTCAGTTGGGCTGAACCTGATGTTCAGCTGTGGTGAGATTTGGTCTGTGTGTTTCGGACAGGCATACCCAGAAGTGATGGTGTGTCCTCAGTACATCGTGTCAGAAGGCACAGGTTGCCGACTTGTTTCATCACTTGGTCAAAGTGCTGTTTGCCAGGTTTCTACTCCATAAATAACTATTTTACCCCCGTCATGAGTAAGTGTCTTGTGGGGAGACACTCTGAAGCCATATAAATACCCTGTTTCTCATAAGACTATCACCACTAGACTCAGCACCCATTGATGGTCCTTGCCTGAATTGTCACTGTGATGTTACCAAATTACCAAATGATGGTGATTTTCTAATCTCCTTCTCCTCCTCTTCCTCCTCCTCCTCCTTCTTATTCCTCTTCCTCTTCCTCTTCTCCTTCTTTCTTCTTTCTTCTTCACAGGGTCTTGCTTTTTTGCCCTAGCTGGTCTCAAACTCCTGGGCTCAAGTGATCCTCCTGACTCAGCCTCCAAAGTAGCTGGGCTTACAGGACTAATTCTGTCCTTCTATACCTATTAGCTGGCCCTCAACTCTACAGGAGAGCTTTCCCTACTCATTTATTGGTTGATTTATACCATGTGGACTTAGAGATTTTTATTTTTCTATGAGTGATACTCATTTACAATCATTATTTATTTGGATGCTGAAATTCTTTTAGATTTGGCCATGGGAGCAGCTTCACACTGGCTTCTGTCTCCTTGGGATGTGTCCCCATCATCATCAGGGCCCTTCCTTATTTTCTGCCACAAGATGTTCCAGGCAGGCCGGGCGTGGTGGCTCATGCCTGTAATCCCAGCACTTTGGGAGGCTGAGGCAGGTGGATCACTTGAGGTCAGGAGTTTGAGACCAGCCTGGCCAACATGGTGAAACCCCATCTCTACTAAAACTACAAAAATTAGCCAAGCGTGGTCGTGCACACCTGTAATCCCAGCTACTTGCGAGGCTGAGGCAGGAGAATCACTTGAACCTGGGAGGTGGAGGTTGCAGTGAGCCAAGATCGTGCCACTGCACTCCAGCCTGCTGAAGGGGGAAAATCTGTCTCAAAAAAAAAAAAAAAAAAAAAAAAAAAGATGTTCCAGGCTCATCTTGTCCCTTCCCTGTACCAGCCCTGGGATCAGCCATTTCTCCAGGAGCCCTGGCTCCTTTGAGTAGGGTCAGATATTCAGAAACAAGGATCTGGGTGTCAGGTGTGTGTGCTTCTTGCTACCGGCATGTCATCACTCCTAGGATCTCTCAGTGGTCAGAGCTAAGAAGAAAACCATAGAGTACACTTCTCTATATTTCTTTTTTTTTTTTTTTTTTTTGAGATGGAGTCTCTCTCTGTCACCCAGGCTGGAGCGCAGCGGCGCGATCTCAGCTCGCTGCAAGCTCTGCCTCCCGGGTTCACGCCATTCTCCTACCTCAGCCTCCTGAGTAGCTGGGACCACAGGCGCCCGCCACCACGCCCAGCTAATTTTTTGTAGTTTTTCTTAGTAGAGACGGGGTTTCACCGTGTTAGCCAGGATGGTCTCGATCTCCTGACCTCGTGATCCGCCCCTTGGCCTCCCAAAGTACTGGGATTACAGGCGTGAGCCACCGCGCCCGGCCCACTTCTCTATATTTCTATCTCTTCCTCTCTCTATATATTAAAATAGGAGTTCATGCTGATACTTCCAATGCCAACCCCATACTTAGGGCTTAGTCTAAGCTTCCCCTTTATTTATTATTTCTCATGTTGCACCGCTAATGTGCCGATGTTGTAACAAGATGTGAGGGTGGCACATCACACACGCTCTCGCAAACACCCAATCATCACGCTTACAAGCTGCAAAAGGATCGTAACCTTCCCCTTGAGATTTGCAACTTCTTTCTCTAATAATGAGAAACCTGGCTCCAGGTTACTTATTTGCCCGGTTCTAAAATACCCAGAAAGTAGTTTCCGAATTGCTAACCCATGCGCCTATGAAAAAGAAGTCTGGGAGCCACCAGTCATTCAGGTCACCCACCCAGTGCCAGGCGTGGGTGGCCCTTGGCAGCAAATGAGAAAGACAAGTGAGGAATCCGAGTGCCACTGGTGGCGGGAGACTGGAGGCCTCCCAGGTGTGCAGGGATTGCCTCGAGGACCAGTGCGAAGGTGTGTCCTTATCTGACAACACGATGTGTCCATCAAGAGGGCAGCTGGAGTTACAGACTGAAGGCTACGAGTCCTGCCCTTGTGGCCATGCGAGGGAAGGGCCAGCCTCCATGCTCCAGGGAGGTGACCTGGTCCGTCCACCTGGTCCTCTACCACTGAGGAGATACTGGGGCAGCTGTCAGAACTGACGCCACCCCACGTTCCAGGCCCATCAGTCACTGCTCCTGTACTGACTCCACCGTTGCCAAGTAACCTTGGGTAAGGAAGCCTCTTGGCTGGGTAGCAAGGAGGGCAGACCCTGGTCAGGCCACTGTGACCATCCACTCCACCTGACTGTTATGTTTTCACTGCGGGCTAATCAATTGGCTTTCAAGTTTTCACTGCTTGATACTGTGGGTCAGTAAGCCCCAAGCCTGGAGAACTGTTTAACTCTGAGCTGGACTGTGGTGACTTCTCCAAGGCACATGTGGTGCTCTCCCTGTCTCTAGTCGCTCCTAGCAGAGCCTCTCCCTGCACTAGGAAGGGTGTGAAGGGAGCCCTGTCCTCTAGGACAGTCTGGGAGAGGGAGGTAGGCAGGACTTAGGGTGACCTTGTGCTGTGACCTCCTCCCCACGCCTGTGCTGGGTGGGACATTATGCGGTCAGGGACAGCTCCCTAGAGATCTTTAAGTGAGTCTTGAAAGACAGATGAGTTGATGTTTCCCAGAAATATTTAGGGTAGAGGGAGGAAAGGGAAGAAAACAGAGAGGCAAGGACCAGCCTGCTGGTGTCAGCTAACGGAGACAGGAGAAGACAGGGGCCAGCATGGATCCTCTCATGTGGCCTTTGAGGAAACTCCAGGAGACCAGGGAGGGAGATGCTGCTTTTATTTCAGCTCTAAAATGCACTCAATTCAAAAGTGTGTTTTAAGTGTATTAATATTTTTGGAGGAAACAACAACCACCTCTGCAATGTAAATGTATCTGCCAGTGGTATATCTGGATCTAAGAAGCAGTAAAATGGGGAAATGAGGGTAAAATAGAGAAACTACCTGACTTCTCAAGGACCAGCTCAGACCCAGGAGGCTGCCTAGTGGGCAGTGCTGCAAAGGATTCTGGGACGGTATTCAGACACAGCCAGCGAGATGCCGTGATTGATTAGTGATGTCTGGCCTGGGAGCAGGAGTGGAGGCTGAGCCCCTGCTTCCTCTGTGGTGGACCATGAGGAGCCTTCATTCTTAAGTAATGGGGAGCCAGGGCAGGGTTGGAGGCAGGGAAGTGACGTGATGGCTTCTGCATCATGAGATGCATCTGAACCTCAGTTTACAAACTCATAGATGCTGATGTGAGAGATGTCATTTAAGAAAGTTTTCCTTAATTAAAGTGAATTGGTCGGGCATAATGGCTCATGCCTGTAATCCCAACACTTTGGGAGGCAGAGGCAGGCAGATAACCTGAGGTCAGGAGTTCAAAACCAGCCTGGAAAACATGGTGAAACCTGTCTCTACTGAAAATACAAAAAAAATTAGCTGGGCATGGGGGTGTGTGTGCCTGTAATCCCAGCTACTTGGGAGGCTGAGGCAGGAGAATCGCTTGAACCTGGGAGGTGGAGGTTGCAGTGAGCCAAGATGGCGCCACTGCATTCCAGGCTGGGCAACAGAGTGAGACTTGCTCTCAAAAAAAAAAAGAAAATTAAGTCCAACTCTGAGTCCCCATTCAGCCAGGCATTTGAGAAATCCATTCTCAGTCACTTTGGCGAGCTCTTTTTACCGTGGATTGGGGGAAAGGTCCCAGAAACTTATGCAGCAATGAAGCATTGGAGAAAGGGGACCCTGCAGGTCAAAGCTGCCCAGTGGCAGTCACACTGTGTCCATGGAAATGCCCAGCGTCCCTGCACATGTGAGCCCTTCCGGCCACAAGGTTGTGCTGCTTTCTCTGCCATGCACGGGGCACAAGGAGGCCCTGTCTTAGGTCCTCCCTCTCTAGGGATGCCAGGCACCCACCCCTTGTGATGTCCTGCCACTTGCTTGAAGCGAGGCTCCTGAGAGGTGTGTGGGTGCCAGTTGTCCCCAAGATGGACCACTGTTGATCCCCTGTCAAGCCAGATCTGCCCTCTGCATATTTCCTTACTCATTCAGAGACCACCCACGACTCCCTGTCCAGAGCACTGGGACATACACTCATCCAGGGTTTAGGCATGCACAGAAGATAGGGAAGAAAAGTGTCTTGGGTCTTACACGCGACACTGGCTTTTGGCCCAGTAAAATGAAAGGCCTGGATACTTGCCTGAGCTGGGAGAAACAGGAGAAGATCAAAGAGCAAAAGCAGACCTTCATGTTTTCGTGTCTCACCCCTCTGTGCAGCCCCTGGAGGGAGGCAGGGCAGAAGGCCTGATGGAGGGAGGTTACCTTGGGGGTTCTGTGCTGCCCTGGTGAAGACTGAAGGGCTAAGCCAGCTAGTAAGAAAGGGGAACAGATTCCAAAGGTAACATGAAGGAGGAACCAACAGGACTTAGGGGCATTTGTTATGGAGGTGAGAGAGGGACAGGTCTAAGGCAATATTGGCAATGTTGGGGACATTTTTGGTTGTCACATCTTCCAGAGGACGGGGGATGGGGGGGACTACTGGCATCTAGTAAGTAAAGGTCAGAGGCTGCAAAACATCCTACAATGCATCAAGCAACCCACACAACAAAGAATTGTCCAGCCCCAGATGAAGTAACTCACAGCTTGCTTATGTGGCAATCTCTTTTCTCTTTTCTTTTCGTTTCCTTTTCTTCTTTTCTTTTTCTTTTCTTTTTTTCTTTTCTTCCCTTCCCTTCCCTTTTCTTTTCTCTTCTTTTCTTTTCCTTTCTTTTTATTTTCTTACAGGATCTTGCTGTGTCGTCCCAGACTGGAGCACAGTGGCACGATCACAGTTCACTGTGGCCTCGACCTCCCAGGCTCAAGCAATCCTCTCACCTCAGCCTCCTGGGTAGCTGTGACCATAGACGTGCACCACTATGCCTGATTTTTGTATTTTTTGTAGAGACGGGGTTTTGCCATGTTGCTCAGACTGGTCTGAAACTCGTGAGCTCAAGCAATCCTTCCGCCCAAAGTGCTGGGAGTACAGGTGTGAGCCACTGCACACAGCCAGGCAATGTCTTTCTAATTCTCGCAAAACATCTACAAAGTAGGTTTTATCCCCATTTAGTAGATGGGGGAATTGAGATTGGGAGAGGTTAATTTGCCCAATGTTGTGCAAATGGTAAGGGGCTGAACTGAGATTGGAATTTAAGCCGGCTTGACTTTGGAGCACTCAATTTAGTTAGCTGGAACAGTTTGGACAAACAAATATTTTATAAAAATGAATTTAGGTTGTTTTCATCTATTATAAACAGAGCAAGGCAAGACAAGGTGGGCAAAAATGAATTTGAAAAGCTAAAGTAACCAACAACTAGGTCTTGGTTAACTAAGCAGTATATATGGTTAACTGTGTATAACAAAACTCAGAAACCGTTAACTGTGGTTGGAAATATTCATCTAAAAATCAAATTATGAAAATAAAAAACTCACCAAAAAAAATCATCAAACAGGTAGAGGAGACATAATTGGCTAAAAATAAACTGGGAGAGAAAAACCCTCTAAAACCTCCCTAAAACTCCAAATCCTCTTTTTTGATTGTTCATTTTTATTGCTTTGTTTTTTCTTTCATGGTTTAAATTCCTTTTAGTATTTTCTTTTTTTAAATTACAAAAGCAACGAGTGAGCCTTGCGGGAAAAGCAGAAACTTCCATCAATCTATATCTAGATCTACATATCATACACACACACACACACACACACACACACACACACACTCACTTTTTTTTTTTTTTTTTTTTGAGATGGGGTCTCGCTCTGTCAGCAGGCTGGAGTGCAGTGGCACGATCTCGGCTCACTGCAAGCTCTGCCTCCTGGGTTCAAGTGATTCTCCTGTCTAGGCCTCCCGAGTAGCTGGGACTACAGGCACCTGCCATCATGCCCGGTTAATTTTTGTATTTTCAGTAAAGACGGGGTTTCACCAAGTTGGCCAGGATGGTCTCGATCTCTTGACCTTGTGATCTGCCTGCCTCGGCCTCCCAAAGTGTTGGGATTACAGGCGTGAGCCACTGCGCCCGGGCCACACACTCACATATTTTATATACATATGTAAGAACCTTGAACTCACTCACCATGCTTAGGTACAACACGGTGTATTTTTCTAGACCTTTCTCTATATACACTCATACGAATGTATTTTCTTTCTTTCGCTCTCACTCTCTCATTGTTGCCTTTTCTTTCTTTCCTTTTAACAAAAGTAGGATTACATCGTAATTTCTGTTTTGTAAACTTTCATCTTTATTAAACCAATCCTCTATTTTATCTTTTTTTTTTTTTTTTTTTTTTTCTTTTGAGACAGAGTCTTACTCTGTTGCCCATGCTAGAGTGCAGTGGCACAATCTTGGCTCACTTGCAAACTCCTCCTCCTGGGTTCAAGTGATTCTCCAGCCTCAGCCTCCGGAATAGCTGGGACTACAGGAGCCAGCCACCATGCCCAGCTAATTTTTGTGTGTTTGGTAGAGACGAGGGTCTCACCATGTTGGCCAAGCTGGTCTGGAACCGTTGACCTCAAGTGATCCACCCGCCTCGGCCTCTCCAAGTGCTGAGATTACAGGGATGCGCCACTGTGCCCAGCCTTCCCTATTTTTTAACATTTAGATAGTTTCCAACGTTTTGCTGTTATAAACCTCACAGTATGGTAACGAAAAGGAGTGTACTGCAACCACACAAGAAAAACGAATGTCACAGTGTTGAATGAAAGAAGCCAGACACAAAACACGTACAATATGATTTCGTTTGTGTAGTATTCTCAAACAGATAGGCAAACCTAAAGCCCAGCCACAGAGATGCATTCTTAGGACGCAAAAGGACAAAGGCAAAAAGGACGCAGTTACCCCAGCAGCAGGGTGGCTATGTCCTTCAGGGCTAACGAGGGTGCTGTGTCGGGAAGGACACTCAGGTGTACCTGGGGGCCAGTGATGTCCTGGCTCTTCACCAGTTGTGTTTTTGTGGGTTCTTACTTTATAACTATTAAACAGTACCTTTATGTTTTATGCACTTCTACATCTATATGTGCTGGCTGGGCGTGGTGGCTCATGCCTGTCATCCCAGCACTTGGGGAGGCTGAGGCCGGTGGATCACCTGAGGTCAGGAGTTCGAGACCAGCCTGCCCAACATGGCAAAACCCCATCCCTACTAAAAATACAAAAATTAGCCGGGCATGGTGGCAGACATCTGTAATCCCAGCTACTCAGGAGACTGAGACAGGAGAATCGCTTGAACCCGGGAGACAGAGGTTGCAGTGAGCTGAGATCGTGCCATTGCACTCCAACCTGGACGAAAGAGTGAGACTCTGTCTCAAAACACAAACAAACAAATACATATACATGTGCCAAATCATGATAAAAAACGTTAAAAATGAACAGAATGAAAATAGTTAACTAAAAAAATAACTAGAAATTTAAAGCACGGGGTAAAACTAAATATCCCGAAATGTAAGCAAAATACTTGAAAAGGCACAAAATGATGCAATTCACCTTCATGCTGCATTAAAATTCTAATTTTTGAAAAGTAATGTGGGGTATACTTTTAGACCAAATTGTCCTTTGGGTTGAATTGTTTCCGCTGCAACTTGTTCTCAACCAAATTGTTTTCTGTCCAATTGCTTTTGTTTTTGAACCAGTCACCTGGATTCTTCCAAAACCCAGGCATTTTTTGTGGCCCTCACTGTACTGTACAACTCTGATGGTGATCAAGTCCTTAGTTTTTAGTAGAAACCTCACTGGCTGTGTTTCACCACCTCTGCTTGGGGCCATAGGATACTGGAAACTCTTGTTCTGCCTTAGCTTTGAGCCTGAAGTTCACTTCTGTCTCTCTTGAAAAGCATTCATTCGTTCATTCGTTCATTCATTCATTCATTCATTCGCACATCCATCCACAAGTGGCCATTGCTGAGCACCCACAGGCTGGGCACTGGGTCAGAGCCGCAGGGGGCCTGCAGTCTCTGCTTCGGCAGAGCTCCATGTGAACATCAAACAGGTAAAATACAAGGTGTCAGGTGGCGATAAGAGAAAGTGAAATGCATCACTGCGGGGACAGCAGATAGAAAGTGACCAGGGAGCTGCGATTGTATACAGGTGGAGTCGGGGGTCCTCAAGGACACGGGGACGTTTGCAATGAGACCTGACTGAAGCGCAGTCTGCCGCAAGGGTGCCCGGGGGAGCGGCCAGGCAGGTGTCCCAAGTGGGGGCCCCCAGGTGTCCAGGGAAGAGTGAGTGAGGAGAGGGCTGGGGGTGGCCAGGGCCTGATCAGGTGGGGACCCGCCGCTGGGGAGGCCTGAGTGCTGTCAGCCGGACGGCATTTGCGGGAGGGCAGGGTTTACAGGGGAGGCGGGGGGCGTGGGCAGAGCAGGGAAACAGGGAGAGGAGCTCGGAGGCTTCTGTGGGGTCCGGTGGCCCTGGGGGCAGGGCAGCCCCCTCCCTCGGGGCCTCTTCCTGAGACCAAAGGCCTCCACTCTGCCGGAGCAGCCCGCCCCCTTTCCTCCAGGGCGCGCCGCGGTGTTCAGCACCGCCCTCCGTGGCTGCAAGCCTTCCCAGCCGGCCCTGAGCCTCCACTGATCCCTCCTAAAGGCATCTGGTCCAAGCTGCTCCCGCTGCGGCCTGTCAAGCACTTTTGGATCCTGGTTCTGTGAGGCCCTAAGTGCCGTCTGGCAACCACGGGGTCATTCCTAGACGTAGAGAATGTGCCATCCACACCCGACTGCAAATGGCTGTATTGAGGTTGACTGGAACAGGCTGAGGACAGTGTCCCCTCCATGCTGCTGGACAGCTTCCTGCAGTGACCTGTCTCCGCTAATCTAATCTTGGTGGGGCCGAGGGATGGGGTAATAAAATATTGAAATTTGCAAGCTATTAATTTTGATTGTTTGTTTGAGACAGGGTCTCACTCTGTGGCCCGGGCTGGAGTGCAGTGGTGCAATGGTGGCTCACTGCAGCCTCGACCTCCCTAGGCTCAAGCAGTTCTCCCGCCTCAGCCTCCCAAGTAGCTAGGACCACAGGCACAGGCCACCACCTCAGCTAATTTTTTTATTTTTTTTTTACATATGGGGTCTCCCTCTGTCTCCCAAGCTTACTCTTAAAAAATCTGTGGCCAGCCTCGGTGGCTCACGCCTCTAATCCCAGCACTTTGGGAGGCCGAGGATCACAAGGTCAGGAGGTCAAGGCCATCCTGGCTAACACGGTGAAACCCCGTCTCCACTAAAAATACAAAAAATTAGCCGGGCGAGGTGGCGGGCGCCTGTAGTCCCAGCTACTCGGGAGGCTGAGGCAGGAGAATGGCGTGAACCCAGGAGGCGGAGCTGGCAGTGAGCCGAGATTGCGCCACTGCACTCCAGCCTGGGCAACAGAGGGAGACTCTGTCTCAAAAAACAAAATAAAACAACAACAACAACAACAACAAATCTGTAACAGAGCGGATTCAAAGCTAGTTCCATAGAACAATTATTCTCCTTTACTTGCAATCCAATGAACTTTCTCCAGTTGAGGAGAAAGGGTGGCATTCCTTCCTGTTTCTGACAGGGGACTCAGACCCAGGTCAGCACTGCCACTGCCTCTGGCCTCTGGAAATCCCCCGAGGAGCCCCAGTTCTTCTAGACAGGAGGGATTGTTTCCAGCCCTGGGGCAGCTCCCTCCTACTCCTTGGCAAGTTTGTTTCCATAACCAAAACAACAAACAAAAAAACAAAAAACCCCTCACACTCACCTTCCCTTTCCACACCCTTGACCCCAATAACCTCACTCCTGCTTAGTCAACCTCACTTCCCTCTGCTTGCAAAGCGTTTTTTATTTTACACAGTGATTCTGCATGGCAGTATCCTCCTGTTCCCTACAAAGGTGGATCAGAAGTGACTTCCAAAATTACAAATACTAAAATAGGAAAAATGTTGAGTAAAAGTCAAGGCCAGAGAAGAGACTAAGGGGCAACTGGGTCACAAACATGCAAATTACAGGTTCTCACAAAATTACTAAAGGTGAAGTGTGAATTTGGCTCTGAGTTTCCTGATGGCCAAAGGGAGAAGAGAAAGATGATCTATTGCATGATTCACTGTTTCCCTGAGGTAAACACACCTGTTTTTCAGGGGAAAGCAATGGGATTGCTGCAATTAGTCCCAAAAGAATACTTTTCGCTGACATTAGAAAATGTGGTGACGAGAAAGCAGGGCAAGGTTCTATCCTGATTATCTCTTTACACTTCCACTGATACCTCTTCTGGGCCCCATGTCGTTCCATGCCCTGTGCTAGTCTGCATTGACTGGTGGCTTCTTTGACCAAGGTTATTAACTGCAAAGTAGCCAAGAATTGTCACAACCTCTGCAGTTGCTCAGAGGTCACACTGGAAGTGTAGAGTTGTTCCTGTCTTGGTAGAGGTCTAGCTACTGTTATTCTGAATTCGTAGTGCAAAGGTACATGTGAATGCTGGAACTGAAGTCATCTTGCACTCTTCTGACGAGATACTTGCAACATACGGGCATTTTAGCAAGGACTTCCTTCTGTCTCTCTTTCTCTGAGTCACCTCTGTATGACCTGGACTCTCTTTCTATGAGAGGAGCTGCCTTGTAGGATTGAAGGGGTCTTAGGTTCGTTTTGACCTTCCGAACAGCACCTAGGTGAGGTACCACCTGGAAAATACCCACCCCCCCACTGTCAATGCCCACATTCTGTCCCTGAGTCACCCTCTGCTCCCCCTTTCGGTTTAACCACTTCCTGCCCACTGTTTGTTGTCTAAACAGCACAGTCAGAATGACATATTTGAACACTTCCCCACCCTCTAGTGTAATTTTCCCTTCCAAGCTTCTTTCTTCTCTGAGTGTTGGAATTTCGTATTCTGAAAATCCAAGTCACGTGCCAGACAGTGTTCGAACGTTCTCTCCTTGGCTGGGAAAATGATCGTAATTGCTCATATGTACTGAATGCTTTCTGCATGTCAGGCATGGGGAAAAGCCGTTTGCATACTTTACCTTACTTAATCCCCCCAGCAGCCCTGGGAAGTACGTGCTGTTATTATCCTCACTCTACAGACCGGGTCGGTAGAGCCCCAGATACTTGCTTGGGGTCACCTAGGGTGTAAGGGTGGAGTTGGCATCGACCCTTAGCTCCATTTGACCAGAGTCTGTGCATGTGACCATCACCCAGGACCACCTTCCGGGGTACCTAGGGGACATGGGCACTCCCCCCGAGTTTCTGTTTCTACTTGGCCAGCCTATTCGTCTCTGTTGGTCATTATTGGCTTGAAAGCTTCGCAGCAATGGTGTTTTCCACCTTCCGGGGGATGACAGTATCAGCGTGGCAAGGCGAGTGTGTTGGATGTTCTGCTTGTAACTAAACGGACTCCCCAGCAGACGCTGGGTCTCCCATGCCTACTGGCCCCTGTACATGGCTGGGGGCTGCCTCCAGGTGTCACCCAGTCCAGCCATCTGGCTGGCCAATGGGGTTGGTTGGCCTGTGCCTTTCTTTCTTTCCCTTATCCCTCAGGCCCTCCCAGGTGCCTTCTCCTCCAGGATGGCTGCTTTCTTTGAAGGCAGACATGTTTCTGACACAGAGCTCCCTGCATTGACTGTCTTCCTCACCTCTGCCCCCAGGCGAGGCCAAGAGCGTCCTAGAAAAACCCCCTCCCTTTTCTCCAGGGCCTGAGTGGGCCTCTCCAGCTCCAATACCCCCAGTCCACCCGCTCTGACCTGGCCTCAGGTGCATGCCCTTGGCCTCTGTGCTGGCTCTTCCTGTGGTCATCCCTTTGGATGAGATGGTTTGCCTGTCCCATTAAATCCTTAGCCTGTCTTCACCAGACACGCTGCCTTCACCCACAGCCCGGGAGGCTCCCGGAAGCTTCAGCCAGTTAGAGCCTGCCCTGCCGTCTTCCTGAAAGGGGGTTAGTCACTCTGTCCCAACATAAAGCTTCCCTTTCCTCTGGGCAACATGTTCAACCCAGCTAGCAGCCAGCAGCCACATCTACCTCATCCAGTCCCACAGAGAAACTCACAGAGGCAATGACTCCAGAATTCTGCATGGAACAGAGTGGGCAGGGAGCTGCCTTGCCACCCAGTTTGGCCTGAGCCCTGAGCAATACTGCCTGCAGAGACCCTGCCTGTAGGGCCCTTGGCCACTGGAAGCCGAATGTCCTTTCCTTTTATATATATTTTTAAATAATTCCAACTTTTGTTTTAGATTCAGGGGGTGCATGTGCAGGTTACAAGGGTTTGCTTTTTTAGTTTTAGTTTTTTGAGACAGGGTCTTGCTCTGTCACCCAGGCTGAAGTGCAGTGGTACAATGATAGCTCACAGAAGCCTTGACCTCCTGGAATCCCATCCTCCCATCTCAGCCTCCAGAGTAGCTGGGACTACAGGCCTAAGTATCCTTTATTGACGGGAAGGCCTAAGTGGGCAATGGGCCTTCCATAATCTCTTGGCAGAGAGCCTTGGTGTGGCCCTTCTCATCTAGGTCATAGTGACATAGTAGAGGTGGACCAAAACTGCACTGGGTAATGGAGACCCCAAGGCTTAAGTAGGAGTCGTGTATGGTAAATACTGGTTGAATAAATAAGCAATGTCACAGGGTTCGCCACCAAGAAGACATGGGATAGAGAGAGTGTCTTCCTCTGAGAGCATGCTGGTTTACTCCCACCAGATCCCCAGGAGATCAGTAGTAGGAGGTCCTTCTTCACAATAGGCACAGAGGGAAGTTAAGTTTGAGAGGAGAGCCATGGCTTAGTAATTGCATTGTGAATTTCCAGTTTTCTGCTCCACTGTCTGGAATCTAAGGTCCCCTCCATAGAAAATAGGTAGCCTCGTTCAAAGGCTTAAAAAGGAAAAGATGCTGTATATGGAAGACTGATGACAATTTGGCACAGCTCTTGTAAAAATTGGGGCAAGGGAGTATGGGACTCAGCAGCCAGGCTGCTGACGCTTCCAGTCCCACCCCTCACTAGCTCTGTGGGCTTGGGGTAAAATGCCTCACTTCTCTCTCCCTCAGCTTCCTCACCTGTCAAGTTTGGATAACGCTAGCGCTCCCCTCCCAGAGCCAATGTGAAGGTTCACAGAGGGCAGTGGTGCACTCAGCCCTTAGCACTCAGTAAATGTGGGTTGACCCTCATTATTACATGGGCCCTTACAGCATTATAACAAGTGATATTTTTTCATCCAGCTACTGTGAACAAGTCAGGAAACTTCGGAAATAAGATTTGTCATCTTGTGGGGGAGGCTATTTTATGTGAAAGCTGTCTTTCTAATTATCCACACTTCAAAGCTTCCTCTCCACAACCACAGTAAACAAGGGATCCTGATGCTGTAGAGAACGTAGCTTTTGTTGAGGTTGTGACCAACGCACTATTAGGTGGGTTCCATCTGGAGCTTGTCTACGGTGATGGATCCTAGAATCACACATCCTAAAAGGGCCCAGCTGCCACCCCTACTCTTTGGAGAAAGCAGACAAGGCAGGCCACTTTCCGAAGTAGCAGTACCAGAAAGTTCCTTTTTCATCAGCCCTGCAGGCACAATGCCAATGTAGTTAACTCATAGGGCACCATAAAAAACTTTCAAAACTTTTAGGTGGTTTTTAGAAGAAGAAGACACTGGTCAACAAGGAGAAAGACAACTTTTTCCTTCCTCTTGACTCTGAAAAAGTGCTCTCCTGGTGTAACAAAAACAGGAAGACACACTGCACTTGGTGAACTTGCCAAGATGAGGACTTGAGCGCCAGTGAGACTCACGCTGGAAAGGTGGCAGCATGAGGCAGGGGGTTTGTGTGCTGTTCTTAGATGTGTTCTCACCTTTAGGACACAGCCTGATACGGAGCGGGTGCTCAAGCCGCATTTGTTCAGTGAATGAATAAATGTATACTAACCAAATGGGTTAGTATGTAAAAGAAAGAACATCCTCAGCCAATGCCTCTCTCCTCTCAGTGAGTTGTGCAATCCACGAGGTTTTTCCTTCCACGTGCCCCAGCCTCCAGGCCACACCGCTGCCCCACAAAGCTGGGCCCTGCCTAAGCACCTGCCTCAACTGCCCTGGATGTTCTCCTTCCCAGTAATGCTCCTTTCCCAGCAAACACTCACTCTTCCTCCAGGGCCTAGCTCGAATGCACCAACTCTGACTTCTCATGGAGCTTTACCGTACAAATTTATTCCACCACTAATTACACCGCATTAAATTGTGTGCGTCTCTTTCCCAGGCTACAGGCTGCTTGAAAGACGCGGAAGTCTTGGCAGTGCTTACAGCCCCAGTGCACTGCCTGCATCATCAGAGACACCCAAAACAAAGGGCAAGTCAGCCAAGAGTAAGTGAACCAGCAGGTGAAACCAGTAGGGGGGATGATGGGGCAGTGGAGAGGGTGGGACTGTGGCTAATTCTGATCAACAAATGGGCTCACTGGAGCCACACAATCTCAATCCTCATCACAGGCTCCAAGGGCTGAAAACTTTTAGCTAGTGATGTTTCCCTTAAATTAAAAGAAAAAAAGAAATCTGATGAACGCAGTTCTGCAAGGACAACCATGAAAGGGTAAACTGGGATACAAAACATCGGAAAGACCACAATTTCTTTAATAATGAAATAATTTATTATTTGTTAACGGTTGAACAATACAGTTTACATATACACAGCAAAGATTCTCTAAAACATGTAGTTTCTAAAAATGCATGTGCTAACTGTAGTAAAAAGCACCATTCTCTATGGTCTTGACACAGGATTTACATTGGCGTCATATTTACATAAAGAAACATCTGGAAACAGAATAGCATGCCCTTTCATCTGCTGCTCCCCTGTCAGGCTGTATGTAGCATGAGGAAGATGGCCCCCCCAAAATGATGGTAACAGCAATATTCCAAGAGCACCAGTTCTAGGGATGGGGGTAAAGGCAAGTTTGGTTGTCGGGTAAAAGCTAAAATGAAGAATGCTCCCTCAACTTGCCACCCCCCAGAGAGAAGAAATCAAAATGTAAAAATCTGGATAAATCTTAAAATTGGGTGCCTTATGATTTCTCACTTTATGATTTTGACAGAAGGTCAGATAATCTCTTCAGCCATTCAATAGCTGAATCTAGCAGTGCCTGTCAATTTCTTCTTTCAGAAGAATCTGAGAAAAATCATCCATGTAATATTGATAATGAAAAAAATCATGATAAATCACCTATTGCACACCCCACCCTCTAACCCAGTTATCTTTGAAAGCAAAGCATCCTACAGTCTATAGATATCAGAGGATGTAGAATGAGAAAACCACCTCATGGAAAAGGGCCTTTGGGTTGTCTTGTACCAGGAAGAGTTTTTAAATAGGAGTAGCCAGCTACTAGACACGCTAAACACGTTGCACCGGAGTCAAACATAGGAAAAGAATAGATTGACGTGCAGGAAATTGCGTTTAGCCTTTTACTACCTGATGTTCAACACTCAGGGAAGGCAAAGGGGGGCAGACAAACTTGGGGAAACAAAGAAGAAACAGAAAAGACCAGGATTTTAAAGTCTCCTGTGTGGTTCATGAAAAAATAAAAAATAAAAAAAGACCAAGACTTGGGGGAAGAAGTAGACTGTAAAGGACAATGATAGTGGTATTCCTGCCAATACAGTATGGTATAAAAACCTAAACAATAATGTGTGGTGTGTGTGTGTGTGTGTATAGACACTTTTCAAAGATAAGTTCTCTTGACAGGATGGGGAAGAGGCAAGAAGAAATAAGCCCACAAAATCCATTCTCAAGCTCTAAGATATTGCTAGACGGTTATTTTGAGCATCACAGTCCTACCTAGTTTATACTTTTTTCTTTTTTCTTACCCCCCAGGATTTGCTCTTGGCCACTTTGGGGATGCAGAAGAGAGGCCCATAGGAAACCTAGGTCGAGGCCCCTTTGTTGCTTTTGAAAAAGTAGAGGTTAAAGGAAAATGCCCACCTTACAAAATAAACAAAACAAAAAAACACTCAAGTGGCCAACTGCAGGATGAGGGCCTACTTCATGTTCAGTTCTGAATCAACACTGAAATTATTTTCATCTTGGGTTGACCGGGAAAATCTAGGTCCTGCCTAAAAATGTGATGTGTTTTGAATCACTAAACTAGCATTAGGTGTGTGACTACAGAAAGGAGCCAGCAGTTGCTATCAGCACCTTGAAGAATTCAAGATCTCTGCTTAGCAAAAGAGAACCAAAATAAAGACACCCTGGGTGCTCGGCCCACCATTCAAAGCCAACAGGGGATGGAAAGCTATGTTTTCAGGATGTTACAGAAGCACACATATATATTTTCTCACTGAATGAAATTAAATTAGACTGCGTACTCTTATTTTTCCCACTTGCACTATGATGGTATCAATAAGAGTGCAGTTTAGATTTTTTTAGTTTTTTAAAATCAACTTTCACATAAAAATATGCATGTGCCTATATTTATACACGTCTATATTTACGTACAATTGTCAAAGTCTTAAAGGCTGGGGTTTATATCTTTGCCCATCCCCTCCCAACCCCAAATCCCTACTAGAAAGGTTTTCATCTTGCTTAAAAAGACAAAACAACTAAAAAGACTATAGCTCTTAGCAGTCAGGCTGGTGGATCAGTGAATGAGAGAGGAGAGACTGGCAAACCAGGGCTGCCGGTCAGCAGCAGCGGGGAGGATGGGGTCAGGGGATTAGCTGCCTTGGGCTGAGTTTGCTGGTCCTGAAGATTACAGTTTTGGTTAGAGAGAGAAGCCTGTCTAGCATGCTGACTCGGTCTACCTTGAGCTTTGAAAGTAATGTCTAACCCTGCTGTCAGTTTATCACAAGTGCATTAAAAATATAGAGATCTATCAAGTTCCACATTTATATGCAATCAAATTGAAAAGGACCAGACAAACAGTGCAAAGGTCAAATAATTACTGTTTTATATTGGGACAGTACATTTCAGATTTCAACCAAAAGACAAAAATGCAGTTTAACTCAAAGGCACAACAATCGAAACACAGAAAATAATGGCATCTCTTGGATGCCTTATTTCTAAATTAAACAAAGAAGTACACAAATTTTGTTCCCTTCCCTCCCCCAGTGCAAGCCCACAAGCTTTTTCCAAAGTCTTGAGCTTTCGATGCTGACCCGCATCGTGGACTTGTGAGGCGCTTGGATGTAGCAATGAAACAAAATGCTTGAGAGGTCTAGTGAATGGCATTCAAAAGGGACCTCAAAGTGCAGACATATCTTTTTCAAACATGTTACAGGCTGAGCTGGCTCTGTGAACACCATCACTCTGCTTAAAATCCAGGAAGCAGGCTTTAAAAATGCAAAAGGCATACAAGTTGTATTTCAGTGCAAATCTTTAGCTGGTTGTTGGAAAAGATTCCAAAAATTAAAAAAGAAAAAAAAAAATCCTTTGTGTCACCTGCCCCTCCCCCCAGCCAAAGCTGAAATGAAGAAAAAACAAAGAAGAATTACAGATGATTTTGGAATCATTTAAGAATCCACTACTTCCAATTAGAACATTTAGAAAAATACATTAAAGAATCATTTTTTAAAACACATAAAAGTAATCTTGCTTTTTGAGATTGCTCTTCGGGCACAGAATGAGCTTCCGTGGGGCGTGCGTCTGAACTTTGACCTTAGCTGTGTGCGAGGTGCAGACGCTGGGGGAGCTTCAGGCTGTGGTGTGCGAGTGACCGCAGGCCAGCAGGCACGCGGCGGGGTGGCTGCCCGCGGCCGAGTCAGCCACTGAGCCCTTAGGTCGCAGTGCGTCCATGGATTTTAGGAATGTTCTCATCACTTTGTGACACACTCTGCTTCAGCATCACAGATTTTACAAATGGTTCAAATTCAATGAAAAAGATTCGCCAGAGGCTGAAAACATCAAGACCTCAAAAATATGAATGCAAAAATATTCAGGGGAATGAACTAATTTTGTAGATACCTACATACAAAGTTTCTAGAACATCTATAAAAGCACAAAGTCATAAGAATTTATTTTCCATTACATTAGTTTATATAAAATGAATAAATAGTATTTATAGATTTAATGTGTCTTATGTACATATACATGTGCTCTGTTTTAGCTTAAATAAAAATGCTACAAAGTCGGAGATCACTTAAGGGAGAAATCATAACCAAAAAGAAAAATCAGCCTTTTAAACTATCAACCCAAAAGCCTCCATAAAGAAGTTTCTGGGTGTGTCCAAAAATAATCAATAAGGAGAGGAGTTCTAGTAACGGTGTACCATCCTCTCCTGTTCACCTGCAACAGAGTAGAAACGTGGACTTTTTCTTTCACTGATAATGGCTACTAGCTCTGCTAGTGCCACAGCTCAGTTATTGCTGAAAGTTCAATAGGAAAATAGATTATAATTGGACCAAATGTCACTTATTTGGGGGAAAAAAAAGGATAATCACTTTGTGTTAAGTGGGAAATGGAGATCTCATTTATCTCTGAGGTAGGAAAAAAAAACGTTCCAGAGACAAGTAGCATTAACAAAGTTGGAGGGGAGAATGTGCCTCGAGATAGCAGAACACAACGAGGTCCCAAGAACATCGCACAAGAATAGATTGTACCGTTTTGTTTGTGAGAACAAACAATTTGGAACTTTGATGAGCTGTGCAACCCCAAAGACACACTATCACGGTGTCCATTTTAAAGTGAGAAATACTGCTCCCATCCACACGCAGTGCGTCGGGGGAATGAGCATGCGCAGTGTGAAGGGCATGTTTTCTAGAGGTATTCCTGACTTCCTCACTGGTGGTGAGGTCCATGGTTAAGTGCTCTTAAATGCCGCTTTCAAAGCTTACTTTGGAGTTCTGAGATCAGGATCTCAATTTCAAAAGTTTGTTTCCTTCAGTTTCCTAAGTACAAGACACACTTGGACGTTCCTCCTAGGCAAGTAACATAGTAAGCCAGAAAACTGGAAGAAAGGTCTGGGAGAGGACACGAGGAGAGCAAAGAGGGGGACTGCTGAGATGTGGACATTGCTTACTCGGTCTAAGAATTCTTGGATGCTTCAAATTGATTGGAATGTATAGTCTCTCAGAGACAAATTTTTATGGCGAGTAAAAGAGAAGCTAGTGGATGCAATCAGAAGCCCACAATCCTAAGCACTTCCTTGAAAACAGTTACAAAGCTGATTTTGGTCAAGGTGGGACACTGAAGTTTACGTGCAAGGGAGTTGTGGGCAGGTCCAATACGTTACCTAATCAGAACCAACAGGGAGAACCTTCAAGGAGGCAGCTGCAGTGCCCACTCTCTTAGAGACCAAGACATGCCTTGTGACTGTCCTGCAGCTTTATTCTCTTGATGCTGGCGCTGGAATAGCCCTCATCACTGCCGAGGCTCTGCATGCTGCCCTGCTCGTCAGAGTCGCTCACGCTGCTGCTGCTCCAGTCCAGATCACCCGTGAGATAGTCCGTGCTCTCCACGTCAACGTCGATTTCTTCTGCAGGGAGGACAAGAGAGAAGAACACTGATGAAAGTGCTCTGCAGAAAACTCAGGCGCAGTGGCTCATGCTTGTAATCCCAGCACTTTGGGAGGTTGAGGCGGGTGGATCACTTGAGGTTAGGAGTTTGAGACCAGCTGGGCCAACATGGTGACACCCCATTTCTACTAATACAAAAATTTGGCCGGGCGTGATGGCTCACGCCTGTAATCCCAGCACTTTGGGAGGCCAAGGTGGGTGGATTACTTGAGGTCATGAGTTTGAGACCAGCCTGGCCAACATGGTGAAACCCTCATCTCTACAAAAATACAAAAATTAGCCAGGCATTGTGGTGTGTGCCTGTAATCCCAGCTGCTTGGGAGGCTGAGGCAGTGGAATCACTTGAACCCGGGAGGCAGAGGTTGCAGTGAGCCAAGATCACACCACTGCATTCCAGCCTGGGTGACAGAGCAAGATTCTGTCTCAAAACAAAACAAAACAAACTCAGGCTGAAAACCAACCCCAATCAAACCCTTCTGTGGGTTGTCACCTAACTGTTAGCAGGGAGGAGGAACCTGTCACTGGAGGTCACACTGTTCGACCTCTCTACATCATACCCAATGTCTTAGTTCTTCTTACACTCTGCCTCCTGTCCGCAGCACTGAACCCCTGCTCTGGAAGTGGGAGAGGACAAGGGAGACAGGAGGAGAGCGAGAGGGGCTCACCCCTGTCGGAGTCGGAGCGCTCCGAGGAGACGGTGGAGCCGATGCTGTCCATCCGGATCCTCTCAATGCCCAGTTTCTCCAGCTGCCTCTTCAGGTGTCGCTGCTCTCGCTGAAGCTGGTCTATTTGGTGAACGGCTTTTCTGTCACAATCTTCAAGTTTCTGCAAGTCAAAGGGGTAGTTGTTGGGCCCCACAGGGAGATTTCTAAATGGTCAATGCCCCCCGCGTCTTCCTTTCTAGCAGTAGAATGCGCCAAACTTCTTCAGACGCCTTCTGGTGCCACTCGTCAAGCTTCTCCCTGAGACAGAAGTCGACTGGCCAGTGACTCCTGGCTTCGTCTGACTCTTCAGCATCGCCAGTGCTGGGGGTACTTGTCCTGTCACAGGGATTCTGGGACACATGGTGGCACCCTGGTAGCCCTCAGTTTTAGTATCAAAAAGACTGCAGGCAGCAGCCCCCAACCTGATCTCCCTTGTTTGCAGCGATCCTCTGAACACCTGATCTCTGAACTAGAAAACTGCACGTGATGGGAGCTTAAGAAACATGCTTCCATTTAAAACTATGTTTATTCAAGTACATGTCCCAATTACATAAGCACTTTTTTGTGTCATGCCAAATCTCAATTAACTTCTGTTTGTTAGCAGGAAATAATAGTCCCTTTTGATGTCCTGATTCTAATTTGTCCAACAGAAGAGTTTAGAAAACACATTTCCATATAATACTCATTTTTACAAATCTGCCCCCTAGCTTCTCATATTCTTCAGATAATTAAGAAGATTGTTTAATTGTAGCTGTTTTGCTTTAAATAGAGGTTTTCTCCCAGAATTGTCATGAATGTAGGCTACTAACCATAATTAAAGTAACATTTGTCCAACTATAATATGATTATACGAACATGCTAAACAGGGATTTTGGCTCTGCAGACTTTGAATCCAACTCCCCTTACCCTTTGCTATTCAGGCAGCATACAGAGTGTCAACTCTGTGCCCAACACCCTGGGAGGTGCTGGGGCTGCGAGGTGAGCACAAAGACCCAGTCCCCTGCCTCGTGGAGCATACAGTCTAAGGACTGAGACAACCCAGTGGTCACACAAACCACTGTCAAATGTCAGTTATGACAGGGCTAAGAGATACCCAGTGCCTGGACCACCTGTCACAGGAAGGAGGTCACTTGAGTCGGGAAAGTCAGCGAAGGATTCTCTGAGCTAGAGAGACTTGCACTGTGATCTGAAGAATAAGTAGAAGGGAACAGCATGGACAAAGGCCCTAAAGTAAGACAATATGACAGTGCCAGGGACTGGAAGAAGAGCTGGAGAAAGGGGAATTGGGGAACAAGATGGTGCTGCAGAGGCAGGTGAGGACCAGGCAAGGCAGAGCCTGGGGCAGGCCAGGTGACAGAGCTTGTCCTGAGCCACAGAAGAATTTTAAACAAGGTCACATGTTGATTTGCACCTTGAAAGGACTGTTCTCAGGAAGCATGGAAAGCAGACGGGAGGGACCCAGAGGGATACAGGGAGACCTCTGAGGATTTTATTGCAGTAGACAGTGGGGATGAAGATGGAAGTAGACCAGGCTGTAAAATATTTAGGCCTTGGAGATGGCCTAGATATATGGTTAAGGAGCAGGAGCTATCAAGGACTCCTGAGTTTCTGGCTTGTACAACTGGATGGAGAGTTGGATGGACCATTTAACCTCTGGTGCATGGGAGTGAGAAACACTCAGCTAGGTTTTTAACATGTTGCATTTGAGGTACCTGTGATTCATCCAATAGCCATACTGGAGGAGTTCAGGGGAGAGGACTGTCCTGGAGATATAACAACAGATAAACCCTCACTGAACAGGTAAGGATAAAGCAGCATCCCAACAATACACTTACCTTTATGTGCAATTTGGCTTTTGTTAATAAACTCAACGTAGTGTGTCGACTTGATTCGGGTCCAAGTGGTACCAGCCCCTTCAGCTTCTCCAGGCACAAGCGAAGATGAGCCCGTCTATGAAAACAAGACCACGGTAGCATCTGAGAGTTTCACAGTCGGCCAGAAGCACCCCATCAGAATGAGTTCTAAAAGAGTGTGAAGTTGCCCAGGCCTTGCTATGGCAAATGCTACCAATGACCTCTTGCTGAATAAACATATTTTGAACCAGACCATTCTGGTGAAAACCAATGAGAAGCAAAATCCAAGGTTTTCAAAGCTAAGTCTGTTGATAATACAAGCGTTGGGGTAGGGAATAATATCTGCTATTTTATGGTCATTCACATGTGTAAATACTATATACAGCAATGATCCCTGATTCACGATGGTTCAACTTACAATTTTTTAAAATTTATAATGAGTTTATTGAAGTATTAAATGCATATTAGACTTGGGATTTTTTTTTTTATGATGGGCTTCTTGAGACATAACCCCATCATTAAGTCAAGGAGCATATATATCTGTGGAGTTATTTGTTGAAGCTTTATTTGTAATAGCAAAGATTGAAACAACCCAAATGACCAGCCAGGAGGGAACTGGTTAAATAAATTATGCTATATCCACACCGTGGAGTACTATGTAGCTACCAAAAAGAATGAGAATGTGCTTTATGTCCTATTAGGAAAGATTTTCCAGATATATTGTGAAGTGGAGAAAAGCAAGATTCCAAACTGTGAGTATACCATGCTATCTTAAAGGCGGAGGAAAACAAGAATCTATATTCATGTTTTCTTGTATGTAGACAAACTCTGGAATGACACATAAGAAACTGGCTAGGCTGGCAGAAGGCAAGGAACAGTCAGACAGAGACAAGGAAGGAAGCGAGGGGGGTTTTTACTGAGTCATTTTTTATACTTTTTGTTCTTGGAGTATGTCAGACCGATGCAACAGCACGGAGTGGGAGAGGGAAAAGAGCTAGATGAAGAAGCAGACATGGCAACTGACTGAAGAGAGAGCACGAGAGTTGCTCCAATTTAGAAATTTACATTTCCTTGAAATGGTTTGTGCTTTATTCTAGAACCTGGAAGATTCTGTGAATGTAAGAAACAGCCGAGATTTGGGGTTTTTGCTTAAGCTTACCACCTCCTTAAAGCCTTCCCAAGCCATCCTAGCTCACAGTGATTCCTCTATTTTCTGAGCACCACTTGTTTATACTATTCACTGGGAAGTTCACTGTACTGCCTGAATTGTTTTGTAATTGTTACTTAACGATTCACTGCAGTCTCCTTAGAAAGTCAGGACTGCAGCTTAATCATTGCTGTGCTGCCACAGTGCCTCAAACACACATGTGCTTAATAAGTGTTTGCTGAATGGATTATGTCATCTATTCAACTAGACTTTAAGCTTCTAGAGGACAGAGTCCATCTCTACTGCATCTTTGCACCTTCAGCAGTGCTCAGAGTCTTCAGGTTTTAGATAACATTCATTGCCCACACACAACCTACTTGGAGCAGAGCTCCCTGGAGTCTAGGAGGCTACCCTCCAGCTGAATTGGGAAACAATGCAATGCCTTATAGGTATGCCGTTTTTCCTCTTAAGAATTGTACTGGGGCCGGGCGCGGTGGCTCAAGCCTATAATCCCAGCACTTTGGGAGGCCGAGACGGGCGGATCACGAGGTCAGGAGATCGAGACCATCCTGGCTAACATGGTGAAACCCCGTCTCTACTAAAAAAAAATACAAAAAACTAGCCGGGCGAGGTGGCGGGCGCCTGTAGTCCCAGCTACTCCGGAGGCTGAGGCAGGAGAATGGCATAAACCCGGGAGGCGGAGCTTGCAGTGAGTTGAGATCTGGCCACTGCACTCCAGCCTGGGCCACAGAGCAAGACTCCGTCTCAAAAAAAAAAAAAAAAGAATTGTACTGGAATAGCAAAAGTTGAAATGTAGACCAAAAAAAGGAAATGGCTTCAGAAAGCTATAGGACAGGTGAATATGCATGATATTAATGTACGAAGTCAATTCACACTCTCCAGGGAGACTTCAGGATGTTCCCCCAAGGCAGGTCTAGTAAGCGAGGCATTAGACTTCCTTCCTTCCGAGCCTCCTGCCTCCTCTAGGTCATGAGGAAGTAGTCCTGAACTCTCCAAGGGCACTCTAAGGTTTGGCAAGCTTCGGGAGTACAGCATTCATTTCTGAGCTAGGAAGAGGTAATGGGACAAGGGCTTTACTATTTTGTAAGTCTTTCACTTGTTCTGAAAACCTGTCCATGTGGCAGTCATAGCAAAGACTCACGTTACAGGTTTGCTCCTCCCACTACTACAACAGGTGGGGACGGGGAGGGGAAGGGAAGAAAACTTGTATGTAAAACATACTTGTTAATCTTGGATAATATTCTTCAACAAGAGCCATGAAAATAGATGTTATTAGAAACACTAGGAGAAAGTATAATTTATACATTTATAAATTTGTCTATTTCTTGTCATAAAACTTATAGACTAATTTTTTCTTTTTCTATTTTTGAGACGGAGTTCTCGCTATTGTTGCCCAGGCTGGAGTACAGTGGCGTGATCTCAGCTCACGGCAACCTCTGCCTCCCAGGCTCAACAGATTCTCCTGCCTCAGCCTCCTGAGTAGCTGGGATTACAGGCGCCGGCCACCACGTCCGGCTAATTTTTGTATTTTTAGTAGAGATGGGGTTTCACCATGTTGGCCAGGCTGGTGTCGAACTCCTGACCTCAAGCGATCCACCTTCCTCAGCCTCCCAAAGTGCTGGCATTACAGGTGTGAGCTAATTTTCAAATTAGAAGAAAAAGTTCAAAAATTAAAATTACATTTGGATATTTTTCAGTCAGCTTGTTATTTGCAAAGACTGCATGATTCAGTCTGCATGATTGTCATATTAGCATTTTTATGATGTTGGTTTATATGCAGATATGAGTGTGTGAATTTTTTTAGGAAGTTTGTTCACTGATAAAAATATAATAAAGTCATCTTTTGAAGCATTGTCATTTCTAGCCTTATAGGAGTCTTGCCCAGAAAGTGCAATTTTCACTACCTAAATGTGGGTTTCCAAAGAACACTCCTAGTTGTAAAACTAGAAATAAGCCATTTGACTAATTCCAGCTGAGGCTAATACTTGTTCATTCAGTGTCTTCTGGCCTAGTTCTACAAAAATAGGACCAGAATTCTTTCTGGATTTTTGCAGAGACCCAAAGCCAACTCTGTCTTTGGCAGGGTCTGCCTTGGCCTTCTCCGGCGCCTCACAGCTGCAGCCTGATGGCTGCCCCCTGCCCACATGCCACTGCCTGCAGACATCCCCACACTGGTGCCCGGGCCAACCACAGGAGAGCAATGAAATACATTAAGTAGACTCAGTTCCATCATATAGTAGTGAAATCCAATCCCCGAACCAAAAAAAGCAAACAGACCCCTCTGTTACGTACAGCTCCTACCAAGGCTCTCCAACCCTGACACACACAGACACACAGACACACATACAGACACACAAACTCCTGGGATCTAGAATCCCTCTGCCAGCCCTGAGTACCCACGGAGCTCCCAGATCCAAAACAAGCAGAACAAACACCCATCTCAGCATTCTCTTCTCAGTTCTGACTACTTCCCTGCCCTGCTGTCCCATTTTAAACAAGGTCAAACTCCCGTTTGGGGAACTAGCAGGGGTTTTGCTATATATCCTTAACAGGAAGCCACCCAACACCTCAATCTGACCCCTGCAGTTGGCTCTCCTCCGATCACATCTTCTTCAGACAGTCTTCACTCTGTTGCCAAGAGCTACCTCCCAGCTTCCTGGCTGCCTCTTCCTTTAGCACTGATCCACACTGCTTTGTACTTAGGTCATGAACTTTAACAAACTTCACCTTCTGACTCTTCAGAAATATAACTTTAATTATTCTGAATAGGCTGATAAACCTTTGGTCTACAGCGGCATAAAGAAACCAATCTTTGAACTATAATAAGTCATGCTCCCAAGCAAGTATGGCCTATAACTAGTAATAACGAATTTAGATACAACTATAGATTCTCCTCAGTAAGTTTTAAGTATCCCAAATTTTATTGATTTTTATTTAAAAATTTTTAAAAATATTCTGACTCTTTTAGTCACTATGCAACCAAACATTAATGCAGTGATTAAGAGTAAATGCCTGGAGAAATGTGGTACATATACATAATGGAGCAATATTCAGCCATAAAAAGAATGGGATCCTGTCATTTGCAACAACATGGATAGAATTGGAGATCATTAGGTTAAATGAAATAAGCTAGGCACAGAAAGACAAACATTGCATATTCTCACTTATTTGTTGGATGTAAAAATCAAAGCAATTGAACTCACAGACATAGAGAGTAGGAGGGTTACCAGAAGCTGGGAAAGGTAGTGGGGGTGGGGAGGAGATGGGGATGGTTAATGGGTTAAAAAAAAAATAGCTTGGAAGAATGAATAACACCTAGTATTTGATAGCACAACAGGGTAACTATAGTCAAAATAATTTAATTGTATATTTTTAAATAACTGGAAGAGTAGAACTGGATGGTTTGTAACACAGAGGATAAATGCTTGAGGGGATGAACACTACATTTTATGTGATGTGGTTATTATGCACTGCATGCCTGTATCAAACACCTCATGTACCCCATAAATATACACACCTACCACATAGCCACAAAAATTAAAAATTAGTATTAAAAAACCAGTAAATGTTTGAGATCCTGGCTCTGCCACTTACTTCCTGTGTGACCTTGAGCAAATTACTTAACTCTGTGTAGCCTCAGTTTCCTTATCAGTAGAAAGAGGATGACAAGCGCCTCCCTGGGAGGGCTGCCGTGGGTACTGACTGAGACAAGGTTCTGTATGTGGTAGCAGTTATCCTTTCAATCTTAGCTTCCTCTGTAGAAGGAGATTTACTGTGAGCAAACACAGATAATAATGGCCCTATAATATTCCTTTTACAATCAATAGGAACTCAAAAATGTCTCACTAGGCAGACAGAGGCTATCTGGCAAAATCCACTTTTCTGAATACTTCCTTGAAGAAAATGGACATCTTTTGTCATTAAAATAGTTAATGGAAAATCTAATCCATTTTCTGTGGAAACACAGAAAATGCTTATGCTAAAAGTACTATATCTTTACATTTACAAAATTAGCAAGGGTTTTATAAAGTCAATGAATGCAAAATAAAAGATTCCTTTATTTCTTATTCACATCATGGAGAGGCAGGGGTAGAAAGGATTCCAAGGTTGGGAGAGAGGCAGCTGCTTCACTTCTGCTTGCTGCAGGAGCAAGCATTCTGAAGAGCCTGGGCCTGCCTCCTTGATCTCTACTGCAAGGGCCAAAGGAAAATAAAAATAGAGGCAAATACGTATTGACTTGCGAAGTTCAAGCACACAGATCTTAAAATATCTCACGTGCAATAGCAAGAAGAAAGTATAACATACTGAGGAGCAAATTTAAAACAGGTTGGGAAGGATCTATGGGAAGAAAACTATAAAACTTTCTGTTGAAAGACACAAGAATATTTGAGTAAATGAAAAAAATAGCAGATTCCTGGATATGAACCCTCCAAACAAAAAATGTCAATGTTCCCCAAGTTTGTTTACAAATTTAACACAATTCCAAGAAAAAAACTCCCAACAATGTTCTTTTTAATGCTGGGACTACACTTCATCTAGAAGAATAGATGTGTGAGACACTGCCAACATTTTTGAAAAAGAAAAATAATGAGGAAGAATGTGCTGTACCAGATATTAAATTGTATTATAAAGCTTCAATAATTAAAAACAGTGTAGTACTAATACAGGAATAGGCAGACAAATCAAGTGAACAGGATAGAAATCCCCAGAAACAGACCTAAGAATAGATAGGAATTTAGCACATAAAGGAGATAACGCCATAAATCCTTGGGGAAAGAATGGATTACTCAGAAAATGGCAAGAGAGTGAGGAGGTTAACATCAAAATAAATTCCAAACAGATTAAAGATTTAAATATAAAATATATGCAGATACCACATATTTCTGTTGTTAGTCTTCCTTAACTCTTGCCAGCCATGAATTACGGAAAGTAAATATCCAAGTGAAGGAAGTTATTAATGAAGAAGGTGCCGAGCTGTCTGAGGCACCAGCTCCTACCAGAGCTTTGGCACTGATAGAAGGCACCTGGGCTAACCTGCGTGTCTCAGACAATTCTGTCGGTAGCTCTTCACAGACCATGCTTCCTTGATTCTATCTATGAATCTCTCTCAGGCTAGTAGATCTGCAAATTGGGGAATAGATTCAACAGAGTAGGATTATTAGGTAGATGGTGCTATCTGTAGATAGTGCCTCCTGTACTTAATATACTATCCTTAAAGTTCTTCCTGACTTGGATGTAATCAAGACCAGAAGTGGTACCAAATGAGGGGTGTGTGGGTATGTGTGTGTGTGTTTGAGGGAAGCACTGTTATCTGTGATTACTTCTCTTTATTGAAAGTGTAACAGGCTGGGCAGGGCGCGGTGGCTTACGCCTGTAATCCCATCACTTTGGGAGGCCGAGGTGGGTGGATCACTTGAGGCCAGGAGTTCGAGACCAGCCTGGGCAACATGGCAAAACCCCATTTCTACTAACAATACAAAAATTAGCCAGGTGTGGTGGCGCACATCTGTAATCCCAGCTACTTAGGAGGCTGAGGTACGAGAATCGTTTGAACTTGGGAGGCAGAGGTTGCAGTGAGCTGAGATTGTGCCACTGCACTCCAGCCTGGCGACGGAGCAAGACTCTGTCTCAAAAAAAGAAAAAAAAATCTATTATGTTATGTTCTGCTGCTTTCTTAGGTCCCAGGCTATATTTTCTTTTTTTTTTTTTTTTTTCTGCATTGTCAACCAGGCTGGAGTGTACTGGTGCCATCACAGTTCACTGTAGCCTCAACTTCATAGACTCAAGCAATCCTCCCACCTCAGCCTCCTGAGTAGCTGGGACTACAGGTGCACGCCACCACGCCCAACTAATTAATTAATTTTTTTTTTGGTACAGATGGGTCTCACTATGTTGCCCAGGCTGGTCCTGAATTCCTGGGCTCAACTGATCTTCCCACCTCAGCCTCCTAAAGTGCTGGGATTACAGGTGTGAGCCAGTGCCCCCAGCTAGTCTTGGGATACAATATTGAGTAAGATCAAGTCCCTGCCTTTGAGGTAACTAAAATTTAGTTGGAGTGCTCAAACATGTAGATGAATTATTGCAGAATGATTTGTAGGAGCTACATTCAAACCCTGACAGATATCAGCTCCCACCTAAAGTTATAGAATGGGCTCCCCTTTGTTCTTACCAAACATGTTCTTTCTTTTTCTTCACCCTCAAACATCCCATCTGACTTAACTTATTTCCAAGTTTTCATAGCCTATCATAACTTTCTTTTCCTTTCCAAATAGATCACCCTAAACAGGGTAGCCTATTTTGAGGTTTCACCATTTTATCACCTATCTCAGTGCGGGCACAGACTTACCCAATTAAATACCATCTTAAATCCTATAAGGTAATTGGAAGTTGAACAAAAATAATTTTAGATATGGGTATGTATGAGCTGTATAATAAGGAAAAGAAGGTATTTAGTAAAAAATAAGAAGGAACAAGTCTTATTAATGGGACTCGTAAAATTAATCCCTTAAAGTGTCAAGGGTCACAAGAGATTCTGCATTGAGAACAAAGCCCTACCAGGTGAAGATGACAAGTCATGCTTTGAAAAGGGAAAAAATACTTTCCTTCTTTTTCTAAAATGATCCTTTTATAAACAATTGCCAAGTGCATCATTATTACCAACTTAATTGGAACCCTAAAAGGTTTTGAAGATTTCTCACAGTTGTGTTGATAAATCTTTGTAGAAAATACAAAGATATTAATATACTCAGTGAATAACACATAAATAGCAGTTCACAGTGGCTACATTTTGGAGAAGATCACTTCTTTATTAAAGTATAAAATACATAAGTACACCTCATTAACATTTCCTTTTTAGAGCCTAATTTTCAAATGCAACATATATATTATAATCGTTACTTGTTGGCTCTATCCCACTGTTTGACTATTAATGCCTATGACAAAAAGTCAGGGAGTAGCCCCAGAGTTCCAGGTAGGAGACTGGAAATTGGTCAAATGACCAGCGTGTGTCTCTCCTCCAAGTCTTGCCAAAGGCAGGTGTCATCTACTCAAAGGTTATAGTACAAGAAAGATGATTCTTGTGGTACAAATGTGAGTTCTTCTCCAGACCATCAATATAGACTGGATTTATACACTGATCCCTGTGTCTCTCCTTCGTAATAACCTTACCCCATGCTGCAACAAACATGGACTTGTTACAACATCCCAGAGTGAAATCTGAATGTGGTCAAGAAAGTTCAGAAACAGTAAGAGTGATGCAACACATACCACAACTCAGGCCCAGCACAAAAGTCAGGCCCCAGCCCTTCCAATATAAGGGACTTGGTCATTTGAAAAATCAAAATCCAAAAGGAACAACCACAGGGACCTGTAATCAATTAGAATATTCTTCCAGAAGAGACCTGACTGAATTAGTTTCTCATGCCAGACCAGATGCCACTGAAATACTGTTTGACCAAATGGAAATAACAGCTTAGACTGGGCTGTGGAGTCTTCCCCATGGAGCCACACAGAAATCTTCTGTCCCAGGATCAGAAGACTCTGGCAGAGGTAGTAGCTCTAGACCAGGCACCTAATTCCAGCAAGAGCTGCATATGCACCATTCCAGAAAAATGGATGTCTACTATTAAAGGAGATGCCAGAGCCATCTTTTGAAAAAAGAGTCTATTCTGGGCCGGGCGCGGTGGCTCAAGCCTGTAATCCCAGCACTTTGGGAGGCCGAGACGGGCGCATCATGAGGTCAGGAGATCGAGACCATCCTGGCTAACATGGTGAAACCCTGTCTCTACTAAAAAATACAAAAAAACTAGCCGGGCGAGGTGGTGGGTGCCTGTAGTCCCAGCTACTCGGGAGGCTGAGGCAGGAGAATGGCATGAACCCGAGAGGAGGAGCTTGCAGTGAGCTGAGATCCGGCCACTGCACTCCAGCCTGGGTGACAGAGCAAGACTCCGTCTCAAAAAAAAAAAAAAAAAGTCTATTCTACCACCTGGCTCCTGACCTATTGGCTGTAGCTTACACATGTTCACTCAGTCTCCATTTGCTGAGGGGCTCATTGAAAGGCTTTATTTTAAAGTGGAGGAATTCTCAGTTAAGAGAAAGATATAGCAGAATTATCATCAACAACAAAATATTTAAATATTTTTATATTCCAACAATAATCAATTAGTTAACTAAAATGGGAAACCAATAGCAATCTAAAAATACACAAATCCAGGAATACCTTTTACAGGACATGTATAAGACCTGTGTGGAAAACTTCGCTACAAAACTTTGCTTAGAGACAGATCTGAATAAAGAGAGATCTCAATAAAGACACACACCAAATCCTGGATGAAAAGATCTAATATATAAGCATGAACTTTTCAAGGTTAATTTATATTGGAATTATGCAATGTTAATTTTTAAACTCCCAAAAGAATTTAAGGGTTGGGGAATTCATAGATTAAAGTTTTTTCCAGGAAAAATAAACTGGTGAAAATAGATAAGAGCATGGAAAAATAAAAAAAGGAGAATGCAAGGGTATGTATTGGCATAGGAAGAAGAGATGGATCAATGGACTGGAAGAAAGTCTAGAAAGAGACCTAGCCATAAACAAAAATTAAGTATACACCAAAGGCAGCAACTTGAATCAGTGAGGGAAGACTGATTCTGTAAAGCTAAATGACAAACTGGACAGTTATGTGATAGAAAAAGTGTCAGTATCTTTCATATACGTCCTTTATATTACGGAAACTTTTTAAAATAAAGAAAAAGATAAATTCTTCAGTAGAAAATTGGGCAAAGGCTATTGAATAGACAATTTGCACAAAGACATCAACACTGCTCAACTATGCTAGTAGTACAAGAAATGCAAATTAAAACAAGTTGCCTGTGCGGGTGTTTTTTTTTATTTTTTACTTATCAAACTCATAAAGGTTTTAAGTTATAACATCAACTTGTAAAGTATAGGGAAAATACTGCCTATAACCTGCCTGGTGGACAATCCAGCAATCCTAAAAACGTGTTCACCACCAATTCCACAGCTATAAATTTATCCTAAGGAAATAATTATGATGCTGGACAGAGATTTTTCTACAGGTGGTTTAAGAAAGCATTGTTTATTCTGGAAGAATCCAAAGTAGGGGACTGATTACATGAGGTTTAATGTATTCATATAATATAATACTGGGCATTAAGTAACGTTGGAAAAGGAGATTTAATGACTCTGGAAAATGTTTATAACTGGAAAAGATGCTACAAATTATTACTATATGATCCCATGTTGGTTAAAAAAAACTGTACACAAAAGTCTAGATGGATATAGAACAAATGTTAGCAGGTGTTACCTCTGAGAGGCCTATTACAGGTGATTTTATATTCTTTGTGCTTTTCTGAATTTTCTAACTTTCCACACAAAACTATATTTTTAGTTATTTTCCAAAACAATTGGAAAGATATATTTCCAAGTTCCATTGGTTTTCTCTGAGTGCCAGAACCATGGATGATTTAAATTTTTAGTATTGTTTTCTATATTTCTCAAAATTTTCTGCAAGATTAGTTTAAAAAAAGAAAAACCACACACACACACACACACACACACACACACCCCACACCCCCAAGGGTGTTTTCTTAGGAGCTCAGACCCAGAAAATTAGTTAAAATGCAGAGAAACACAGGCCATTGCTGACTGACAAACCCCCTGTAGAGTGATATTAATCTGAGCTTCTCCACAGCAGTGAGTAGCCTTTACTGGATTCTGTAGTCCCAGCACCTACTACATGGCATCTTAGGTGCTCAACACCTATTCTGTTGAGTAGAGAATACTACCACCACCATTCTAGAAGTCTTTTCATTTATTGTCCCACCAATGCGAAGATACTTCAAAGTGTTGGTGTTGGGTATAATATCCTTACAGTGGAGTCCTGGTAACATAAAGTAACACTAATTATTTAGGATCTCTAAAGTGCCATAGAAAAGGTTTCCATTCAAGAAAACTAACCCAAGTATAATCAGCTCTGCAATATCAAAAGGGAAAATCCCATTGTTAGAAGTTCTTTTCCTAAGTTGCCTTTTCTTCTTCCTTTTTTTTTTTTTTTTTGAGATCCATGGCAATCTTTTTACACTTGATTTTAGCCAAAAGGCCGAGAAGCAATGAAAGCCATGATAATCTTTTTATGCAATGTTATCAGGTAAAAAATGGCTAAAGCGTATTAGCATTTACCAGAGTGGTATTCTTTTATATAGAACTCAGCTACTAAAACTAGGAAGAGTACAAAAACAGCTGTTCAACTGACCGCCAAACCCTGAAGTTCGTAAACATCCACTCTAATAAGAGAGGGGAGCCCAGCAACTTTAACCTCCCCTGAACTGCAGCAACCAATGCTTGCTTAAATTAAGTAAACTGAGTCCTGATTTTCCTTCTCTTTTGTTCACATGCTCTAGACTAGAAAGATTATCAAGACCTTAAAAGACCAAATTCCAAAAAAGAAAAGAAGGAAACTAGATAACTAACCCTTCAACAAGCAAAACTGACTGGTCATATGGAAGCAAGCTCAATTATAGGCAGCTTGCCTAGTGGTGACTTCACGTCCACTCTTCTAGAATTTTTACCTCCAGCTTCTTGTGCACACCTCAATCTTAGCACTTAGTATATTAACTGAAACTGTCTCTGCATCTTTACCATTGGACAAACTGCACATTTATCTTGGATGAGGACCCTGCTGATTTAATACCCTACTATGAACGCATTTAATATCCAGTAACACGCACAAGTTCTGGGGCCACCATAGACAAAAAATAAACATCCCTGAGGTGCTAAAATAAACAATACAATTGACATTCTGTGGCATTCCTGCAGAGGCAAAAGTCACGAAGTTTTAGTAAGTCTTTATGTGAAGGGATCAAAATTTAATAATAATAATAATAATAAATACCAAAGTAAAGTATTAGAGGGGCGAAGAACTAGAAGACTTTTTAGTAGAAATAGTGCCGGTTTACCCACACCACTGCAAAGGCAGGAAGAAGGGAGAGAATCTGAAGAGAAAATCTAAAGATGAGAAAGAGAAGCCACACTGACTACCTTTCCACTTTAAGAGATACTTTTGAGTTTCTAGTTCATGATATGTAAATAACTAAAGCATAAAGGAAGCTCCAACTTAAAACATGGTCAGTCACGATCATAGAACAATTAAAAGGGAAGACAAAGGGATGAGCAGAAGCATATGTGCAGTGAGGCACACTCACCATCACACACACACACACACACACACACACACACGAAATTCCATAGTGGAGTAAAGCTAACCGCCCTCTTCTAGAATTCTGCCTGCCTGGGAAGGGTTTGGTCTGCCCTTTCACTGATGAAACATAAATATAATTCAGATCCTGACTTTCAGAGTCAGGCTCCTTTTTCAAAGAAGGTTGGCAGGAAATAACCACGTCTTTACAGAGCCATCATTACACATCCTTTTCTTGTTCATGCAGGGCACTGAGAAAGTACTCAATTTGGATGGGTAGCCCGCATTTCAAATTGATGGGAGCTCAGAGAATGAGGCTAGTTCAATGGTTCTTCGCCATGGCTGCACATGAGAATCACCTGAGGAGCTTTTGAAACATGCAAGTGCAGAGCCTCAACCCAAACCAGTTAAATCAGAATTGCTAAGGGTAAGGTCTGGGCATTATTTTGCTTGTCTGTTTGTTGGCTTTTAAAAGGTCCACAGAAAGTTATCATTAATTTTTTTTCAGTATGGTAAAACCAAGTGTTTTTTCTTTGTTGTTGTTGTTTTGGGTATTTTGTGGCTTTTTTTTTGGTGTTTACTAGAGATACAAGAAAATTTGCTTTAAAATACTCCACGGGAGAGGTGGTTTTGCTTATAGAAAACTGGCAAAATGCTGATAATTACTGAAGCTGGGTAATGGATACATAGGAGTTGATTACACTAGTCACTCTACTTTTGTAGATTTGAAATTTTTTCTTTCTTTCTTTTTTTTTTTTTTAAGACAGAGTCTCACTCTGTTGCCCAGGCCGGAGTGCAGTGGTGGGATCTTGGCTCACTGCAACCTCCGCCTCTAGGGTTCAAGTGATTCTCCTGTCTCAGCCTCCCTAGTAGCTGGGATTACAGGCACGTGCCACCACACCTGGCTAATTTTTGTATTATCAGTTGACACAGGGTTTTGCCATGTTGGGCAGGCTGGTCTCAAACTCCTGACCTCAGGTGATCCACCCACTTTGGCCTCCCAAACTGCTGGGATAACAGGTGTGAGCCACTGTACCTGGCCAGATTTGAAATTTTCTATAATAAAAAGTTATTTTATAGAATCAGCAGAAATAAAACTTTGTTCTCTACCCTCACCAGAAAAATCTACAAGTGTATGTGTATAATGTGTTTAATATAAAAATATGTTTAAAAATACACAGAAAGCTTTGCAAGTGATTCTAATGTGCAACCAGAGTTGAGAAGCACTCGGCGGCCTCACTGAAGGAGGGGCAACTTGATTTGGAAAATAAAGATTTAAGTAAGCAGCAAGAGGCAATCCAGGTGAGAGAGATTCCACTCAGGCTGTGGCAAGATGGAGTCCAGTGAGGGTGGTAGGCCTCCTCTAGTTAGGCACCATCTCCAACTTCTGCCATGCATACATTTGCCTGAATTTTGAGACTCTTCATTCACAAGTAAACTGCAAATACACATACATACACATGTTAATACACATGTGTTAATATATACACACATATATTATGTTTGTGTATATATATCTATGTATACATATTTTAGATAACATTGCCAATTATATTCAGTAGCATGTAATTTTTAAAAAACACTATTTGTGGAAATATTGCCTCTTACTAAAATGCTTTGGTCTGTGGAATAGTCATTCAAAGGCTTTCTTCAGGAGTGGGCTGGTGGGGGTGAGGGTTAGGGGTGTAGTCTTTTAACTGGCAAGCTCTATATCTACCTAAGTAATTTATGAGCAATGCTGCTTAGAGGGCCCTGGGTGAATTCTGAAATCAGGTGCTATTAGTGGGAAGAGTCAAAAAAGTTTGAACTTAATGAACAGAGAATGCAACAAAGCTCCCCGCATTCCACCTCCCAAATCCCCAACTCACCTATTCTTCTCCATTTCATTGTGAGTTGATCTGAAAGAGGGAACAATAAGAGAATAATAAGATATTTTTGTCTTAAAGCACTACTTCAACACCAACACAGTTCTTTTAACTTCTTTCTCTCCGAAGTTGATAGGAGAGATGTAGAAAGGGAGAAAAATTCACTGGGCTTTACTAAAAATATTAGTCCATTTGAAGAGTTAGATAAATGTAAATACCTAAAATAGAGTTCAAGGTAAAGAGACAAACCAAGAAGCATGCCTTCTCTAGTGGAAAAATAATCCATTTTAAGACAAGGAAGAAAAGGGGTCTATTTATACAAAAACAGCTGCACAAAGCAATGTGAATTTGCATTACATAATACGACAAAGCCTTCTTGAGGCTAAGGGTAGAACAATGGAGGTAGCATCCCTACCCCACCCCTGCAGTTTTCCCTAGGGGTAGCATACACCAAAACTTTGTGTAAAGTTGCTTGACTATGCTGTTTTAAATAGTAAAATAACCCTCTTCCCCAGTCTTCTGACTCCCTGAAGTAACTATCATGTACAAGATGCTACTGTTAAATAGCAACCAAATGCTTTTAGGAAGGGGTTTCCAAAGCTCAGCTCAACATAAAGATGATAGGTTGGTTAAAGCAGAAGTTAGTGAAATGTGAAGTCCAGCTTTGCCACTGATATGCTGTGGAATAAATAAAATTCTTTACCGTCCTGTCACTGGTTAACCTGTCTATAAGATGAGAATAAAAATAATTACCAATTATTTACTGAACAAGTATAGGCCAATGAGGTAGCAACTGTAAAATTGATCAGAGAGCCTTGGATGAAAGGTGTGATAGATATGAAACCATATGATTAGTGTATTTATGGCTGACCTTAAAGACAAGGTCTGGCCTAAGACTTTATGGACAAGTTACCACCAAGTTATAAGAAGTCAATGTGGCCCTTTTAGTGTCCTCCTCACACAACTCCTTCCTAACCAGTTATAAATTTGGAAGAAGCTACCAGCATTGTAAAGGAGCTGAATCTTGACTTTTCTTATGAAAATTCTCCGGAGTTTAACCAGCTCAGGAGTTTACTCCCTGCTTCAGCTCATGAATTCTGTTGGGCCATCCATAATCAGCACCTTACTGGGCTTAGGAAATAAATTCTCACAGCAATCGTGGAGGAATACCACCTCAAGAGTGCTCAGCCACTTATTTACATCAGGGGCACCACCACCAAGTTCACTCATCAGAGAATGGGGGTTAAGGACAGCGAATGTGGGGGGATGGCAGCGGAAATGAGGAGGTTGTCTTGAAATGAGAAATTTCCAACCTAGCATTAAACTTCTCTTCCACAAGGACCTTGGGAATCAATTTTTATTCACAAAGAAAAAATAAATGAGAAAATGACAGTATTTTAAGTTTAGAATATTTGTTTTCTAGGTAAACAACACATGGATCTCATGTATTCAAACCCATCCAAAATTGGTTAACTTAAAAGTTTTAGGCTGGGCGTGGTGGCTCATGCCTGTAATCCCAACACTTTGGGAGGCCGAGGTGGGCGGATCACAAGGTCAGGAAATTGAGACCATTCTGGCCAACTGGTGAAACCCTATCTCTACTAAAAATACAAAAATTAGCTGGGCGTGGTGGTGGGCGCCTATAATCCCAGCTACTTGCTTGAACGAGAGAGTCGGAGGTTGCAGTGAGCTGAGATCGTGCCACTGCAATCCAGCCTAGCGACAGAGGAAGACTCCGTCTCAAAAACAAAACAAAACAAAACTTTAA
This sequence comes from Piliocolobus tephrosceles, assembly GCF_002776525.5. Classification (NCBI taxonomy): domain Eukaryota; kingdom Metazoa; phylum Chordata; class Mammalia; order Primates; family Cercopithecidae; genus Piliocolobus; species Piliocolobus tephrosceles. The sequence goes on along the minus strand of NC_045448.1, from coordinate 70,541,919 downwards.
AATTGTCAGACATGGTGGCTCAGACCTGTAATCTCAGCACTTTGGGAGGCTGAGGCAGGAGAACTGCTTGAGCTCAGGAGTTGGAGACCAGTGTGGGCAACACAGCAAGAGCCCATCTCAATTAAAAAGAAATAAAAGCTTTACATTGATACACTTGGTTATCCCTCAGCATTCTCCAGTCACATTGTTCTGAAGGTTTATCGCCTTCAATGGCCAACAGGATACTATAGTTAACAAGTATCTGGCATATACTGCAAACCTTTGGCTGTAAAGCACGTGGCATTTTAACTTTAACCAGGACTAGCAAATTCAAAGTCTGACAGATTTTTTTAAATGGATGAAAGTAGATGGGCACGGTGGCTCACACCTATAATCCCAGCACTTTTGGAGGCTGAGGTGGGTGGATCACTTGAGGTCAGGAGTTCGAGACCAGCCTGGCCAACATGGCGAAACCCCTTCCTTACTAAAAATACAAAAATTAGCAGGGCATGGTCACATACGCCTGTAATCCCAGCTACTCGGGAGCTGAGGCAGGAGAATCACTTGAATCCGGGAGGTAGAAGCTGTAGTAAGCTGAGATGGTGCCACTGCATTCTAGCCTAGGCAACAGAGCAAGACTCTGTCTAAATAAATAAATAAATAAATAAACAAAATAAAATGGATGAAAGTATATGCCAGCAGTTGGTTCAGATTACCCTCTTTCACTGTAGACAAGGACCATCCCTTGTAGGTGGAGGAGAGGAAAGTGAATAGGTTGAGAAGACAGTAGAAAATAACAGCACACAGGAAATTCTTACCAAAATATTTCTGGATTCTTTGAAAATATATAGATAAACTAATAAATAGAGTTATATACTGATGTAAAATTTTGAATCCCCAAAATAAACTTTTAAACAAACTCCATAGGAAGCACAACTTCTTCTAAAATTTGAACAAAATTTTTAAAACTACAGATTTTCTTTGATTACTTGAGAGTGTTAAACACGTGGTGCTTTTTCAAGGGGGACTTATAGCTAATGCTAGAGCATTACTGAAGGGTATCCAGTTTACTGAAACTGAGTTATTAATAAAAAGCAGCCCTTTCAAAAATGATCAGTTCCGAGATGCCAGCCACCTCCATTGATGGGTAAACATTTACATTTTTAATTAAAGCATTATAAGAACACATTGATACCTTGTGTCAAAACTATTTTCCATGTGATTATGGAAAACAATGGATAACTCTGGAATCACTGATAAAGGTCAAATTTCACCATTTAAAAATACACTCTAATAAAAAAATAACTAAGTCAAATTATGGCGTATATGAGATAACCAGGAAAAATCCTTGGGTTCAAAAAGACTCCTCATGTCAGGTCACTCTAGCCACTATCTTATAAAACAACTGGGTGGCAAGTCCTGAACTTCCTCTTTCATATGAGTGCCAAAGCTTGCTTTACTCATTGAACAAAACACACTTTTAAAAAGTTCTAAATTTCAATTCTAAATAATTAGTAATTGACTTCAAAAATCAGTAGGAAAGAAACTTCCATCTTCCTACGGATAGTTTCAAAAACAACTGATATTCACAATTTCATTTTCGTTTTTGTTGTTTTAATAAGCAACTAGAGAAACGTGAATAAGATCTGCATTTTCAGTTCCCAAGAAGTTTCCTATGTGGCTAAATCTTATCTTTTATTGTCCAAGGAAAAGTAGCTCCCCAGACTCTACAAGCAAAAAGCACAGCATTTCAACCTGTATGAACAAGAGTAAACTGTTATCCAAGGGTTATGTAAACCAGCAGTAATCTCTCCCTATCCTTTACCTCAGTTCAAAATTCTGACCATACATGGCTGAGGATATAAAGCCGATTCAAACCATGGGGTCAAGCTGCTTTCTCCGTTATGATTGCTTGTTCCTCAAAAAAGGAGCTATTCCAAATGGTTCATGAAGGAAACGATCACACTGAAAGAAAACTACCTGCTCCTGCCTCACACGTTTGCCTAGTGCTACCTCTAGGTTTAATCATGGTCTCTCAGAAATCCTTACACCACTGAATATATTACACTAACTCACTATCAGTCAAGTATATGGACAACTGTGATAATCCCCTGTCTCTAACCATGGAAAGCAAACCAACCCATTAACAGAAGAATTTGTAGCCTTTTTTTTTTTTTTTTTTTTTGGCATAGTACTGATTATTAAAGAGAAGATACTAGAAAGAATCCATTTCTTGGCTTAAGATTCTTAACTACTATTATTTTTCTTTCCTAATCACCTTTTGGGACCAAACCACTTCAACATCTCATTTTTTTATCCCCACTAGTGAACATCCCCTACAACCTTCCTGTGAAACTAAGGAAAAAAATAAAGTGTTAAGGTATTAAGCCTCAATAAGTAACATGGACAATTCCTCTCAAATCATTAGTGGACAATAAGGACAATAATGAAAGCCAAAATGGACTATGCTTTTCCAGAAAAATTAACTGAAAGGCCTCAAAATTCTTCTAAACAAATTTAAAAAAAATACTGTAATAAAATGCAACACAGCTTAATTGTTTTTATACCATTGCATATTACAAGTCAGTATTAACATCCTTCTTAAAGTGCCTTCATATCCATGCACAAAACTACAGGCTACCACCTTCAGGTAATGCTAAGATTAGAGGACAAGCAAAACCCACCAAGTAATTACCAGGTTGATTCTTCATGTGCCATTTTTATTCAAGGGCATGGCACAAGTAATGCTGCTCACATCCTGTGGTTCCACCACCGATACTAATGAGGTGAACCAAGTACAGAAGACGCAGCAAGAACAAGTGAACAAGTGATTTTTAGGTTTAAGTGGGAAATTCCTGGTCTGTATTAAGCCACAGAGGATATCAAATAGACACTTGCAAGGAGTTATTCATGAGGGTGAGGGAGGGATGAGGATTCTAAACCAGTGACGAAAAATTCGACGCTTTTAATTTAATGGCAGGAAAGGTATAGTTGAAGGAATCTAATAAAACGAATATCCTAGCCAACTACATTTTAAGGGCAAAGAAGGGAGAAAAAGGGCAGTAACATTGATGGACTATTTATATGTACCAGAAACTATGCACAGGACTTTAATATGTGATTTAACTGACCATTAACAAAATCTCCAGTGAGATTCACAGCTTTTAAGAATTATGGTATGAGACAATCTATAAGACTAACATGGAAAGGTTGTAGCATATTAATATTTCAGTATTATATATTCCTCTGTCACTAAAGAGGTAGCTTTCAACCTCAATCATTCCTCTTTGCCATTACAAATAGAGGTGACAAATTAGAGTATCAAACAAACCACTGTATTTAATTTACATGTCAAGTATGAGATCCTACCACTTATGCCAAATCAGGTACTTTAATGTGTTTATAAAATCATTACAACGAAAAGTAAAAGAAATGGATAATGTCCAGCATTTTGACTTATAGAAAACTTGCCCTGATCTGCAACTTCTGAAGGGAAAATATTGTCACCATTGCTAATCTCACTTGAAGCTTTCACAGATTCTTTTGTTCCAAAAGGGAAGAAAAGCGAAATTAAATTTTGAATAAAGTTCATAAAAAATGTAAAACATTTCTATTTTTCTTTTCAGTTCCCTCAACCCAAACAGAAACAGCTTCCTACAATGTCTTAAGTCCATGTGTACATTACTGAATCATGACGGCCACAGTGTAATTTTATAGGGTTATAATCACAACAGGCAACTTACATTCAGCAGTTTGTGTCACCTACAATATAATCTAAAAGACAGAAAGAAGTATTTACCAAATTACCTGCTACTGCTGTTATTCTTTTTGGATTTGTTCCTCCGTTTTAAGGCATCTCTGTCCTTGTTATTGTATGGTAACATGGAGGCATAACCATGTTCAGCTTCTAGAAAACAGGAGGATCCAGTTAATGAATGGGCCCAGAATATTTAATACTCTCTCCTCTCTACAGTATTTCCTTTTTCCTTTATTTATCTTTAAAAGAATATTGTGGAAATAATTAAAAGGGGTAAAGTGGAATTATGAGAAAAAAAAAAAAAAAAAAAAAAAAAAAAACATTGTGTGAATACCCTCAGTTCGGAGCAGGTGTAAAGAGGATTCCAGCTGCTCATTGTTGAGAAAGACACAGTAGTGGCTAAGCTCACGCAGCCTGGGTTTCCCACTGGCAACGTCCAGCAGGTTGGTGCGGGTTAAGTGGAACCAGCCTCAGGCGAAGGTGCAGGGCAAGCACCGTGAGGGCAAGTCTCCTCTGCCCAGGAGACTGGGGCGCTGGACCCACCTGGGGGCCGGCCGGGACCAGCCCGGGTGAGGTAAACCAGGGAGGCTATCGGAGGGGGCCCCGGCCGCCCACTCGGGAGGGACTGGGGAAGGGGCGGCGTTCGGGACCCCGGCGGGCGATAGCTCCTTCTCCATCCCATTCATTGCTCTGGGGGCAGCGGCAGCCTCCCTTCGGACCGCGCGTGGGGAGAGCCGGAGGGGTTGGGAGCGCTCGCGGTCTCCCTGCCTCCAACCACCCCCGGAGCGGCTGGGCGCCCGGACCTGAGGCCGGCCCCACAGGCCCCCCGGCCTCGGTTCGAGTGGACCCCTTCCCGTCCCCGTGCACCTCTCTCCCGCCGCTCCAGATAGTCGGCCGCCTCCAGCAGCATCTGGATGTTCATCCGAACCGCCGCCGCCATTCTGCACCGGGGGCCGGAGCCACGGGACCAACCCCCACTGCCCACGGGCTCGCTGCCGCCGCCGGACCGCTATGGAGCCCGCTGTGGACACCGCGAAGCAGGGCTGAGGGAGCCTCTCTGGCAACCACGCTAGACAAGAGAGGGAGGGGGCCAGTGAGCTGGGCACCGCCGACACCGTGACAGAACCCGGAGCAGAGCCGCAGCCACCACCGCCGCGGAGTGTTTATCCCCGACTCACCATCACCCCGCCCCCAGCCCCTTCTCTTGACAGGCCAGCTTCGGCCGCGTTCCTCATTGGGCCCCCCAAAGAATGCCCCGCCCCCAAACTTGTGCGATTGGGAGAGGGCTTCACGGCTCCACCTCCCAAAGTCCGCTCCTCTCGCTGGTTGGTCACGCTTGACAAGGCCCGGGCTCCACCCCCTCTTTCCAATTGGTGACAGGATTCGCAACTCCGCCTCGTGCTCCTTCCTTGTTTCCCATTGGTTCTATACCAACAACCCGGGCCCCCTTTTGCTTTGTTAGTATTGGTCAAGAGCTGTAGCAGGCAAGCACCTCGCCGGTCTCCCATTGGTGAAGCCTTCGGAAACCTCCCAGCTACGATGATGTCACCTTTCTCCAGTCCAGGCGAGCCCTAAGTGGCTGATGGTCAGCGGCCTGCCTGCTCCTCACCAGGTGTGGCATTGGCTGGGAGGGCCGGTCCGGCGCTGGGCGGCGCTGATTCCCCGGCAGCCGCGGAGCTCGGCTCCACCCGGCCTCGCCTCGGACCTGTTGCCAAGACCTGTCCCCGGGGAAAACTTCCGGGGACCTGCCAGGCGTCTCTCGAATGGAAGGCTGGCACCTCGCATCGCCTGGGCGCTCTGTCCCGCTTGGGTTCGGGGCCGGAGCCCTGGGTCTGGTGGCCGCGGCCCTGGAGGTTCCGGGCTTCGCGGAACTCTGGCTGGCGAGGGCCCAGCCGCGAATCATCCCGGAGAGCGGTGCAGGATAGTGGCCGGTGAGCCGAGAGCTCGGGCAGGCGCCACGTGGCTGCTGCGGGGCTTGAGAAGAAAAGCCTGGCCGTTGTTAAAATGCTTGCCACCTGGCGTTTTTCCTGCCCTCAAGAAAGAGCTGGAATCGGGCTCCAGTATACAGCATTGAGCTCATGCGCCTTTTCCGCACCCCCTTCCACCCCCGATGGAATAATTAATTACTTTCACGCGAGTGGGTTTTTAAAGCTCAGAGACTTCCTGAACCTACAGGATGGCATTAAACTCTAAGATTCTTTGACTTAAATCTCTTTTAGGGTTTTCCCCTCCCTTTTAATTCTAGATGAAGACACTCACAAGATTATTGGGTTTTTTTGTTTGCTTTTTGTTTTGAAAGGGAGTTTTGCTCTTGTCCCCCAGGCTGGAGTGCAATGGCGCAATCTCGGCTCACGGCAACCTCCTTCTCCCGGTTCAAGCGATTCTCCTGCCTCAATCTCCTGAGTAGCTGGGATTGCAGGTGCCCACCACCACGCCCAGCTTATTTTTGTATTTTTAGTAGAGACGGGATTTCACTATGTTGCCCAGGCTGGTCTCGAACTCCTGACCTCAGGTGACCCACCAGCCTCGGCCTCCCAAAGTGCTGGGATTTCAGGCCTAAGCCACCGCGCCTGGCCAAGAATACTCTTTAAGATGTCTGCAAATGGTGTGTTTCCGCATGGGGTGGTACCAATATAAATGCTTAATAGAATGTTATGTATAGAAAACTAAAAAGTTAAAGATCGTTCCCTAAACCTATCAAAATTTTTGAGATGAAAGCTATATGGCAAACCAAGCTACACTGCCAATGTACTGACAGACATCTCCAATTTTAAAAGTAGAAATAAAGTTCTTGGTAGGTTGAGTCCCCAAAATACAAATGAGTAAAGCATGAACATATTTCTTTTTTTTTTAAAGTTTATTATTGTTGCCAATATATAATAGCTTACTATGTGTAGGCATCATACCTACATTATCTCTAATCTTCAACATAGCCCCGTGAGGTAGGTTGTGTTAATTACATTTTGCAAGTGAAGAAACTGAGGCCCAGGGAGGCTAAATGATTTTCCTTGTCATGCATTCAGCTGCAGACATGGAAACTGAATCTAGGTCTATCTCACCCAGAGCCCAAGTTACCAATCCTCCTGTTGGTAGTTGTATAAAGACAAGGTGGTTTAAACAGATTTCCAGACTGAGTCACAAAACACTGACAACTCAAGTACTGAAGAAAAGAAAGCCAAAAGTGTAAATGTAATTATGGTAGGAAATATTAAACATGTATTTTTTTAATGGTCCACAAACCCACTAAAATTAAATCAACTCAATAAATAGAATAAACATGTAGTAAATCATGCCTGACATATAGGCATATTCTGGTTTCAGTGGTTAACTGGATCTAAAAACTGATTCTTTAGGAAAATACTAATGAAATACACATACCGTAGGTAAAGGTTTTCAAAGCACAATACAAAGTTGGAAATGAAGGTAGAAATATAACTTTTTTTTCCCTCCCCATCAGACAGGTAATGTGCCAACACTGTAACAAGCTCTTTGGGGGGGCACGTCTCACACATGAATGGGAACACCTAATTACTATATTTATGAACTACAAAAGGATCTAACAGTTTTTAAAGAGTATTTTTAAATTGCATGTTATTTGTAAAACAAACTTGAAAATCATAAATGAATGCAATTCTACTAAAGTACCCAAAGCGATAATACTAAAAATGCTTTGATTTCTTTATCCTAACATTTTGGATTTTGTGTATATTTATATTTTCTCTTTGATTTTATTACAAACATTTGGCATATGTCTTTATTCTTTTACTCTCAACTCTTTATTTTAACCAAGTCCTATTTCAGTATCATGACCCTTCCTCTACAATCACCCTGACTGGAAAGTCACACTTATTTTTGTCTTAAAAAGGGGGAAAAAAGGTTGAAATCTGACCCAGAAACAGCAAATAATTTAAATGCCAACAAGTCTAGCTTAGACTCCAAACAAAAATACTACATTATATAAAAATTAGAGAATCAGACTAAAGAATAGACCATGTTCGTTCCTTGGTGGTGGACGCAATTATCAATCAGCCAGCAACACCAACTAGGAATTAGTATAACGAAGACCTTCAAAGGGTATTTGGTGCCATCTACTGGAAATGAAGTAGTAAGTATAAAGCAAAGGTTTTGAGATTCGGAGTTTCCTAGAAATTATTTTACACAAATGTATGGGATGACCAGTTAATTAAGAAAACCTGAAAGTATAAGTCTTGAAGAAAGAACTGAGAATCCTAAGATAATGAAGAAGTGGTGACTTTCAATACCTAGTGCCTCAAAGGCATGATACAAGCATTGAGTGCTGTATCATGACTGAGAGTCACAGCTCCAAACATAGAAGTTGTGAATTCTAGGATATTTGAACCTGAGTTTTATGACCAGAACTTTAAATAAAAAGCTATGTGTAATAGCATAAACATGGGATGACAATAGTTTATATCTCTGAGCATATATCAAGATAAACTAATTGAGATATACCTTGAAAATGGGGAATTACAAAGACCTAAAATACTAGACTTGTCAGATAATTTTTGCTGCCAAGTAAATCTCTGCCCAGTCTCCTCTGGGGGGCTTATACTCCAGATGGGCACAGGACAGTATATTAAGAGGTAAATGCCAATACTGAACAAGCGGCAGGCTCATCACACGCTATGGAGTTCTTTGCCAGAGATGCCGCTTCAGAGAGCACCCCAGAGTGGCAGGGAAGACAACTGTTACTGTATTATAATCCTGACGTGCCTAAAAAGTTCTATCACTATGAGAATTAAAGCCCCCTATTTATAACTGAGTTTGATACCTAACTACTATGACATTAAAATAAATTTTGCCTCATAAGGTTTTGAGGAATTGATTTTGTCCCTTGAAGTGTAAATCAGGATTTCAAGTTTCTGCTTCAATAGTATCATCTCTTTCTTTGTGGCTACTTTGGACACACTAATATGATACCTAACATCATAATATTAAATTTTAAAAACGCTGCTTTGCAAAAATTAGTCACTGTACAAATCTGTGATTTAGAAAATGAGGCAATGGCCAGGGACCGTGACTCATGCCTGTAATCCCAGCACTTTGGGAGGCTGAAATGGGAGGATCACTTGAGCTCAGGAGTTTGAGACCAGACTGGACAACATAGTGAGACCTCATCTCTACTCAGAAAATAAATTAGCTGGGTGTGGTGGTGCAGCCTGTAGTCCCAGCTACTTGGGAGGCTGAGGCAGGAGGACTGTTTGAGCCCAGGAAGTTGAGGCTCCAGTGAGCCATGATCGCACCACACAGCACTCCAGCCAGAGCGGTTAAAAAAAAAAAAACAGCAATGGCTAAACTGTCATATGTACATCACACAAAACACTATGCAGCAGCTTTTTAAAAGGTAGATTTACATATACTGGCAAGAAAAGATCCCCAAGGCACAGTGTTGAGTAAATACATTGTAAAATAACCCTTACAGCATTTTCTTTTTAAAGGCGCAAACTATGTATTTTCCCAATTTCCTACTCTGTTATATACATAGAGGCATGGACAAAAGATACAAAGCAAAGGATCAGCAATAAGAATGGGCAATATCATTCTGAATACTGTTCGAAAGGCTTTGTCACAATGTTTTAAGACTGTTACAAGAAAGAGGCTTGCCACAATGATATTTCCTAAAAGAAAAAAATGTAATATTTAACTTTTCTTCTGTTGAAGCAAGATAAGTGAATTGCATATATCAAAAATAAGATTTTCTTACTTTACAGGAAAGAAGAACTGAGATCCTGTGTTTTGAATGCAAGTTAAATACAAAATAAAGTACTTGGGTAACTAGATGTAAACTGAAGATCAGGGGACTCGGTTAGTGAAAAAAGGTTACAGAACTATATTCACAAATTCAAGACATGCATTGAGTGTTGTACTCTGTGCCAGCCACTGTGTGGTGCTGGGGCTGCAGAGCTAACCAGACAGATGCCCCACTTCTCTGAGCTTGCTGTCTAATGGAAGAACCAGACAATAATAAAAGAATATAGAGTATGTCAGGCAGTGATAAATGCGGTGAAGATAAGTAAAGGAGGGTTTGGAGAGCCACATGGAGAAACTGGAACCCTCATATATTGTAAATGGGACTATAAAATAGTGCAGCAGCTTTGAAAGACAGTTTGACAGTGCTTTATGTTTAAGTCAAACATAGTTTCCATATGACTTGGTAATTCCACGCCTAAGCATACTCCCAAGAGAACTGAAAATATGTTCATTCTAAAACTTGTATACAAATGTTCTGGCACCATTTCTTTCTCTCTCTCTTTTTTTTTTTTCTGAGATGGAGTCTCACTCTGTAGCCCAGGCTGGAGTGCAATGGTGCGATCTCTGCTTACTGCAACCTCTGCCTCCTGGGTTCAAGCAATTCTGCTGCCTCAGCCTCCCAAGTAGCTGGGATTACAGGCACACGCCACCATGTCTGGCTAATTTTTGTATTTTTAGTAGAGACGGGGTTTCACCATGTTGGCCAGGCTGGGCTTGAACTCCTGACCTCAAGTGATCTGCCCACCTCGGCCTCCCAAAGTGCTGGGATTACTGGCGTGAGCCACTGCGCCCGGTCATGGCACCATTATTTCTTAATAGTCACTAAGTGAAAACAACTCACATGCCCATCAACTGATGAATTATAAACCAAAATGTGGTAATAAATAGAGAATGGAATATTATTTGGAGACAAAAAGATGATGGATATACTGATACATGCTACAACACAGAGGAACTTTGAAAACACTATGCTAAATGAGAGAAGCCAGACACAAAAGGCTACATAGTTCAGAATAGGTACATCTGTAGAGACAGGAAATACATTAGTGGATTCTAGTGGTGGGAGGGGGATGAGGAGTGATTATTAATGGATATGAGGTTTCTTCCTGGAGTTATGAAAACATTCTGGAATTAGGACTGATGGATGCGTAACTCTTGAGTATATTAAAAACCACTGAATTGTAAACTTTAGAAGGGTAAATTTTATGGTATATAAATTTAATCTCAACTTTTTAAAGGTTAAGAAAAAAAAAAAAGAGTAAAACAGAGTGCAGAGATAGGGAAGAAAGTTTGCTCTTTTGGATACGGTGGTCAGGAATGACCTTAGTTTGAGCAGCGATCTGAACAATGTAAAGAAGTTACTTGTGCAAATCAAGGAGGTGGGGGAACATTTCAGAAGGAAGAAAGAGCAAGTGAGAAGACTCTGGGAGTAGACATAGGCCTGTTTTGAAAGAACAGCAAGGAGGCCGGCCAGTGTAGCTCAGTGCAGTGAGCAAGGGAGTGAGGCTGTAGAAAGCCAGGGTCTAGGTCATGTGGAGGCCCTGTAGACCACACTGAGGACTGGACTTTATTCTAAATGATTAAAAAAAAAATCACTGGAGCCAGGAGAAATATGACTAGTTGCATATTTAATTAATTAATTAATTTAGAGACAAAATCTTGCTGTTGCCCAGGCTGGAATGCAGTGGTAAGATCTTGGCTTGCTGCAGCCTCTGCCTCCAGAGTTCAAGCAATTCTCCTGCCCCAGCCTCCCGAGTAGCTGGGATTACAGGTGCATGCCACCATGCCCAGCTAATTTTTGAATATTTAGTAGAGACAGGGTTTCACCACATTGGCCAGACTGGTCTCATACTCCTGACCTCAAGTGATCTGCCGGTCTCAGTCTCACAAAGAGCTGGGATTACAGGCATGAGCCACCAGACCCAGCCTTGATGTACATTTTAAAAGGTTCCTCTCTGACACTGGGTGAAGAATAAACAGCACCAAGAGTGGAAGGAGGGAGACTTGTTAGGAGGCTACTGCAGTAGTCCAGGCAAGAGAGATGGCTTAGGTTAGCATAGGTGGTGAAAAGTGGTCAAATTCAAAATGTACTCTGATGTTAAAGCCAAAAGAATCAGCTAATGAATCAGATGTAAGGCATAAAATAAAGGAGTCAAAGACAACCCCAAGGACCATGGTCTGAGCAAAGGAGTGAATGAAAGGGCCATTTACTGTGATGGGGAAGCCTCAAAAAAGAAGACTGGGCAGAGTTCTGTTCAGTTAATCTTAAATTTGAGGTGCCTAATAGTCTAGCTGCATACGTGTGATTGTAATTCAGTAAAATGGTCCGACTGGAAGAGTATAAATTTGAGAGCCATGGCAGAAGGTGTTTGAAGCCACACAAATGGACAGTTCACCAAAGAAGAGATTGGAGAGTTCAACGACTAAGCCCTGAAGCACTTAACATTTAGACACTTAGAAAACCTGGCTCAATTTACATCGCCTATGAGGATGAGCCTCTTAGAGGAAGAATACAAGGATGCTGCACTTTGGTTATTCTTCCAGAATTAGATGATCTAATGGATAAAAGTTCCTTCAAACCAAGACTTTTGGGATCAAAGGTATCTTTTCTTGATTTTTCAAAGATTTCCTCTTCCTCTATTTCTTTAGTGTTAGCTCAGAGAGAGCAGATCTGTTGACCTACTAGATTCTCTCAGATTATTTATCTGCAAAGTATGCTGCCTTAAGGATTTCAAGTCAAATCTCTAGCAACACAATTTTACAGGTACCAATAAGAAACCATCATAAGATGTATAAGATGTACGTAAACAAAGACTAGGTGCAGAACAGTAGGAAGAGTTTGCTTCTATCTATATGTATAAGATATATATATATATATATATATAAATATATGGTTGTGTATATGTGGAATATCTCTGAAAGGATATACAATTAATGCATCACTAGATATCCTTTGTATCATCTGAATTGTTCCACGTTTGTAGTACTTACTCAGAAAAATAAGTTAAAATCTAGCCAGACAGCCTCAACTACCAGCAAAGTCTACAACAGAATGGGTGATGGTTATTATCTTCAATATAAAAAGAGTGTTCTTCAAATGAAAAAAAGAAAAGCTTGACAAAAGACAAATATTAATAGATCCAAGATTTAAAATTAGCATGTCACAAAAGAAATATGGCTAATACATTTAAAAAATATTCATCCTCCCTAGAAACGAAACAAAAACACAAAACCAAATAGTACCATTATTTTACCCATCAGGTAGGAAACTTTAAAACAAGTTTTACACTTAATATTTGTACATGTGTCTGAAACAAGAATGCTCATACTTTACTGGATAGAGTTGGTTGTCACCTTCTAGCCAGAGATACCAAACGTCTTAAAACATGTATACATAGCCCTTTTAATCTCACTCAGCAATGCCACGTCTAAGTATGGAGCCTGAGGAAATAATGAAACATACAAAAATATGTATGTAATGGAGATAGAGTAGTCACAGTTTTAATTATAATGGCAAGTCATGGGAGGCAAGCCAATGTTTACCAATAAAACATTAGTTAATAAATTATGATACAACCAAGTAGCTACTAAAAGCTAAATTTCCAAAGAATATTTAAAAGTACTTTTTAAATGTTCACAGTACATGGGAGGAAAAAGGGTTAAAGAAAGAACTGCATACATATTCTGATCTCATAGATGGGATCAACCCAAAGAAGCCTGGAAAGACATATACCAAAATGTTGAAATTGATTTTTTCTGGGAGTAGATAACAGGTGATTTTCTGCTTTTCTTTTACTTTTTGGTTTCTCTCAGATCCCTTTTTTTTGCATGTAACGCTTTTTATACTTGGGGAGAGAACCATAAATGGCATTTTTTTGGGGGGGACTATAGAAGATAGAAAAATCTAGTTATGCTTTTTCATTCTTCCTATTTTTAAACTACTAACAATCAATATACTTAAATCTATGCATGAAAAAAAAAAAGAGCATGTTTAGGGAGATTCTTTAGTAATAAAAAATATTTATCAAATCTAAAAGGGTAGAAATACTGCTTTATTGGATAAACTTACTTCCAAATTACTTTCATGTTTTTTAAGAAGTCCTAATGAGCATTCAAGAAGAAAACATATACTGCTTCCACAGGAATAAGGACAAATAAAATGGGGTTGACGCCTGCCACAAATGATATTTCCTAAAAGAAAAAAATGTAATATTTAACCTTTCTTCTGTTGAGGCAAGGTAAGTTAACTGCATACATCATAAATAAGATTTTCTTACTTTACAAGAAGGGAGAACTGAGATCCTGTTTTTTGAATGCAAGTTAAATACAAAATACAAAATCCACTCTCTGACCAAGATGAGGGGGGAAAAAATCATCCTTCAACATTTCAATTCTCATGCAATGAAATCCAAAGGTCTGTTGAATCCACCTTTTCGATTCATGTACTGCCTGTGATGAGAAGAGAAAATTCATTGTTTATTTTTTTAATCCTATACTCCTCTTATAAAAAAAAAACATGCTTCAGAGATTAAACCTATAAACCATCTTTATAATAGCAAAGTCTAGGGTAGAAACTATTCAAGGTAATTTAATGTATATTTAGAGATTATTTTACTTTCAAAATAAACCAAAGACTTTCAGATTTCTTTTAACTCCAAATAGTGGTATGGAAGTTTAATTTTGAAATTATTTGAGAAGATTCTACGGACTTAAAAAAAATCAATTGAAAATCCTTATTTATTTTAGTTAATAAGAAACATGTAATTTAGAAATAGAGAAAAGTTCCAAACAGGCACCCATTGAGCCAATTCAATTGCACACTGTAATGATTCTCCCCATAAGACCTTATTTGAAGGTAATTTTACAAAAGATTGTCCAAAATGATTCTAGTACCTTAGCTTATAGCATTTTCAATCACATGATTCATAATCTAAATTAACTGGACTATTAATCTTTTATCAGTGATAAAGTTAGAGAGAAAGGCAATATTTGAAAATATCTTGACTTTTTCATTAAGAATTCACGTATGGATTGGTTTGTTCCAAAACTGTGGTACAAATAAAATATCCCTATATGTAACAGAAGAATATATTTACAGTTGAAATCATTACATAATCAATCTAGTTCAAGAGGGATCTATTTTGTACCTAAATTATAATGAAATCAAAGCCCACAGACTTGAAATTATGCTTTTCTGAGGAAATTACTATCTACAGTCCTAAAATATTTAAGCCAACTACCCTCTCTCTCTAATAGCTATTAGCTCACATGTAAATGGGAAAACAATTTTAACACGCCAGAATATAAGCAATGAAGATAATATTTCATTCAAACAAGGAACTGTATGGAAAACTGCTACATTTCCTACAAATATGATTATCCCATAATAAAGTTCTAAGTACAAAACTGATTTATTAGTTCAGACATAATAATGGGGGCCATGCATACCTGTACTTCCTCTTCTGAGAGACATTTATGGCATAGGCATTTACAGAGCCATCTACCTTCTTACCCTGAAGAAAAACAATAAACAAACAACAAACAAAAAACCAGGGAGGATACATTAAATCAGGATACATGAAAGCAGGTGTGGTGGCAGTGGCATGTACCTGTACTCCCAGCTACTTGGGGGCAGGCTAAGGTGGGAGGATTGGTTGAATCCAGGAGTTTGGGACTGCGAGGAGCCATGATTACACCAATCCAATGCACTCCAGCCTGGGCAACTCAGCATGATCCAGTCTCAAAAAAAAAAAAAAAAAAAAGAAGAAGAAGAAGAAGAAGAAGAAAGAAGCAGGAAGGAAGAAGGAAGTAGGGGAGAAGGGGGGAAGGAGGGGGAGGAGGAAGAGAAGGAGAAGTAGCAGAAGAAGCGGCAGCAGCAGTGGAAGAAGCAGAAACAGCAGCAGCAGCAGCAGAAGCAGAAGCAAGAGCAGCAGCAGCAGAAGCAGCAGAAGCCAAGAGCAGCAGCAGCACAAGAAGCAGCAGCAGAAACAGAAGCAGAAGCAGCAGCAGCAAGAGCAGCAGCAGCAGCAGAAGAGGAAGGAGGAGGAGAAGGAGGAGAGTCCAATGAGGGAGAGATAATTTCCAGATCCTATGAACTCCCAAGCGGTACAACTCTCTGCTCACACTTTTACAATTGTACATAAGCAATTAATATTCAAACCAACAAACATTCACAGTGTATTATGTACTATGTGCAAGGCATGCTGAGAAAGTAGGGTAGCAGAATCTAATCTTTTCTGGTCAAAGAATACTTTGAAACCAGATAAAAGGCATAATCTCCAGAAAAACTCACATTCACACAAAATTTAACTTACAACGTTAGCTAATAATATTCTCATATCATGGCTGGAATGGTTGCCCTTGCAATTTTTTGTTCATTTTAAAAATTATTATTTTTTAGACACAGGGTCTCGCTGTCGCCAGGTTGGAGTACAGTGGTGTGATCATAGCTCACTGCAGCCTCAAACTCCTGGGCTCAAGTGATCTTCCTGCCTCAGCTCCCGAGTAGCTGGGACTACAGGCACATACCACCAATCTGGGCTAATTTTGAATTTTTTTTTCCTGTAGAGATGGGATCTCACTATGTTGCCCAGGCTGGTCTTGAACTCTTGGTCTCAAGCAATTCTCCTGCATTGGCCTCCCAAAGTACTGGAATCCCAGGCATGAGCCATTGTGCCCAGCCCAATTTTGATCTTTA
This sequence comes from Piliocolobus tephrosceles, assembly GCF_002776525.5. Classification (NCBI taxonomy): domain Eukaryota; kingdom Metazoa; phylum Chordata; class Mammalia; order Primates; family Cercopithecidae; genus Piliocolobus; species Piliocolobus tephrosceles. The sequence goes on along the minus strand of NC_045448.1, from coordinate 70,525,714 downwards.
AATCAAGAATCAGAACAGAATAACAGACACAAATGTTAGGTTATGTGTCACTCCGTCTTGACCTTTCTGAATGTAGCAACCATTCTCTTTTTCACAAATTCTTGTTCAGGTCTTCTAATCCAGCCAAGTCAACTCAACATACCCACTTTCTCCCATGTTGTTCCTCATGCCTGAATTGCCTTCCACACCTCTAACTTGAACTATCTCGTTATTATCTATTGTTCAAGGCCCAATTCAAGCATTCCAGTTGCTAGGAAGTGCCATCTTCTCTAACTGCAGAAAAATGTTAACTGTGCTTTCCTCACAGTACCCTCTATTTTCTTTTCTTTTTCCTTCTTTTTTTTTTTTGGAGATGGAGACTTTCTCTGTCACCAGGCTGGAGTGCAGTGGTATGATCTCGGCTCACTGCAAACTCCGCCTCCCGGGGTTCAAGCGATTCTCCTGCTCAGCCTACCGAGTAGCTGGGACTAAAGGCATGCGCCACCACGCCCAGCTAATTTTTGTATTTTAAGTAGAGATGGGGTTTCACCATGTTGGCCAGGGTGGTCTTGATCTCTTGACCTCGTGATCCCACCCCGCCGCCTCCCAAAGTGCTGGGATTACAGGCATGAGCTACCACACCCAGCCCAGTACCTTCTATTTTCTGCCCTATAAAACCATGACGTACATCATAAAGTTATTTTCCCTATGAGACTTCAAGCTTCTTGATGGAGGGATATGTCTGAGAGTCACCTTTGCATTCTTACATCCTAGGTAACTGCACTCCCAGGTATTCAGAAAATGACTTAGATGAGTATCATTAGTTAATGTCATGACACACACAAGTGACCCCCACCTCCTCCCTCTCCCATTACTACCTATGCAAGAGTAGCCTATCTGTGTAGTGTATTTAATTAGATATTGGTGTCAGGGCAAAAACCAATTCTGACCCACTGGCCAAAAGGCATACACAGATTTATATATATTTGAAGTGGGGCTAAAATAAATGTATTTGGTCTTACTTTTCTATACCTATTTTCATGTATTTTTTGGGGGGTGGAGGGTGAGTCCTCAACAAATTACTTGAGGTATATGATTTTGAACTCCCAATAATAGGAAGTAAGCATGACTGAGAAACTGGTCTTGGGCACAAAAAAGTAAATGGTGATAACCTTTTTACCAAGTTCGATTCCTAAAGGTTAACTGATTTCTGGCAACTATTTGCAGAGTTGCATATTATTAGCTCTATCCTCATTTATTTACATGCTGGCATAGAAAATTATCCATTAATAAACAAAACCAAACTTTGAAACTTCCTAGAAGAATGTTATTGAAATAATTGCAGTTTTAGCCATCATTTTCAATGGCAAAAACTGTAATTATGTTTGCACCAATCTAATAAAATGAAAGGGAAAAGCCAAGCACATTGCTGTGAGGCTATAGTCCCAGCTACTTGGAAGGCTGAGGCAAGAGGATTTCTTGAGCCAAGGAGTTTGAGTATAGCCTGGGCAACATAGGAAGACTCCGTCTCTTCAAAAGTAATTTAAAAAAAAAATGGACTGAGGCAGGAGGATTTCTTGAGGTCATGAGTTCAAGACCAACCTAGGCAGCACAGCAAGACTCTATCTCTGCAAAAATTAAAAAAATTATCCTGGCATGGCAGCATGTGCCTATACTCTCAGCTACTCCAGAGGCTAAGGCGGGGAAATTGCTTCAGCCTAGGAGGTCAGGCTGCAGTGAGCCATGATCATACCACTGTACTCCAGTATGGGTGACAAAACAAGAACCTGTCTAAAAAACTAAAAAATGAGGCTGGGCACAGTGGCTCATTCCTGTAATCCTAGCACTTTGGGAGGCCAAGGCAGGTGGATCCCTTGAGGCCAGGAGTTCGAGACCAGCCTGGCCAACATGGCGAAATCCCATCTCTACTAAAAATACGAAAATTAGCCAGGCATGGTGGCAGGCACCTGTAATCCCAGAAACTTGGGAGGCTGAGGCAGGGGAATTGGTTGAACCTGGGAGGTGGAGGTAGCAGTGAGCTGAGATGGCGCCGCTGCACTCCAGCCTGGATGACAGAGTGACACTCTGTCTCAAAGACTAAAATAAAATAAATAAAATAAAATAAAATAAATGAAATAAAAATAAAAAAATGAAAATACAATCAAATGGAAAGGAAAATGGGTGATGACTACACTGGCATATGAAGAGGTCCCACAATAGATCAATGATGAAACATCACAAGATACACATTACTTAAAAACACAAATGAGCTGACTTTATAACTGATAGCCATGAAGCCAACTGCATATAAACTAAATTAACGTCCTTGTAGATGTCATTTTAAAAAACTGACATCACTTAGTGTGACGGTACTCCATAATTTTTATAAGATCTATGACTTTTCACCTAATTTTTCCTTTATAAGCAAACATCCTCAACACTGACTACATTTAAGTGATGGGTGGCACCACCCTTAGATCTGACTTTCAGGAACTTCAAATCTGACATCAAACAACAGGAAAACCAAAAAACAAAATAATTCCATTTTCTTTGGGGAAAAAGTTCCCTCCCCATTCTTCTAAAGACAATAAAACTATAGTTGCTTTACTTTTAATGTATTTTTATTCACCCAATATATATATTAATAAATTTTCATTTATAAAATACTCTTTGGAAAAACAAGTAAGAATTTAGGGCATTCAAGGGAAAAAAAGCTGATAAATAAACTTCATTAAATTCCAAAACAGAGTTCACATAACCATTGCAAGAACGAGAGCTTGTTCTTAATTTCTCACCTCAAAACAGTCATCCTCAGTACTCCTAAGTTACACACTGTCATTTTAAAACATGTGAGCCCTACACAGTCACATTAGTTAGAAAGAAACTCTTACAGCAACTGCGATTACCCCACTCCATTAGCAACTCAATGGAATACAAGACTTGGGAAAGTGGATTATTTTTGACAATTTTTTCTCAGACATCTCTATTTCCATTTGCAAAACTAAATAGAAAGACTTAAAATTCTAGAAAAGAGATTTTGAAAAATATATTGTTTTTCTTTCCACACACCCTCCCTCTCTCCATCTCCTCTCCTCTCCTCTTTCCTCTCTCTATACCTCTCTCTCTCTTCCCCCATCTCTCTCTCTATGCGCTCCCTCCTTTACCTAATCCCTCCCTCTTTTTCCTCTTCCCTCATCTCTCTGCTATTATGAAGGCTAGACAGCATTCACTTCCCTATCCACCCTACTTCTAAGCTGTGAGACATGTATGCAGCTGCCCAATGTCATCTCCATCTGGCAGCTGGATTTTGTTCTTCCATTTCCCAGCAGTTCCCCTTCCAGAAACTCTGTTCCGGGTTAACTGTATCACTCAGGGTCCCAGCCTGACACCTGAGAGGCATTACTAACTACTCACTCCCACCTCCCCCAGCTCCTGAATCGTTCTCAACTCAGTTCAGGCCTTCATCATCTTTCACTTGCACAAATCAGCAGTTCTCCCCACCTCCAATCTAACCCACCTCCCATCTGTCCTCCATGCTGCCCCCAGAGTTATTGTTCTAAAACACACATATAACCATGCCACTCCCTTATTTAAAAATCACTACTTCCTCTCCTCAACACCTAAAGAATCAACTCTGAATTCCTTAGCATGACTAAGGGCATCAAAAGCCCTCTGTGATTTGCCTCCTACCTCTATTTCTAGTCTAAGTCACTAACCCATCAGAACCCCTTTATCCCCGGCAGAATTTGAAATTCCCACAATACACTGTGCTCCTTTACAGCTACATGGCATTTTCATGAGCTCTTCCCTCTACCTGAAATAATCATCTTCCTCTTTTTGTCTGATCACTTCTACTTGCCCTTTAAGATCTAACTCAAACATCGTCCCTGGCAACCACTCCCCAGATTCCAATGGCAGTTCACTATTTCCTCCTCTGTATTCTCAATGTCCTTCAAACAGATAATTATTGTCTTATAATCAAACACATTTGTATAAATGGAAAAGAACATGGAAAGACAGGACAGTCATAACAGATTAATTCAAATGAGAATGTTGCACGTTTTACTTACTTTTGTGGAGTCAAAGGAGGCAAATCCCATTAACTTCATCATTTCTATTTCTTCCTCTGTTTTGCCTTCTAAGTCTTCCTCTGCAAAAATGAGTAATTTTGTGACCTATCATTTCATATATATACATAAACAAAAAGAGAGGTGGTAACAGATTAATAATCATTCCACCTCACTAGCAGAGAATACACAAAACAATTAGCTGAAGATGAGTCTAATGAAAAAATTCCTCTTACATTTGGACAGAATGTAACTTATGGCACAAGGAAAAAGTCCTCTCCTTGAAGCCTTTAGACAGGATTACCTTTTTAAAAAAAATCTGGGTTTCATATTAAGGACTACCTTTAATATCAGGCATGACACTATCTAGTTCTGAAGATACTTCCAAAATAGAATATTCTCATGTTTCTAACTACCCTTCTATATCAGGAGCACCACAGATAACCAGCAACTTGCTAGGGTGTAATTAAAACGAAATCTCACGCTGGGCACAATGGTTCATGCCTATAATCCTAGCACTTTGGCAGGCCCAGGTGGGAGGATCATCTGAGGTCAGGAGTTTGAGACCAGCCTGGCCAACATGGTGAGAACTCGTTTCTACTAAAAGTACAAAGATTAGCTGGCATAGCGGCGGGTGCCTGTAATCCCAACTACTCTGGGAGGCTGAGGCACGAGAATTGCTTGAACCCAGAAGATGGCAGTTGCAGTGAGCCAAGATCGTGCCATTGTACTCCAGTCTGAGTGACAAGAATGAAACTCTATCTCAAAAAAAAAAAAAACAAAAAACAAAAAACTCAAAAGCATATGCAATGAACATTATAAAAGGCTTAACATTTAAATGTTCAAAATTAAACTTTTATAATTTTATCATCACTGTACTTTTACTACAGTTATTCATCTAATAACATTACCAGTAATCTGCCGTTCTTTGCTCTTTGTTTCTTTTGTTTCTTTCTTTTCCTCATCTCTTCTTTCTTTCAGTCGAGAAGGGGAAGGAGATGTGGATCTATGTCGTCTTGGAGATCTAACATTTACAAGTAAAGATGTTAGAAACAGACATATCAACTTCGTATCAATCAGCACAGATATACAGGAGCCGAGCTCCACAGAACCACCAGTCATTCCCTATGGCAAAGTGAGGAAAAAGGTTCTGCCAAGGCCTTGTTAACAAAAAAAGTTTTAATGTAGTTTACTGCTTAATCATTAGTTGCCTTCAGTACAGTTAGAGCTAGAAAGCTTTCTGGAAGGCAGAAAAATGTAAATCCAGCACTTTGGAAAGCTGAGGCAGGAGGATGGCTTGAGCCTAGGAATTCAAGACCAGCCTGGGCAACACAGGGAGACGCTCTCTCTCTTTCTCTCTCTCAAAAAAACAAAAACAAAAACAAAAAAAGACTCAGAACCCATTTCTGAAGTTCTTCCAAGATCATCCATTCTTGATTACATACTTGAATAAATCATTATCACCAAAAGTTAATAAAAAAGAAACAAAAGGCCAGGTGCAGTGGCTCACATCTGTAATCCCAGCACTCTGGGAGGCCGAGGTGGGTGGATCAGGAGGTCAGGAGATTAAGACCATTCCGGCTAACACGTTGAAACCCCATCTCTACTTAAAAAAAAAAAAAAAAAAAAAAATAGCGGGTGTGGTGGCACATGCCTGTAGTCCCCACTACTCGGGAGGCTGAGGCAGGAGAATCGCTTGAACCAGGGGAGGCAGAGGTTGCAGTGAGCCGACATTGCGCAGCTGCACTCCAGCCTGGATGACAAGAGTGAGACTCCGTCTCAAAAAAAAAAAAAAAAGAAAGAAAGAAACAAAAATGCAAAATACTTACTTCTTCTTCTTGCCAAGCACCATGCTCTGGGGTTTGCATGCATTATTTCTTATTTACGCCTCAAGACAATTTTGCGATGTAGAGTACTGTTAGCCCCATTTAACCAAGCTGAATGTTAGCTTTAGAATAAGGTTGGATTAAGTTTCCTCCATTTCAGGAAACTGTAAATCCCCTTATAAGCGATCAAAACAAAGTTAAGAGCAGCGACCAGTTTCTTAGGGACTTTCGGTAAATAAAGCTCTTGGCTTATTTTCTACCCTTACCGGGAGCGTCTTCGGTGCGGGGATCGCGAACGGCTCCTTCTCCGATCTCTCTCCCGAGACCTGGACCTTTCTCGGCGCCTGCGTTCTCTCTCCCGGGATGTGGACCGGGAACGCCTACGTTCTAATGGAATCACACACAAATTGCAGAACTGAAAATTACCTCAAATATCTAGAGCTGCGCCGTCCAGTAGAAAAATAATGCAAACCATTACTAGTCACATTAAAAAGGTAAAAAGAGGCCGGGCGCGGTGGCTCACGCCTTTAATCCCAGCACTTTGTGAAGCCCAGGCGGGCGGATCACAAGGTCAGGAGTTCGAGACCAGCCTGGCCAATGCGGCGAAACCCCGTCTCTAATAAAAATACAAAAATCAACCAGGCGTAGTGGCATGGACGGGTAATCCCAGCTACTAGGAAGGCTGAGGCAGAAGAATCGCTTGACCCCGGGAGGTGGAGGTTGCAGTGAGCTGCACTCCAGCCTGGGCTGGCGACAGAGCGAGACTCTGTCTCATTAAAAGTAAATAAATTGATTAAAAAAAAAAAAAAAAAAACGAATCAGGGGCAGAACCGAGGGTCTAAGTTAGATCTCCTGATGGAAGTCCAGCTTTCTTTACATCGCGCTGCCTCATTTATGGGGCTAGGAGCCAGAAAACATTACGAAGTGAGCTCCCAGGACTCAAAATTCTTAACATCGATTTCCCTGTAATGACTTGGGCAGGAATCTAACATTTATTAAGTATTTAAGAACTAGGCAGAATCACATACTGTATCTTATGGGATGTGACATTAATGATCACATCAGTTTTTAAAAGCTGGCAATAGTACCCTCAATGACTAATTCTGGGAATTCGATTCAGAAAGGCTGAGTAGTGACTTGCCCACCGTCGCCCAGAAATTCAGCAAAGGAACTGAGGCCTAATTCTAAACCCACCGGCCACAGTGTAATAAAGGTTATTGTATGAAGGTGACAAAGACTTAATGAAACGAATTCAGAGACACTGCCTTCAAACCGGAGAGGGTGGGCTGAAGAGGGCAGGGCCCAGGTCTACGTTCCACCCCTCGCTCTCCTCCTGGGGAAAAGAGCCCACCTCTCTGCTACCCGGCTACCAAAAACAAAACAAAATAAAACAAAAGGGACGGGCCTCCAACAGAGCCCCACATCCTCCGAAATGCTACAGGACTCACCCCTCCGTGGGGAGCGGCTACGACTGCGACCCATTTGGAGTCCCGCTTCCCGGAAACAACTGTGCAACAACTTCCGGGAGGGCCGGGAACCGAGGTTTTTACCGCCGACCAGAAAACGTCAAAATGAGTCGCGAGGGTTCCGGTCTTCTTTTGTTCACGGTGGGCATTAAAACATGCGATTTGGTATTACTATAGAAATTCCTGGAAAATTCAGCCGTATACTCATTATCCTAACACATCTTTCATTTTTTCCCCCATTTTTGTCCACGTGCACAAAATACAGCAAACCAATTGTAAACATAGCAAACAGCTTATGTTTTTCCACATAACATTTATAAGCAGTGAATATACTAAAGTTCACCGTCTTTCTCTGTCGCCCAGGCTGGAGTGCAGTGGCGCGATCTCCGCTCACTGCAAGCTCCGCCTCCCGGGTTCACGCCATTCTCCTGCCTCAGCCTCCCGAGTAGCTGGGACTATAGGCGCCCGCTACCACGCCCGGCTAATTTTTTTGTATTTTTAGTAGAGACGGGGTTTCACCGTCTTAGCCAGGATGGTCTCGATCTTCTGACCTCGTGATTCGCCCGTCGTGGCCTCCTAAAGTGCTGGGATTACAGGCGTGAGCCACTACGCCCGGCCCCCGTCCATCTGCTTTATATTTTCTCATGCCAGCATTGAGAAGGCACCCAAAACCTCCTACCGGCCCTTGGAAGGAAAACTAAAGGCCCCAAATTCCATCCTACCCCACAGAGTACTTCCCCGAAGTTGCCTCTGTCCTCAGGGAAAGCAACAGCAACAACAAAAACTTTAGAATGTTCAAAACTACAAAAATTAGGAGAAAGACTATCTTGCCCCAAGGCTGAACCATCTGTGATAGAGCATAAATAAGCTTACCAGGAAAGACTCAAACCTCTTTTTATTTTATTTTATTTTATTATTTTATTTTATTAATTTTATTTTATTTTTTATTTATTTTGTTCCAGGGTACATTTGCAGGATGTGCAGTTTTGTTACATAGGTAAACGTGTGCCATGGTGGTTTGCCACGCCTATCAACCCATTAAGCCCTCCATCTATTAAGCTATTCTTCCCAATGCTCTCCTTCCCCCCAGCTCCTCCCCCTACAGGCCCCAGTGTGTGTTGTTCCCCTCCCTGTGCCCATGTGTTCTCATTGTTCAGCTCCTACTTATAAGTGAGAATACGCAGTATTTGGTTTTCTGTTTCTGTGTTAATTTGCTGAAGATAATGGCTTCCAGTTCCATCCATGTCCCTGCAAAGGACATTAACTCGTTCCTTTTTATGGCTATATAGTATTCTATGGTGTATATGCACCACATTTTTTTAATCCAGTCTATCATTGATGGGCATTTGGGTGGTTTCTATGTCTTTGCTATTGTGAATAGTATTGTAATGAACATATGCGTGCATGCATCTTTGTAATAAAATGATTTATATTCCTCTGGGTATGTACCCAGTAATGGGATTGCTGGGTCAAATGGTATTTCTGGTTTTCGGTCTTTGAGGATTCACCACATTGTCTTCCACAATGGTTGAACTCATTTACATTCCCACCAAAGTGTAGAAGTGTTGAACCTCTATTTCTAATCAAACCAACTCTTTTCAGTCAGTTCTCTCCAGAATTATCAAATCTAGTGACCTGGCTTTTAAAATAAAAAGAGCTGGGAGATGGAAAGGGACTTTATTAGGTTGGAAAAAATGCTCACCAATCACATACATTTTTAGTTAGATTTATACATTCAGAGTGGCCTCTTTAATACCTGTTCCAACCCAGACTTCCAGGAAAGATCGAGCCATGACATGTAGGATTTCTACCACCAGCCCCGACCCCCAGACTCTTTTGGAATTACCCTGGCAAAGCATGCACTAGGTGTAGAATGGGGAGGTTCAAGGGAGGCACAGGCCCCAGGGAAGAAGATTTAGGGACATCATTGGAGAAACACACCACTAATGAGGACGTGGTGGTACATGCCTGTAATCTCAGCTACTTGGGAGGCTGAGGCTGGAGAATCGCTTGAACCTGGGAGGCTGAGGTTGCAGTGAGCTGAGATTACGCCACTGCACTCCAGCCTGGGTGACACAGTGGGACTCCGTCTCAAAAAATAAAATAAAATAAAATAAAAAGAGAGAGAGAGAGAAAGAAGAAACACACCACTAATGATTGAAGAAATTGTCCACAGGGAAGACAGGGTTTATGGGAAACCTAAGGGGGTATATACTAGATGTGAAAGAGAGGAAGAACATGGTGGCCTCAGGTGGTGGCTGAAAACACTCCTTCTCTTTCTCCTTGTCCCCTCAGGGGTGGGGTCTCATCTGATGAAAATGCTTTTGAAGAAACCCCTCTAGGACTAAAAATGATTGGAAGGTATGCTGGGGATCAGTTGAATACACAAAGATTTTTTGAATGCATAAGATGCACAGGACACTATACCACTTTGGCACTAGGATGAAAGGATGAGTAAGACATGGTCCCTGCCTCAAGGAGCTTGCACTGTAGCTGTGGAGGCAGACAGAGGAGACACATCTTCACTATAATGTGGTAAGATAAAATATACACAGTGTGCTATGGTGACATGAAAGAAGGCTTTTCAGCCCAATTTGTCTAAGAGGGTTTCTTGGAATAATAATAGTAGCTAATACGTACTGTGCTAATTATATTCCAGGCCCTGTTATAAAAATGTTTATGTACACACACATTCACACGCGCACAATTATTTGAGCTGTGAGACTCAAAAGAATACATTGTCCAGGTAAAGAGTGGGAGTAGCAGCAATAAGAAAGGCACAGAGATGTGTCACACTACGACATACACAAGCACTAAAAGAGGTTTGATATTATCATCACTTTGAGTTCACCATGGTGGACCTTACTAAGTACCTGGGACTTTATCCTTATGGTTACAAGAGGCCACTGGAGCATTTCAGGCTGGGGAGTGACCTGACTAGATTTACATTTTTAGATGATTCATCTGGATCTAAAGACCTGACCCAGAAAGAACAAGTGGAGGGAATGAGGGGTTGCACTAAGGCAATGATGGAAGAGAATGAGAAAGAACAGAATCAGGAGACATTTGAGGAATAGCATGGCAGGTCTTGGAGACTAGTTAGATCCAGGCAGTGGGAAGATAGAGAAGAAATGACTTCCAGGCAGGGCCAACTTTATAGGCATGTGACCTGTGTAGTCATACAGGGTCCTGGGTATAGAAGGGCTTAATACTCAGCTTTTGCTACTCTTGAAATTCCTGCTAATCTTTGAACAAGAGGTTCTGCATTTCCATTTTGCACTGGGCCTAGCAAAAAGTGTGTATCTCATAGTGATGCCTACTAAAGTGAGAAAATCACAATTTGTCAGTTTACTACTTAACTGAGACACAATGGTGAGTCCATGTGGGAGATGGTGGAGAAGGCAGTAAAAGGGACATCCCTTTTTTATGTGAGAGGCCCTCTGTCAGTGATTAGTATGGGCCCTTCCCTGCCCCTAGATCCCCCCATATCCATTCAGGGGAATTCCTTTTGTACATGTTTGCTCCACAGTGTGAGAACCTAGTTACACTTCTGCCTTTGGTGAGAGGGAGAACATGAATTTCATTTTAGAAGATTATTAAGTGTGAGGGACTTGACGAACATCCAGATAGATATATTTTTGGTAGGCATCTGACCAGCTACAGACTGAGTCTGATAATTACGGGGAGCAATCAGGGCTAAAGATAGAGATGGGGGGGATGGGCATGGTGGCTCATGCCTGTAATCCTTGCACTTTGGGAGGCCGAGGCGGGCATATCACGAGGTCAGGAGATCGAGACCATCCTGGCTAACACAGTGAAAGCCTGTCTCTACTGATAATATAAAAAATCAGCCGGGCGTGATGGTGGGAGCCTGTAGTCCCAGCTACTCGGGAGGCTGAGGCAGGAGAATGGTGTGAACTCGGGAGGCGGAGCTTGCACCAGTGAGCCGAGATCACACCACTGCACTCCAGCCTGGGTGACAGAGCAAGACTCTGTGTCAAGAAAAAAAAAAAAAAAAAAGATACAGATGGGGGAGTGATGAATCACAGAAGTCCATGAAATTGTCCCAGTGAGAAAAGTGTGCTAGGTGAGCAAAGGATGGCCCCCATGTGGGATTAAACAGAAAAGGAAGGGCCCACAAAGGAAGCCAAGATGCACTTGTCAAGTAGCAAAAGAAGAGTACAGAACAATGTGCCAGAATTCAGAGGGGTGGAGTTTTGAGAAAGAATGAGAACGGTCAGTGTAGCAAGCTGAATAATGGCCACCCGAAGATATCTGGTTCTTTCCTCTGGAACCTGTGAATATTACCTTCTATGGGAAAATGTTTACAGATGTGATTAAGAATATTGAGACAGGGAGATTATCCTGGATTATCCAGATAGACCCTAAATGCCATCACCAATGTCCTTATAAGGCACAGGCAGAGGAATGTTTGATACATACATGAGAGAAGGAGGCAATGTAACCACAGAGGCAGAGATTGGGTGGTGCAGCCACAAGCCAAGGAATGCTGGCAGATTCTTCCCTACAAACTCCTAAGGGAGCACACCCCTACTACACTTTGTAGTAGGGTTTGGCCCGGTAAAACTGGTTTTGGATTTCTGGCCTCTAGAATGGTAAGAGAATAAACTTCTGTTGTTTGAAGTCATCAGGTCTGTGGTAATTGGTTGCAGTGGCCTCAGGAAACTAACACCATCAGCTGTGTCAAATGCAGCAGGGAATCCTTTAAAACAGGGGTCCCTGGCCGGGCGCTGTGGCTCAAGCCTGTAATCCCAGCACTTTGGGAGGCCGAGACGGGCGGATCACGAGGTCAGAAGATTGACACCATCCTGGCTAACATGGTGAAACCCCATCTCTACTAAAAAATACACAAAAACTAGCCGGGCGAGGTGGCGGGCGCCTGTAGTCCCAGCTACTCGGGAGGCTGAGGCAGGAGAATGGCGTAAACCCAGGAGGTGGAGCTTGCAGTGAGCTGAGATCGCGCCACTGCACTCCGGCCTGGGCGACAGAGCCAGACTCCGTCTCAAAAAAAAAAAAAAACAGGGGTCCCCAGTTCCCAGGTCATGGACCAGTATGGGTCTGTGGCCTGTTAGGAACCGGGCCATACAGCAGAAGGTGAGCAGCTGGTGAGCCAGCATTACTCCCCGAGCTCTGCCTCCTGTCAGATCAGCGAGGCACTAGCTTCTCATAGAAGCGTGAACCCTACTGTGAATTGCACATGGGAGGGATCTAGGTTGCATGCTCCTTATGAGAATCTAACTAATACCTGATGATCTGAGGTTGACAGTTTCATCCCAAAACCATCCCCTGCCCTGTCCCGTGGAAAAACTGTCTCCCACAAAACTGGTCCCTGGTGCCAAAAAGGCTGGGGACTTCTGCTTTAAAATAAGAACTGAAAACTGTCCACTGGATTTAGCTTTATAGAGGCCATTGGTGAACTTGCTGAATATTGTTTTTGGGGAGAGTAGGTTAAGACAAATTACAAAGAATTACATTCATCTTTCCTACTCCCGAAATCCATACCAGCATGGGACATTAGGGAAGATGCCATCAGCAGACCAGAAGCTGAGGAATTTCCAAACCAGAAAAAGCATACCTAAGGCAATGGCAACTCAACACAACAAAAGAAGTGATGACTGAAAAGGTGAGCAGATCTCTCTCTTTGTAGTCACATTCGTCCACCTCTCCTTCACCACCCCAGGCCTGTGGCAACCACTAAGCTTTTTTCTACCTCTGTAGCTTTCCATTTTGAGAATGTTATATACATGGAATCATGTGATACATGACCTTTTTTTTTTTTTCTTTTGAGACAGAGTCCTGCTCTGTCGCCCAGGTTCAAGCGATTCTCCTGCCTCAGCCTCCCAAGTAGCTGGGTTCACAGGCATGTGCCATCACACCCAGCTAATTTTCGTATTTTTAGTAGAGGCAAGGTTTCGCCATATTGGCCAAACTGGTCTCAAACCCCTGGCCTCCAGTGATCCACCTGCCTCAGCTTCCCAAAGTGCTGAGATTACAGGCATGAGCCACCGTGCCTGGCTGATACATGACCTTTTAAAATGGACTTTTTTCATTACAATGCCCTTGAGATCATCCAAATTGTTGTATCAATTATCTGTTCCTTTTCGTGGTGAAGTAGTATTCCATAGTATGAATGTACGACAGTTTAACCATTCACCAATTGTAGGACATTTTGCTTGTTTCTGGCTTTTAGCTATTACAGATAAAGCTGTTATGACTATTTGTATACAGGGTTTTCTACCGATAAATGCCCAGGAGTGTGATTGCTGGGCTTTATGGTAAGTGCTCGTTTAGTTGTTTTTTTTTTTTTTTTTAAAGAAACTGCCGATCTGTTTTCCAAAATGGTTATGCCATTTTACTTGCCTACCAGCAATGTATGAGAAATCCAGTTTCTACACATCCTCACTAGCATTTAGTGTTGTCACTATTTTTTAGGTATTCTAATAGGTAGATAGTGATATCTCATCGCAGTCTTAACTTGTATTTCCCTAATGGCTATCTCAATATATTTCCATGTTCTTATTTACCATCCATATATACTTTTTGGTGAAATGTCTCTTCATGTCTTTTGTCCATTTTCTGTTTGGATTATTGGTTTTAACTGTTGAGGGTTTTTTTTGTTTTGTTTTGTTTTGTTTTTTTATACGGGGTTGCCCAAGTGGTGTGAACACAGCTTACTGCAGCCTTGACCTTCTGGGCTCAAGTGATCTTCCTACCTCAGCCTCCCAGGTAGCTGGGATTACAGGTGCATGCCACCACACCTGGCTAATTAAAAAAAATTTTTTTTTTTTTTTTTTTTTTTTTGTAGGGATGGAGTCTCCCTACATTGCCAAGGTTGGTCTCAAACTCCTGGACTCAAGCAATCCTCCCACCTCAGCCTCCCAAAGTGCTGGGATTGCAGGTGTGAGCCACCATGCCTGGCCAATTGTTGAGTTCTCAGAGTTCTTTATATATTCTAGATATGAGTCCTTTGTCAGACATATGATTTACAAATATTTTCTTCCAATCTCTAGTTTATCTTTTCATCCACTTAACAGGATCTCTTACAGAGGAAAGTTTTAAATTTTGATTAAGCCCATTTATTTTCTTTTTTACAGATTATGCTCTTAATGTCATACCTGAGTTGTCACCAAGGCCCAGAATCCTGCTGTAGGTTAAATGTTTGTTTCCCCCAAAATTCATATGTTGAAACCTAATCTTTGGTGTGATAGTGTTAGGAGGTGGGGCCTTTGGGAGGTGAATAGGTCATGAATGTGGGGTCCTCATGAATGGGATTAGGGCCCTTACAAGAGAGACTCCAGAGACTTGCCTTTCTTCTTCCACCATGTAAGGACACAGCAAGAAGGCACTATTCTGTTCTATGAACCAGGAAGTAGGCCCTCACCAGATGAAGAACCTGCTGATGCCTTGATCTTGAACTTCCCAGACTTCAGAACTGTAAGAAATACAATTCTGTTGTTTGTAAAGCCACTAGTCTATGGGATTCTGTTCTAGCAGCCTGAATGGACTAAGACTATCCAAAGACTTTCTCCTACGTAATCTTCTAAAGGTGTTATAATTTTACATTTTATATTTAAATGATATTTTGATTTTTGTATAATGTGTAAGGCTTAGGCCAAGATTCACTAAACCCTTTAGTGTTATATTTGGTCGAATGCTTTTTCTGCATCTATTAATATGATCATGTGATTTTTCTTTAGTTTGTTAAAATGGTAAATTACATGAATTGATTTTCAAATTGATTTATATTGAACCAACATGACCCAGAGAATCCCGCTGTTGGGTATATACCCAAAGGAAATAAAATCAGCACCACAGAGGTGTCTGGGCTCCCACATCAATTGCAGCATTATTCACAAGAGTCAAGATATGGAAACAGCGTAAGTGTCCATTGATGGATGAATGGATCAGTTGTGCTATATATAAAATGGAATGCTATTTGGACTTAAAGAGGAAATATGCCACTTGCAAAAACATGAATTAAACTGGAGGACATTATGCTAAGTGAAAAAAGCCAGACACAGAAAAATACTGCATGATCTCATTTATATATGGGATTGAAAAAGAGTCACACACACATCGTAGAATGGTAGTTACCAAGGGCAGAGAGGAGGAGGAAATGGGGAGATGTAGTTCATAGGGTAGAAACTTGCAGTTATGTAGGATGAATAAGTCTAGAGGTCCAATGTGCCACAGAGCTATAGTTATTAATATTGTATACTGAAGTTTTGCAGAGTGGAGATTTTAGGTGCTTTTACCACACAAAACAAGAGGTAACAGTGGTAGGTGATGGATATATTAAGTTGCCTGCATGTCCTCATCTTTTTACTATGTATACTTTACATAGTATAGTATACTATGTATACTTTACATAGTATAGTATACTATGTATACTTTACAT
>NC_045448.1:70289403-70509947 GCF_002776525.5 Piliocolobus tephrosceles | reverse complement strand
TACTATGTATACTTTACATAGTATAGTATACTATGTATACTTTACATCATGTACACTTTAAACATATGCGATTTTTTTTTTTTTTTAAAGGAAAACAGCTCTGGGGTTTGAGTTTACTTTCAGCTCCTCTGCTCCACAGCTTTACCACCTTGGACAATATTCTTAAGCTTTAAGCTTTCAGTTTTTTCTTCTCTAAAGTGGGAATAATAAAGTTTAATACGTTAGACTGTTGTGAAGAATAATAGCACATAGCACTTAGTAAATGTGTGTTTTAAAAATCTGGAATGTTTTAATCAGATATGGTGTCTTAGTCTGTTTCTACTGCTATATCAGAATACCAGACTGGATAATTTACAAAGAAGAGGAGTTTATTTGGCTCGTGGTTCTGCAGACTGGGAAGTCTAAGAGCATGCTGCCAGCATCTGGTGAGGGTCATCCCATGGTGGAAGGCATCGTGTGGTGAGGAAGCATGTGTGACAGAGAGCAAGCGGGGAGGGGGCAAACTCAACATTTTCAGCAGAAACCCCCTCTCACAGTAATGGCATTAATTCATTCATGAATGTGGAGCCCTTGTGACCTAATCACCTCTCCAATGTCCTGCCTCTCAACACGGCTAAAATGGGAATTCAATTTTCATTTTATGAACTTTTGAGGGACACACTCAAACCATAGCATATGGTAAGACACAGAGACACAGACGTGAATGTCACGAAGGAAGATGTTTTTAACTGAGTAAAACATTACAGTCAGTTTCCTAGAAGCAGGAGGCATGGCATTCCACACAGGGAAGCACTAGGGTTGACCAGGAGGTGAAGGGAATGAGGGGAAAGCATGGGTGAGACTTTACTGTGGTCGTCATGGGAAGGAATGGGTGAGGCAGGGTAAGCAACTTCTAAGACTGGCTAGTTTGAATAACTTCAGCAGGCTCTCAGGTGAGAGGCTGGCCCTGGGGTGATTAGGGGATGGGAATATTGGCTTGGCTTATGAGAGTTTGTTAAAGGAGGTAGTTGGGGATATGGGCTTTGGATTGGCTGGGGTGTGTATGTAAGGCATGCTCCAATGGGAGTCTTTTGCAATCTCTAGGAATTAGTCCTAGGAAGATAAGTCTTAGCAAGAACCCAGATGTCAGAAAATAAAAAAGGCATGTTACTACAGTTTGTCATTATTCACACATTTATGGCACACCACATGTATCAGAGGATTTAACAATGCAAAAGACACAAGTCATGAGTAGCTTGCAGTCCAGTGGGGGATACAAACAAGTAAACAGTGTGAAAGTGCATTAATGGGGAAAGAACAGAGTACTAGGAGGGCACATATCATGGGAGGGTTGTCAAGAAAAGTTTCCAGGAGAAAACAACGTCCAAACAAGACCTAAAGTATGAGCAGACACTAGCCAGGTGAAATGGGGTGACATCTGTGGTGGGGAAAGGTGGAAGAGATTGTCCAGGCTGAGGAGACTGCATGTGCAAGGACAGGAAGCGAGGGACAGGATGGGCTCTTTAGAGAACTAAAGAAAAGTATGACAGCCCCTTGGGGGCAGAGTGTGGAGATGTGAAGACAAGGCTGAAACAGACTCGTTAGCTGTTGTACAGCGTTATCCTGAGGGCAAATGGGGGACCTTCAAAGAATTTTAAGGATAGGAGAATAGACAGAGATTTGAGTTTATGCAGATAACTCTTTGGGTAATGTGGAGACTCAATTAGAAGGGGAAAACACAGGAGGTTGGTGCAATAATCCAGGTTGGAAATTATCATGGTCTGTACTAGAATGGTGGCAGTGGGCAAGGTGAGAAGTGGCTGCATTTGAGATACAGTTGGTAAAATAACAACTTTGTGATTTCTAGATGCAGAGCATGAGGGAGTTGGAATATTTGAGAACGACATCTAGGCTTCTGGCTTGCACAATTGAGTAGTGTCATTTGCTGACATGAGGCATACAAGACAAATTCTGGGGAAAGCAGATGCATGCAGATCTGGACACGCTAACTTTAGGTGCTATTTTGAATACTCAAGAGAGGCCAACTAGATGTGTATCTGGAACTTGGAAGAGAGATCTAGGCTGGAACTATAGGAAAAGTAATTATCAAAATACAGATGGTCATTTGAAGCCATGAGTACATGAAATCACTTGGTGCAGGCTCAGGAGAGAAAAGAGCCTGGAGACAGCCAGAGGAAGAAAACAAAATTAGACCAAGGAGTGGCCAGAGAAATAGAAATAGTGTGATGTCAGAAGTTTAAGAGAAGACTCCTTTTTAAGGAGAGCAAAGTGGTCAATTTTAAATGTTAAAGGGAATGCACATCTAACCTACAGGATTGAACAGCAAAGTCGTTGTTGACCCAGGAAATTTTATTTTGAGCCAGGAAGTTAGATTTTCTTTTTAACCTTTGCCAGTCCTAGCTCATATAAAATTACCAGTCATTACAAAAGTATTCTAGTTTATTTTTAAGAGACAAGGTCTTACTCTGTTGCCCATGCTGGAGTATAGTGGGTACAATGATAGCTCACTGCAGCCTTGAACTCAGCTCAAGCAGTCCTCCTGCCTCAGCCTACTGAATAGCGAGGACTACACCCAGCTAATTTTTATTACTTTTATATTCATGTATTTACTTTTTTGAGATGGAGTCTCACTCTGTCACCCAAGCTGGAGTGCAGTGGCGTGATCTTGGCTCACTGCAAACTCTGCCTCCTGGGTTCAAGCAATTCTCCTGCCTCAGCTTCCCGAGTAGCTGGGACGAGAGGCACGCACCACCATGCCCGGCTAATTTTTGTATTTTTAGTAGAGACAGGGTTTCACCATGTTGTCCAGGCTGGTCTCGAACTCCTGACCTCAGGTGATCCACCTTCCTCAGCCTTCCAAAATGTTGGGATTACAGGCGTGAGCCACTGCATCTGGCTTCAGCTATTTTTTAGAAAAATATTTTTTGTAGAGATGGGGTCTTGCTATGCTGCCCAGCCTGGTCTCAAACTCCTGGCCTGAAGAGATCCTCCTGCCTTGGCCCCCCAAAGGGCTGAGATTACAGGCATGAGCCACCATGCCCAGCCTTTTATAATTTACAAATGAATGCATGCTGTTGAGTAATTCTGCTCCATAATTAGATACAGTCTGACCACTAGTTAATAATGATTGATGCCTTTTGAGGATTTTTGCTCTTTGTACCCCTGTACCTTAGACCTTGGCAAGAATTAAAACTCTCTGGTTGAGGAGAGTTTGTGCCATGCCTTTTTAAAAAATTTAATCCAGTCACATGATTGGGTCCATACTGGTTGAACGTATTTCAGGAGATTGACAAGTCATTTATGCTTATCATTTGTACCCCTGGCTCTATTATTTTCTATTCTTTACACAGGTTCATCTTAAACAGCTTAACAATTACCAGTCCAATATTCTACATCAGCTATCAGAACTTACTGCAATAGAAATATTCTATAGCTATACTGTCCAGTATGGTAGCCACCAGGTACATGAGTTACTGAGCACTTACAGTGTGGCTACTGTGACTGAGGGAGTACATGTTAAATTTCTTTAAATTTTAATTAACTTACACTTAAGTGGCTACAGTGATCTTCAGTAACCCTATTTTTTTAATATATTTTTTGAGACAGAGTCTTACTCTGTCATCCAGGCTGGAGTGCAATGGCACGATCTCGGTTCACTGCAACCTCTGCCTCCCAGGTTCAAGCGATTCTCCTGCTTCAGCCTCCCGAGTAGGTGGGATTACAGGCGCCCACCACTATGCCCAGCTAATTTTTGTATTTTTAGTAGAGATGGGGTTTCACCATGTTGGCCAGGCTGGTCTCGAACTCCTGACTGTAGGTGATCTGCCCATCTCGGCCTCTCAAAGTGCTGGGATTACAGATGTGAGCCATTGTGCTCAGCCCCCAGTAACCCTATTTTTGCATTTGATGTTGAAAATTATTCACATATGATGGTAATCCTATTGAAAGACTTGAAATTAGATAAAATGTTAGCTGTGAAACACTTCGTAAAAAAACAAAACAAAACAAAAAACAGGCTGGGCAGTGGCTCATGCCTGAGATCCCAGTACTTTGGGAGGCTGAGGTGGGCAGATCATGAGCTCAAGAGATCGAGACCTTCCTGGCCAACATGGTGAAACCCTGTCTCTACTAAAAATACAAATATTAGCTGGGCGTGGTGGCGCATGCCTGTGGTCCCAGTTACTCAGGAGGCTGAGGCAGGAGAATCGCTTGAACCCTGGAGGCGGAGGTGGCAGTGAGCCAAGATTGCACCACTACACTCCAGCCTGGTGACACAGCGAGACTCCACCTCAAAAACAAAACAAAACAAAACAAAACAAAACAAAACAAAACAAGTGACTACCACTGTTCTCCACACGGTTTTACCTATCTTGCTAAGTTTCATGCCAAACCATTTCTTTTTTTAAAGGAAAGGTATTCATATCCCTTCCTAATAACTTAGTGTGAAACTCTAGGACATATTCTCTTAAAGACCTCTTCCTTACTGACAAACACAAATCATTCTTAAAATATAAATGTTGTTTTCTAGCCCTAGCATAAAAAAAATAGTAGAGGTTATAAGACAAAAGCTGACAAAACACAAAGCTTTCATAAACCATAGGCTATATAATACTTTAGCTTACACTATTAACACTTTATTGAAAATATTTCTATTGAAAAGAACAAACTCTGCAAACGCATAAAAGTATTTGGTAAGAAAACAAAAGCACACCTTTACTACCAATGTGAATTACTAGCTGACAATTATCAATTTCTCAAATAAGAACATTAACCTACTTGTGATTGAAGAATTATCCTGTCTATGGATGACATAAGCAACTTGGCCAGGACAGAACCAATGGATGAAACCACATATAATTCCAATTTGGCCAGTTAACTTATATAAGTGAAATGAAACAGTTAACTTTATTCATTAATATGCTCAAACATTATCTTTACTTCCAAGATTTGCAAAAACTTAATTATCCAAATAATTTAAGTTTGGCATTTATATATATTTCAATACATAAAGGGTAAGGAAACTCTTATACAGTAATGAGATAGAAAGAAAACAACAGCTTCCGGTGAAAGAGACCTAATATAGTCAAATATAAAAATAATTAATGTAACCTCTTTTTTTTTTTTTTTTTTTTGAGATGGAGTCTCACTCTGTTGCCCAGGTTGGCGTGCAATGGTGCAATCTCCACTCACTGCAACCTCTGCCTCCTGGGTTCAAGTGATTTTCCTGCTTCAGCCTCCTGAGTAGCTGAGATTACAGGCGTGTGCCACCATGCCCGGCTAATTTTTATTTTGTGTATTTAATAGAGATGGGGTTTCACCATGTTGGTCATGGCTGGTCTTAAACTCCTGACCTCAAATGATCTGCCTGCCTCAGCCTCCCAAAGTGGCTTACAGGTGTAAGCCACCACACCCGGCTGACGACCAGCTGAAATGTAACCTCTTGATAACAGCCAAATCACTGTATTAGAAACATTTAAATTCCAGCTCTGAGGGGCAAGGGTGAGGCATTTAAAAGGTTCCTTTAAGTTAAACCAAATGGATGAATTTTAAAAGAACAAAAGCAATTTATGAACCTATGGGCATATCATTAAGAAAGAAAAAAATTATTAATAAATTCCAAAAGTTAAAAGGAGTTGGAATAAAAACTTAACTAGAAAGAAAAAAAATTTTGGTTTCAGTTAAGGGGGGTTTTTTGGTCCTTTTTATGTAAGAGCTTACTTACTCTTTTTCCAAATGGGCATTTATTATTTGCACAGATACATAAAAATGATTCCCATTTTAAAAACCATAATAAAAATATACATTAACCACAGAAGCACTTACTCTAACTGGAAAGAAAATGAACATGGCTATTCTCAAAACAGTAATAAACACAAAAGGTCAACATATATAAATCACGACAAGTGTACATCTCATTTTTGACAAAAATAAGTTCCATTTTTACATTAATGCTTCATCATCAGGTTCTATTAGATCCTCTGACCTTATTTACATTTACTATGAAATTTCTATTAGCATGTGTAACTCAAAGGCACTCAATTCAGAGGGTATAAAGTCCTGAGCTTAAGTAGGAAACAAAGTTCCCAACTAAAATTTGAACATAAATAATTCTAAAGATCAGAGAATATTAAAATGTTTAAAACTATAATATCTGGTACATAAATAATTCTAAACCTAATAATAAAGGTGTACAGACTGTCAAAGAAAAGATCATGTAAGGCAAGAAATATCCTTGGAATCAAACTGATTTTTCCCTCATTCAAGATCAGTTGAAGGTGTGAAGCTAACTTTCATTGTTCCTAAAATCCTAAGAAAGCCTAATTTAAAAAAATAGCAATGACAATGCTTAAGTTTAAAAAAAAGTTTCTCAGTTTAGTCTCCAAAACCAGGAAGAAAATATTTAATGATTAAACACAAGTGTGAGCTGGAAAGAGACTGAACTAAAAGGAGGCATCATAATGAGCAGGTGAAAATATTAAAGGAAAGCTTTAAATGCACCAACTGAAAAGAGCATTTCTAATTGGCCATCCGAATTATTCTTTTAGATTATTTTAGCCAAATAAAAAGAAATTTACAGATGGATAACTGAGGTCCACTAACATAAAGCAGAAAGAAAGTTTAAGCTAAAAATTAAATCTATATTTTGTTGCAGATAAATGTGAGATTTACCTACAGCAATTTTCTACTGATGCTAAATTAAACGCATGAGTTGACATCGCTCTAACAGAAATGGTTTGACAGATATTTTCTTGGCTTTAAAATGTTTTTTGTATATGCATAAAAATGCAATGAGGATAAGAATAATCTTCTGTATTGTCCGTACAGTTTGTAAGGCCTTTGTCATTGTTAGTCACCTTAGATGTGAATATCAGTAGGGCCATTAAATTAAAACTGGCCTAAAAAGTTTTCAAAGTGCCACTGTTTCCAACTGATGAGATCTTCAGTTTTCTGTATTTTCTGGGTGACGATTATTTTCAATTCTTTTTTTCTGGTGATATATACAAGAAGTTACAGCAGATATATAAGGGGAAGATCAGAAGCCTGCTGTCCAAGTTCATCACCACTTGTTCCTATAAGACAGATTTGTAGATTTAATGACAATTAGACAGCAATAGCTTAAAAATAAAAACAAAAAACCAAACTGTTGAACTGAGTGAACCAAAGGAGATAGTGTCCTGAGTCTGAGATCCACAACTCCACTCTCCAAACTCCCACCCACTAGCTGTGTGACCTTGTCAAATGCAGCTTCCTCACTGTAAGATGGGGACAATAAGAGTGCCTGACTTACAGGAGGGTTACATGAGACAATGCACAGGGGGTTTCACAAGGCCAGCTATCTATTGTGTACTCAATAATGGTAGTTATTTTCATTATTGCAAAAATTTCTATCAAATACTTACATATTTTGTGAACAGACACAATGTCTACAAATACATAAACTTCTCACTTGACTTCAATGTTTTAAACATTTTATTTCCTTTTAAAAAATAATCATTTAAAAAAAATGAGATAGAGTCTTTCTATATTGCCCAAGCTGGCCTTGAACTCCTGGGCTCAAGAGATCTTCCTGCCTCATCCTCCTGCCTCAGCCTCCTGAGTAGCTGGGATTACAGGGAGGTGCCAATGTGCCCGGCTACTTGGCTTCGATTTCTGATGGCCGTCGGGTACAGCAAATCACTGGGATGAGGGTCGGGAGTCATTATCATCACCAAAAAGCAGGGTTCCTACTATTGTTTAAGATTTCCCACTGTCCCTATGACAAACATGTAATTTGTCTCCTGAAACATAAAATGCATTATCATGGAAAAGCAATTTCAGGTTCAGTTACATCAACACACACAAGAATGCTCAGAACTCCCGGAGACAGGAGTTGACACTACACAAATATAACATCCCTGATGCTACAGATCTCTGTTTGGAACCTCATATATCCTTTACGAGAAGCATTTGCTAAACAGAATCAATCCTCAGAGTAAAAGAGGAAACACTAAAATGAGAATTCCTACATTTTAAATGCCTGGCATACACTCTCTGCCATAGTATGCATTAGTTACACTTTATTTACTTTGGCTAAGATACTATTAAACACTGTTTAAATCCAAAGTTTTAATTTTTTACTGAGGCATGTATTCCTGCATGAAGAGGGACTAAAACTAGAATATTTGAGTGACTGAAGCAGACTCACTGGACACAGCTTCTGTGTTGAGGGAACAAGGAGATAAATTTGAATAAAGAAGGTAGAGAGTACAAATGTCTCACACACACACACACACACACACACACACACACACACACACAATCTCTCTCTATATATATGAGGGAAAGTGGTATTTTAAAAAGACATCAGTGAACAAAATCAGGGGAGGCCATCACCTAGACTGATTGTGCTAACAGTGTCACCAGAGAGGAATGATGCCAAAGCATGGTTGGTCTTCAGATACTTGAGACATCCTGACCTAGTCAAAATTTTTATCAATAATCTGGATGAAGGTACATTTACCCAATTTGTTGTGGACAAATGCTTTGATGATATGTATATCTGATGATAAAAATTAAGATTCTGTACCTAATAACTAAAAGCTTCTGAGGAAGATTAGCCTTCTGGTATTTGAATATAGTTAAGATTGAGGCAGGGAAGGGCAGGTCAAAGGGCCAACTCTGGAGAAAGAAGGAAGCCATGTGGATATCATTTGGCTGAATGGACACACCAATTTTTGAATATTAAATTGTATTAATCCCCACTCTCCATTCCCAAACAGGATAGGTTGATCCTAGCTTCATCAAATGTGTTGCTTCACCTAAAGGTTCAATCTGCATCTGCATTTGCATTGACGTACCTTTACAGCAAAGTTCTATTGTCATTATTCCACTATGGATGGAAGCTGTGGAGCCCACATATCGCAGCAGCAGAGCAGCAGCATCCTCCTAGGTCCCCACTTCTACTTCCAGATAATTAGTTATTCATCTCTATGTAGAGATCCCTGCTTCTTTGAGGTTTTTGCAACTTATTCTATACTATTCCTCTATTACTTCCCCCACATCCTATCTTATATGTCTAAATTCCAAGATCTACAAATACAACCCACTATTGAATAATCTTTACTTAGTTATGAAGTAACTCAAATTCAAACCCTCAACTATTGGCTACTATCTATCCCTTCCTTTCTTTCTGGGCCACCTCCACTTTCACTCTTACAATTCGGCTTAAAAAAATAAATTTCTGGGTATTTGTTGTTGTTGGTAGTGTTTTTTGTTTGTCTGTTTTTATCTGGAGACAGGGCCTGAGTCTGTCACGCAGGCTGGAGTGCAGTGGCATGATTACGGCTTATTGCAGCCTCAGCCTCCCAGGCTCAAGTGATCCTCCTGCCTCAGTTTCTGAGTTGGTGGTACTACAGGCACATGCCACCATGCCTGGCTAATTTTTTAATTTTTTGTATAGACAGGGTTTCGCTATGTTTCCAGGGCTGGTCTTGAACTCCTGGTCTCAAGCAATCCTCTTGCCTTGGTCTCCCAAAGTGCTGGGATTACAGGCATATGCTACCATGCCAAGCCTGCAATTTGGCTTTGATTCCCCATCCCAGCTTTTGAATGTCTCACCAGGTTACCTTTTTTGCCCATCTCTTAAATACCAGTGATCACTAGGGTTCTAAAGTGTCATATTCTCTACACATTTCCTGTATGTTATCTCATCCAACTATTATTTCTAGTTCAGGCATTACTTGTAAACTCCAAATCCATTTATTAACCAGCCTATCAAATTTTCACCTTGATGCTCTCAAATTAAACGTGCCCTAAACGGAATTCATCATCTCTTCACCATCACCAACACTACGTCATGTTCATTTTCCTTCCTGTAATTCAAATCTCAGGTAAAATCACTACTATAAATCAAATTGCCCAAATCAGAAAACCATGAACCATCTGACATTTCCTCATGCACACACACGATTAAGAATCAAATTCTCAATTGCACCACTTTATTTCCAGAACCCATCAGTATTTTCATCTTCACTGCTACATTCTTTAAGGTTCTCATCACTTTTAATCTGAATTATAGCTATATAATCAATAAATTGTTTTATTGCCATTATCATATCTTGAATCCTTCCTACACATTGCCATCTGAGAGAACTTTCTATAGTGAAAATCCATTTAGCATGGTCTTATAAGACAGACAGTTACAAAATAAATATACAAAAATCACTACCTTTCTTACATTATCAAAAACTATTAGAAAAAATGATTCATTTCATATTAGCAGTTGAAATGTAAAATACTGGCTGGGCACAGTGGCTCACGCCTCTAATCCCAGCACTTTGGGAGGCCAAGGAGAGCGGATCACAAGGTCAGGAGATCGAGACCATCTTGGCCAAAATGGTGAAACCTCGTCTCTACTAAAATACAAAAAAGCGGGGTGTGGTGGCATGTGCCTGTAATCCCAGCTACTTGGGAGGCTGAGGCAGGGGAATCGCTTGAACCCAGGAGGTGGAGTTGCAGTGAGCTGAGATCACGCCACTGCACTCCAGCCTGGCGACAGAACATGACTCCGTCTAAAAAAAAAAAAAAAAAAAACTAATCATTATACTTCTGGGAAATAATACAGGAGCAATATGGGAAAAATTACAAATTTTAGAGAAAGACATAAGAGAAGACCTAAATAAATGTAGAAAATACCATATTCCAGAAAGGAAGACATCAACTGTCCACAAACTATTCTACATATTTAATCATATAAATTAAAATCCCCACAGGAATTTTTGAAAGGAAACTTAGCAAAATGATTCTACATCCCATACAGGAGAATAATCATGCAAAAAGAACTGAGAGATTTTTGAAAAAAGAAAAATGAAGGTTTTGCATTACTAAATATTAAAATGCATTTTAAAGTTAGCCTAATTAAAACAATGCCTTGTCTTCATAACAAAGAAATCAATAAAACAGAAAGTCCAGAAATGAAAGCAAGTTTATAAGTATTTCATGTACAATAAGGCATTTCAAACACATTGATACATCCAGTACATTTCAATACATCGTCAAATGCTCCGAAGTAAAAAATTAAGCCATAAAAAGAACAGAAAAATATGTAGATGACTATTTATATAATCCTAATAAGATGGGGGCCTAAGGATCACACTAAAAAAAGAAATCATAAAAGAAAAAGATAGATTGTTTTGAAGGTTGAAAAGACAAATGACAAAAATGTAAAGACTGTCTGGGCATGGTGGCTCATGCCTGTAATCCCAGCATTTTGGGAAGCCGAGGCAGATGGATTGCTTGAGCCCAGGAATTCCAGACCAGCCTGGGCAACGTGGCAAAACCTCGTCTCTATAAAAAAATACAAAAATATTTAGCTGGGCATGGTGGTGCGAGCCTGTAGTCTCAGCTACTTGTGAGGCCCAAGAGGTGGAGGCTGCAGTGAGCCAAGATTGTACCACTGCACTCCAGCCTGAGTGACAGGGTGACAACCTGTCTCAAAAAAAAAAATAAAGAGAAAAAGTAAAAACTACAGACTATCACAAATGTTAGTATTTTTAATACATAAAAGCTGTTAAAAATTAGCAAGAAAAAAATGAACATTTTAATAAAAAATTTAACAGAAACAACATAGGCTGTCAGTTTACATGAGATGATATGTTCAATAAGCATAACAAAACCCAACCATACAGTAACCAAAGAAATGAACACTGAAAATTAAGGGCCAGGCATGGTGGCTCACACCTGTAATCCCAGCACTTCGGGAGGCCAAGGCAGGTGGATCACTTGAGGCCAGAAGTTCAAGACCAGCCTGGCTAACATGGTGAAACCCTGTCTTTACTCTAAATACAAAAATTAGTGCACTCCAGCCTGGGCGACAGAGCAAGACTCTGTCTCAAAACAAACAAATAAACAAAAAGAAATGAAAGTTAAAACAAATATTTGTTTTAACGTTTACTACACTGGGATAGAGATGAAAAAGAATGACAAGACACAATATCGGGTATACTCTCCTGTACCGCGGCCGGGGGGCAGTATGAATTGGACAGTACCTTTGGAGGGCAATTTGTCCATTAGAAAATTGTATGTACAGTGCAACAAGAATTCTACTTGGAATTTATGCTTTCAAAATATCATAAAAACAGACAAAGATATATGTATATTTCCTATAGTATTGAAAAAAAATGAGAAACAACTTTATCCAATAAAGAGGAGTTATCTAAATTATGGTAGAGCCAAAACAACTAATATTATGCAGTTCATAAAAATGATGCTGTGAATATATATTTATTGACAAGAAAAGCTATGTACAACAAAGTGAAAAAAAAAGTAGATTACAATTACTCCCTCACTGTCTGATGCATCTAGGCTCTCCCGGCCTTGGGCTCTGAAAGAGGACTAAGCCTTTCTTCTACTGGGCCCAGGCCAGGTAACCCCACTTTGCCACTCCCCCAGGCCTGACCACCATGCTGCCAACAAGTTCTCCCCAACCACTGAGTTGGCCATGAAGGAGACAGAAGACAACAACACACTTGTGTTCACTGTGGATGTCGAGGCCAAAAAGCGGAAGATCAAACAGGCTGTGGAGGAGCTCTATGACACCGAGGTGGCCAAGATCAACACCGTGATCAGCGCTGATGGAAAGAAGAAAGCGCAAGTTCAACTGGCTCCTGAGCATGCTGCTTTTAGATGTTGCCAAAAAACTGGGATTATCTAAGTTGAATCCAACTGGTGAATTCTAAATATATATATATATATTTCACCATTAAAAAAAGCAGGTTACAAAATAGCTAATCTACTGTGATCTAATTCTGCAAAAAAGATACAGGTGAAGAAAAAACTCAGCAATGTATCTGAGTGGTATATGTATGATTGTTATTTCAGCTGACTTATATTTTCCATTCTTTCTACAACATCCATAACCTATATGAAACACTTACACAACTCCCAAAGTAAATCTTCCAAACTCCATCCACAGCCCTTATGCCCTGGCTCTAGTTATACTGAACTCTTCCAACCATCTTTCAGTTCCTTGAATGACCCGTGTATTCCCTTGCTTCCATCTTACTCACCGTTTGAGGCTTGGTTCAGGTATGCATTGACTTGAACACTTTTCCAGGAGACGATGTTTTCCCTGAACTGTCTTTCTTTCTCCTCCTCCTCCAATAACCACCCCCAACCCCGGCAACTGCTCAGTTACAGGTTAGAGTCTTCTCCCTCAAGGTTGCATACTCTGAGCTCATTCTATCACGCTACTTACACTAGTCTCTATTAACACAAGCCTGTCTTTATTTCTTCTATTCCTGGCTGAGAACCAAGCACATGGTGGGGACACAAATGTTTGCTGAAGGAACATATGGAATACAACTACTATCTTGGCCTGGTGCTTTTTTAGGTCTCTGGCTGGGATTGAGCCATGATGGTATTTTTCATGAAGTTTCAGGTAGAAGATAAAGATAGTCATTATCTATTCAGCTGCAGAGGGTACAAGAAGGACCAACAGAGAATTCTGATGGAGGCAGATTTGAACTTTCTCATTATATATCTGCCTTGAAATGGACATTCCTACCTATTACATTTCATGTAAGATGGGGGTCGGCTAGAGTTTCAACAATGAGTGGATGACCCTCTGTAAGAATGCTATTAAAAGAAGTTCTCATATGGCATGTGAGGTTACAATGATCACTTCCAGGGTTACTTGCAATGCTAAGGATGTTCTACGACAGTCTCTTCAGTCTGAGGAAAACTACTAACTTCTCATAATTTATGTAAACTATAACAAGCTTTGAATCCTTTAATATTATGCCCTTTGGAATGATGATTAGTTTTAATAGAAATAAACTTCCTCAATATTTTAACAGCTTTCAATTTTACTTTTAAAAATGGTCTACTTTCTCATCATGACACTTTGAAACTCCTCTAAGTGTGTGATGTACGAATAAATAAATGGCTTTGGAGATAACAATACAGAGTTTGCCATCTTACGAACCTAATGGGCTAGAGAATAATGCTCTTACGATATTCAGGAGCTTTGGAGACATACAGGATTGTCTTCAAGATGCCTGCTGTGAATGTATAAATAAATGCACTATGTACACAATGGATAAAGCACTTAAGTTCCTAAAATTTTAGGAATGAATTTTAGTGCTGCTGATGATATTCAGGATAAACAATTATAGCCTTATAATCAGTGTTTCCCTGCCCCTCAAATAGTGTTTTCTTTTTTTCTCCCAATTATGCTTCCGTTGGGATGGGGTCAGTTATGCATAAGTGAACGTGGTACTTTCATCTTTACCTTCAAAAGGCTTTCAAACCAACTCTTAGGTCAAAATGCCATCACTTTAATGTTAATTCTACTTAATAATTTTCAAAAGAGGATTCAAAAGACAAATATTATAATGACATACCAGAAGATAATCGAACATACCTGATCCTTTTCAAGTGTGAGTATTTGATAGCCAGTTGTTCTATTACATATTAGTTTTCCACTACTATCAAAAGAAGCCAAACGTAATCTAGGATTTAAAAAAATAAATAAATAAACACAGGATTTTTAAACCACAGATTAAATAAGCCCTTTCTCACTTTCATATTTACTTTTTCCTCTGTTTTTTATTTGATAAAAGACTTTTAGGAAGTCTTTTCAAACTGTAATCCGACTGCATTCAGTGACAAGCCTGTGCTATTACACAAATCTGGCCAAGAGAAATAATTTATAAATGTTTTTACTGTGGTAAAATATACATAACATTTATCATTTTAACCATTTTAAAATATATAGTTCTGTGGCATTAAATATATTTCCACATTGTTCTTTACTCATCTCTAGAACATTTTAATTTTCCCTCGCTGAAGCTCCTTACCCATTAAACACTAACTCCCCACTTTCCCTTCCCTCAGTCCCTGGCAACCACCAGTGTACCCTCTGTACCTATGAATTTGTCTACTCTAGGTACTTCATATGAGTGGAATCTTATAATATTTGTGCTTTTGTGAGTGGCTTATTTCACTTGGCATGTCCTCCAGGTTCATCCATGTTTAGCACGTATCAGAATTTCCTTCCTTTTCAAGGCTAAATAATGTTCTCTTTTATGTATATACCGTATTTTGTTTCTCTAGCATCTGTCAGTGAACATGTGGGTTGCTTCCACCTTTTGGCTATTGTGAATAATGCTGTTATGAACGTAGGTATACAAAAATATCTGTTTAAGTTCCTATTTTCTTATTTTTTTTTTTGAGACAGAGTCTTGCTCTGTTGCCCAGGCTAGAGGGCAGTGGTGCAATCTCGGCTCACTGCAAGCTCTGCCTCCCGGGTTTACGCCATTCTCCTGCCTCAGCCCCCCAAGTAGCTGTGACTATAGGTGCCCGTCACCACGCCCGGCTAAGTTTTTTGTATTTTTAGTAGAGACGGGGTTTCACCGTGTTAACCAGGATGGTCTCGATCTCCTGACCTTGTGATCTGCCCGCCTCAGCCTCCCAAAGTGCTAGGATTATAGGCGTGAGCCACCGCGCCCGGCCTAAGTCCCTATTTTCAGTTCTTCTGGGTCTATACTCAGAAGAGAAATTGCTGGATTGTATGGTAATTCCGTTTAATTTTTTTGAGGAAGCGACATACCATGTTCCATAGTGTCTGTGCCATTTTACGTGGCCACGAGCAGTGCACAAGGATTCTAAATACTCCACATCCTTACCAACACCTGTTACTTCTGTTGTTTTTTTTTCTATTCTGTTTTTATTAATAGCCATCTCAATAGGTGTGAAGTGATAGCTCATTGTGGTTTTGGTTTGTATTTCTCTAATTAGTAATATTGAGCATCTTTTCATGTGTTTTTTAGCCATCTGTATATCTTCTTTGGAGAAATGTTTATGCAAGTCTTTGGACCATTTTTGAGTTGAGTTTTCTTTTTAAATTATAGAGTTGTAGGAATTTTCTGTATATTCTGGGTATTCATGTCTTGTCAAATGTATGGTTACAAATATCTTCTCTCATTCCATGGGTTGCCTTTTCTCTGTCCTCTGATACACAGGTTTGTGATTTTGATGAAGTCCAATTTTATCTATTGCTTCTTTTGTTGCCTGTGCTTGGGTGTATTATGGAAGAAATCACTGCCAAATCAATCATTAGGAAGCTTTCCCCCTATGTTTTCTTCCAAGAGTTTAATAGTTTTAGTTCTTATGCTTAGATCTTTGATCCATTTTGAGTTAATTTCTGTATTGATGTAAAGTAAGTATAAACATATGACTTTTAAATCATATGTTCATTAAGCTATTGTCCAATTTGTCAGCTTCTGGTATCTCAGAAAAAGATTGCTAGCAACTACTGAACAAAGGAGGGATTGCATTGGGAGTTATACCTGATATAAATGATGAATTGATGGGTGCTGACGAGTTGATGGGTGCAACACACCAACATGGCACAAGTATACATATGTAACGAACCTGCACGCTATGCACATGTACCCTAGAACTTAAAGTATAATAAAAAAAATAATAAATTAAAAAAAAAGTTAAGGATAATACATGTTTTCCTGGAAACATACCTTGCTACATATTTCAACAGTCTGGACCTTTTATTTGCTAGGAATAGCAACAAGGCGATAACTTCAAGGCTGATATTCCCTATTGGTATATATTCCAGTCTATTCATTCTCCCTGACATACTAGATCTTATGATTCTGATTACTGATAATACATTTCACACGAATGGAGCCTCATCATTTCCTACCACTTTCACATATACTGTAGCTTACCAAAGTTCCACTAATGTTGGTGTAAATTATCAAGGTTTTATTTCTTACATTTGCTCTGGAGTGAGGAGGAGTGGGGTGGGGAATCTCATCCTACCTAAATGCTATGCTCCTTCGAGGCTGTAAACTGACAGATCCGCTACATGGCTGATTCAGTGTATTGCGTTTGAAAATGATGTATCGATTGGTGTAAGTTACAAGTAGGTCAAAGCCGAAGTTAAAACCTGTCCAACGCCAGCAGTACTAAAAAATACAAGAGAGAAGACTTACTTCAGTTTATCATATTAGCAAGTCAAAAATAAAAAATTCAAAACGTCTTTTGTCTCTAACTCATTACAAGTATTTCCCTCATGAGTGGCTGACTTTTTGTCAGTGACATTTTCTTCAGGCTTATCACCCCAAACTATACATATATCTACACCAGAAAAGCTGCCCTTATGATCATAATTCTCTAAGCTACTTTCCTCTTCATGATCAGTTTCTTTATCTCTTCATACTGCAATTCTACCATAAATAATAATGCTTTTTTTTTTTTTTTTGAGGCGGAGTCTCACTCTGTCACTCAGGCTGGAGTGCAGTAGCATTATCTCGGTTCACTGCAACCTCTACCTCCCAGGTTCAAGTGATTCTCCTGCCTCAGGCTCCCAAGTAGCTGGGACTACAGGTGCCTGCCACCACGCCCGGCTAATTTTTGTTGTTGTTGTTTTTTTTTTTTTTTTGAGATGGAGTCTGGCTCTGTCGCCCAGGCTGGAGTGCAGTGGTCAGATCTCAGCTCACTGCAAGCTCTGCCTCCCGGGTTCACGCCACTCTCCTGCCTCAGCCTCCCAAGTAGCTGGGACTACAGGTGCCTGCCACCACGCCTGGCTAATATTTTGTATTTTTAGTAGAGACGGGGTTTCACCGTGTTGGCCAGGATGGTCTCGATCTCCTGACCTCGTGATCCGCCCGTCTCGGCCTCCCAAAGTGCTGGGATTACAGGCGTGAGCCACCACGCCCGGCCCCTAAGTTGTTGTTTTTTGAGACACAGTTTTGCTCTAGTTGCCCAGGCTGGAGTGCAATGGCATGATTTCGGCTCACCACAACCTGCACCTCCCGGGTTCAAGTGATTCTCCTGCCTCAGCCTCCCGAGTAGCTGGGATTACAGGCATGCAACACCACGCCCGGCTAATTTTGTATTTTTAATAGAGACAGGGTTTCTCCATGTTGGTCAGGCTGGTCTCGAACTCCCGACCTCAGGTGATCTGCCCGCCTCAGCCTCCCAAAGTGCTGGGACTACAGGCGAGAGCCACTGCATCTGGCCTTTTTTTTTTTTTTTTGTATTTTTAGTAGAGACAGGGTTTCACTATGTTGGCCAGGTTGGTCTTGAACTCCTAACCTTGTGATCCGCCCGCCTCAGCCTCCCAAAGTGCTGGGATTACAGGCATGAGCCACTGTGTGAAGCAATAATAAGGCTTTTCGCTGCAACTCTAAGTGACTATATAGCTTAGAGCACTAAGAATCTAGATGGGGGTAGTTAAGAACCCATTAAAATCTCCTTGCTTTAAAAATACTCTAAAATACCTTAAGTGACATATAACTGGGTTATATAAATATCATCATGGGGTTCACAAGTTTGTTTATTCTATCAGCTAATAGTTAATGTGAGAGTATCAGATAAGGTGGTGTGATAGAGAGAAGTAGTTAGGGCTTCAAGTGTTTGGCTGACACCCTGGATTGCAATTCAGTATTAACTGATATTTATTGAGCACATATTATATGCCAGGCACTCCTCTAAGCAATGGAATCATAGCAGTAAATAACATACAGTTTCTGCCCTAGCAGAGGTGAGGTGATAACTGTAAGGGCAAAGCTTTTTTTTTTTTTAGAGACAAGGTCTCTCTATATTGCTCAGGCTGAACTCTAACTCCTGGGTTCAACCAATTTTTCCACCTAAGCCTCCCAAATAGCTGGAACTGCAGGTGCATATCACTGTGCCTGGCTGGAGCAAAGATTCTGAATAGGTGAGCATGGATAGAGTCCAGTACAAAGAGAGGGAATGGACTAAGAAGCAGGCAGTTCATTTTTCTAGTAAGAGGAAAAGCATAGCGCATAGCTACAGATGCAGGTAGACTGGCAGAACTACTGGTAAGAGGATGCACAGATTCTCTTTTCATTGCAGTAGGCAGCAAGGCCATCAGATAAGAGTAAGGGTGAGAGTATTGCCCTTTTGAGGAGAGAAGGTATGAGTTACCTCAGCTAGTGGGAGGATCAGTTCACTAGGGAAATGCAGACAGATCAGGATGCAGCACTAACCTACTTGAAATTCATGGTTACCACATTCAAGTGGAACCTAATGAGGTATGGTGTTTGTCTTTAATCACATTCATCTGTTTGGATGCAAGCATGGAGTGCACCCCTTAACAAGAGTTGGGGTTTAGCCAGGTGAGTTTAACATGTCAAAGAGGAAAAAGAAAAGTTAAAAGAGTATAAGCAAGCGACCAATTTTAAGATGGAACATAAAATATAAGTCAGGCAAAGAAAGAAGTAGAAATGTGGTCAGAAAGGTGATAGGGAAAGGTTGCAAAAATAATGTATTATATAGCCAAATGAGGTTAAAAAATTGTTGGAGTCCAGGTGCTAGAATGAGCTAGAAAGACGAGGTGGGGTCTGAAAACGGAGATTTTGAAGGTGGTGTAGTAATTAAAAACGCAAGGGTATGCTCATGGGAATGGATGCCTGAGGTAGGGCAGAGCACAAGAGCATGAGGGAAGGAAGGTCAAGGAATAGAGATACTGAAATCATCAAGACTGATAATAAGAATAGTGATAAAGAAAGGTAATGAGGGCTGGACCTGGTGGCTCACGCCTGTAATCTCAACAATTTGGGAGGCCAAGGTAGGAGGACCACTTGAGCCCAGGAGTTTGAGACCAGCCTGGGCAACTAGTGAGACCTTGTCTTTACAAAAAATTTTAAAATATTAGCCAGGCGTGGTGGTACATGCTTGTAGTCCCAGCTACTTGGGAGGCTCAGGTGGCAGGATCACTTGAGCCCAGGAAGTCAAGGCTTCAGTGAGTCATGATTGTGCCACTGCACTCCAGCCTGGGCAACAGAGTGAGACTCTGTCTCAAAAAAAAAAAAAAAAAAAAAAAGAAAGAAAAGAAAGGCAGTGAGCTCAGTGAATTATGGCCACAATAAGGGTAGTAGGTGGTATAGTAGAAGCATTTGCTTCAAAGTAACAACAAGATCTGGAAGCAGCAACAAGGAAAAATGTGAACTAAAGAAAACTATTCTTTTACACTCTGAACATCTATCATAATATAAAGGCAAACATAGGCTGGGTATGGTGGCTCATGCCTGTAATCCCAGTACTTTGGGAGGCTAAAGCAGGAGAATCTCTTGAGCCCAGGAATTTGAGACCAGCCTGGGCAGCATAGGGAGACCCCCATCTCTACAAATAATAACAAATAAAATTAGCTGGGTGTGGTGGCATGTGTCTGCAGTCTCAGCTACTCCACAGACTGAGGTAGGAGGATTGCTTTCAGTTCAGAGCACTGAGGCTGCAGTGAGCAATGATTGTGCCACTGCACTCCAGCCTGGGCGACACACTGAGACACTGCCAATCAGTCAACCAATGCAAACAAAAAACAATCAACTTTTAAAAATTAAAAATAAATAAAGTAAAAATGAGGAAAAGTTTGGCACAGCAATAACCAAATGGGTATCTATATAAGGCTGATTTTTTTGAAAAATAAAAATTATGATTATTGGGGGGGGGAATATTTAAAAATGTAGTTCATGTCCCATTAGTAGATTGTAAAATCAATTGAATAGGATACAATCAGCTTTTTTTTTTTTTTTTTTTTTTTTTGAGATGGAGTCTCGCTCTGTCACCAGGCTGGAGTGCAGTGGTGTGATCTCAACTCACTGCAACCTCTGCCTTCCGGGTTCAGGCGATTCTCCTGCCTCAGCCTCTCGAGTAGCTGGGACTACAGGTGTGCACCACCACGCCCAGCTAATTTTTGTGTTTTTAGTAGAGATGGGGTTTCACCATGTTGGCCAGGATGGTCTTGATCTCTTGACCGTGTGATCTGCCTGCCTTGGCCTCCCAAAGTGCTGGGATTATAGGCATGAGCCACCGCGCCCAGCCACAGTCAGTTTTTTTAAAAAAAATATTAAATAGATAGCTGGGCATGGTGGTTCATGCT
Organism: Piliocolobus tephrosceles; assembly: GCF_002776525.5. NCBI lineage: Eukaryota > Metazoa > Chordata > Mammalia > Primates > Cercopithecidae > Piliocolobus > Piliocolobus tephrosceles. The sequence goes on along the minus strand of NC_045448.1, from coordinate 70,489,042 downwards.
TGTAATTCCAGCTATTTGGGATGCTGGGATGGGAGGAGTGCTTGAGCCTGGGAGGTAAAGGCTGCAGTGAGCTGTGGTCACGCCACTGCACTCCCGATTGGGTGACAGAGGGACAGCCTGTCTCTAAATAAAAAATAATAATAAAAGTATTAAATAGAAAAAATAATCTCTGGATGCACAAGGGTAAGTATTGTTTTTAAATACTGTTCTTTCACTTATATACATTTATATTGGGTGACAATGAAAAAATATCTTTTTGAGATGGGGTTTCTCCAGCCAGGCTGGAGTGCAGTGGCATGATCTTGGCTCACTGTAACCTCCACCTCCCAAGTTCAGGTGATTCTTGTGCCTCACCCTCCCTGGTAGCTGGGTTTACAGACACGCACCATCATGCCTGGCTAACTTTTGTATTTTCAGTAGAGACAAGGTTTCACCATGTTGGCGAGGCTGGTCTTGAACGCCTGGCCTCAAGCGATCTGCCCACCTCAGCCTTCCAAAGTGCTCGGATTATAGGTGTGAGCCACTGTGCCTGGCCGAGAAAAGGTAATTCCTAATGTGGGTAACAATCAATGGATCTGAATGTCCTTGATTTAGGATAACTGTAACACAGAATCACTTTTAAGAGTATGTAACAGATCCCTCACAATTTCTTCTTTATCTTAATTTCGGATTGCTAAGGGACCCTCTTCTTGTATCTCTTATCTGAACTCAAAATTTAAGTTCGGCATTCTCATACAAGGCCAAGTAATCAATCACTACTGAATGTGGTGGCTGTAACGCCTTTCCCAGAAGATCATGCTACAGAAAGTATATAAGCTCTTCTGAGGTATGCCAAGTATCATGATTATTACTTACAGGTGCAGGATGTGCTGATAATACAATTTGTATGAGAATATTAACAGTCACAACCCATACTTACTTCACCATCTTTGGCAAGCTTTCTACCACACCTCATGCTATTTCCCTCTAGTTCTTCTTTATTGATTTCTTGAGGCCTAAAAATATACATAAAACATGAACTCTCATAGAAAATATGCAACTAATAATTAAAAAAGAACTATGAGTTAAGGACAGAAAATCTTGCTACCAGATTTAAAAATAAATTTTTGTGGTACAGATAAAAATAACAATGTGTGGATTAAATTTAGTCCATTACCTTTGCTAGATAAAAAAGATTTAATATCTTCTATGTTTCACTTATAGCCCTGACTTCTGGACCACTTTTATTAGGGCTCAGTCAAACCAGAGAAGAGGAAAAGAAAAACTGAAAAATTCTATTTGCCAAAAAAAAAAAAGCAAAAATCTGCTAAGTAAAATAAGTTAAAATCTATTATTGCTGTAAATAAGATGTGACCTGATATCACCTACCACTTAACATTACTTGTTTCACATGTAAACCATTTTTCATGTAGTGTAAGTATGCAAAATCAATATTTAATAGAAAATGTATAATTTTATCAGTTAAGTCTTTACTTGGTTCCCCAGTTTAAAAACCTTAATAAATTAAGAGAAACACTGTTATCTCAAGTTGTAATAAATATGGTATTATCATTAGCTTCATAATTCCAAATGATAGCAATACAATACATTCATTCATATACTCATTCACAACATGAAGTGCCTAGAAATTGGGTGCAATAATAGCATATATAATAGATAATAAAATAATGAAACAAATACAATAAATAAATAAATGTAAATAAGACTAATAAAACATGTCCTTGATATCCAAGAGCTCAGTTTAGTAGGGAATTAGACATAAGTAATAATTATAATAGAGTTAATTATAATAACATTAATAATTTGTGGTTTGTGATGTTAAGAGCATGAAGAAGGTACAGATTTATTGCCCATGGTTAGAGGGGGATCATTAGAGAGTAAATATTATTTGTGCCTGAGTGGAAGCTTGTTGGGTGAGGTGGAGGTGAGGGGTGAATTCTAAGGAGGGCTAAGAGTATTCCAGGCAGAAGAAATAGTGGATAAAAAGGAACTGGAGCATAACAGAAAACCAAATGTAAAGGAATTTAATGCAGTTGCAGTATATGAACATAAGAATTTAGTGCACATTTAGTGCAGATGAACATGAAAGGAGATGAAGCTAAATGCATCTGGGATAGAATGCTGACAGTTCCCACAGGTAATGCTAATAAGTTTCAACTGCTCTTGTAGGTAACTAGTTCCCAAGCATTTATTCTGTAACTTTAAAATTTTTTATTATGAAAAACTGCAAACATATGAAAGCAGAGAAAACAGTGTAATGAGCCAAATTTTCTTACCATCTAGCTTCAATAATTTTGAATACCAATACTATAATCCCTTAACTATCATCAAATATCCCTGGACATATTTAAGTAGAGGAGTGACACAGTTTTATTTGTTTTAGAAAGATAACTTTCTTGGCAACGTAAACGAGAGTTTTATGAGGAGAACCCCAGAGGGAGACTTGACATCAGATTATAACCTAGCATCCAGGGAATATAGTGTCTTCCTCACTTTAGCAGTCCTGTAGCAGTGAGCAGATGCTTGGTTTATCTGCTGAACAGAACATTTCCTAAGCGGGAATATAATCATACACAGTTGACCCTTGAACAACAAGTTTGAACTGCTTGGGTTCATTTATACACAGATTTTTCTCAACCAAAATCAGACCAAAAATGCACTATTTGGCCGGGCGCAGTGGCTCATGCCTGTAATCCCAGCACTTTGGGAAGCCGAGGAGGGCGGATCACGAGGTCAGAAGATCAAGACCATCCAGTCTAACACGGTGAAACCCGGTCTCTACTAAAAATACAAAAAAATTAGCCAGGCGTGGTGGTAGGCGCTTGTAGTCCCAGTGGCTGGAGAGGCTGAGGCAGGAGAATGGTGTGAACCCGGCAGGTGGAGCTTGCAGTGAGCTGTGATTGCGCCACTGCACTCTAGCCTGGGCGACAGAGACTCCGTCTCAAAAAAAAAAAGAAAAAAAAAAAATGCAGTATTTGTGGGATGTGAAATCCCACTTGTATATGGAGAGCCAACTTTTTGTATATGTGGGTTTTGCAGGACCAAATAACTGTGGGACTAGAGTATGTGTGGATTTTGGTATATGCAGGGGTCCTGAAACCAATCCCCCCAGAATGACTGTACCTCTTAGGCAAAAAACTAAACACTTATTCTAGTGCAGTATCTTAGACGAAACTCTATATTACCCTCAATAAGGAAATGGGTGAGGAAAATCTTGAAAAGTAAAGAACATCCAAAATTTAAAAATTGAATATACAGAAGATATTGGATGATTTATAAGCTACTTCATACACTACAAAAATGCTTCAGTTCTCAATTCCATTAAACAGTTCATTGTTACTTCATATACTACAAAATGCTTCAGTTCTCAATTTCATTAAATAGCTCATTTTTTGGTTTCAATTTATTATTTGTATTTCAACAACCTTTTTTTTCTCATTTATTTTTGGGATAGAGTTTCGCTTTTGTTGCCCAGGCTGGAGTGCAACGGCGCAATCTTGGCTCACCGCAACCTCCACCTCCCAGGTTCAAGCGATTCTCCTGCCTCAGCCTCTTGAGTAGCTGGGATTACAGGCATGTGCCACCACACCCGGTTAATTTTGTATTTTTAGTAGAGACGGGGTTTCTCCATGTTGGTCAGGCTGGTCTCAAACTCCCGACCTCAGGTGATCCACCCACCTTGGCCCCCCGAAGTGCTGGGATTACAGGCATGAGCCACCGCACCCAGCCTCAACAATCTTACTATTATTTATGCTCGATAAATATACTGGGAATATATTTGAAAAAATATATAATTATAATCAAAGTGGAAACTAGGATCCTGGATAATAAAAATCTGATAAGCATCATGAATTTATGAAATACTTTCATACACTTACTGTTTGGATGAAAACTTATAATTAGGTCATTACTTTAAAAAATTCTTTGGTATATAAAAATGAGTTCAAAGAGATTAGGGGCAAAAAATTAAACTTCAAAGGTCTTTCTGTATACTCAGTCTCTTCATAATACCTATATACTAAGAAGCTAGCAGAAGGATCAAATCACAAATATCAAAGTTCTGTGAACTACAAAACACTATACCTCTTTACTTTAAGATGAAGAAAGAGTATTAATGTTTTGTGGGGGAAGTCATATGTTTTTGGGGAAGGTATCCGTAACCAGATGGTGTTTTTTTTTGGTTTTGTTTATTTTATTTTATTTTATTTTTGAGACAGAGTCTCACTCTATCCCCCAGGCTTGGAAGTGCAGTAGAGCAATCTTGGCTCACTGCCAACTCCACTTCCAGGGTTTGGTAGAGACAGGGTTTCATTATGTTGGCCAGGCTGGTCTCAAACTCTTGACCCCAAGTGATCCTCCCACCTCAGCCTCCCAAAGTGTTGGGATTACAGGCGTAAGCCACTGTGCCTGGCCTGCATGGTTTTTAAATTCGTTTTAGACTTAAAGATCATCAAAAAACCTATTTATTACATTAATTAGAATTTGACAATACTACCATAAATAAGAAAAAACAGATTTACCTAGACATAAATATAATAATTGTGCTTTATGAAAGCATTACCTCAAATAATAGTTCAGTATGTCGAAAGAAAATCATATGATACTAAGTGAAACAAGGTATACATGGATTACATGTTCGATTTTACTAACAAAGCAAATGACATTTCAATAATTGCATTATACTAATTGACCAGAAAGACATTTATAAGACTGATAATGTTGTAAAAATATAATAAAAAGTGATATGATCTTTACTTCAACAGCTTGAGTTTTCAATACTGTTAATGATTTTGCAACATAATTAATGCATTAAAAAATCCATAGCAAATTTTTTAAACAAAAAATACATTATAATATACTCACCCCACCTCACTGTCTTGTTCTGCCCGCAGCATAGCAAACCACTGCTGTTTATACACAGAAGAGAGCCATTCTGAAATGTAAGAATAAATTAATAATAAATAATGACTGAAGAACATAAAGGATTTAAACATTCATAGTTGATAAAATTGTTACCATTTCTAAATACAAGTTTAAAATAGCAATTTAAAAATTAGGTAGCTTAGGCCAGGCATGGCGTTAACCCGGGAGGCGGAGCTTGCAGTGAGCCAAGGTCCGGCCACCGCACTCCAGCCTGGGCGACAGAGCGAGACTCTGTCTCAAAAAAAAAAAAGAAAAAAGAAAAATAATTTAAGAACTTAAAAAAAATAGAAAAACTACCCTAGTTGGGAATAAACAAGAGCAGAGAGATAAATAGTGCTAAGCCAATTCTTTATTTATTTACTTGTTCATTTATTTAAGGCAGGGTCTTGCTCTGTTGCCCAGGTTTTGAGTGCATTGGCATGTCCAGGGCTCGTTGCAGCCTTGACCTCCCAGGCTCAAGAAATCTTCCTGCTTCAGCCTCCTGAGTAGCTGGGACGACAGACACATGCCACTATGTCCACCAAATTTTCGTGATTTTGGAGAGATCAGGTCTCACTATGTTGCCCAGGCTGGTCTAGAACTCCTGAGCTCAAGTGATGCTCCTACCTCAGCCTCCCAAAGTGCTTGGGATTACAGGCATGAGCCATCTCACCCGGCCTACTCTTGTTTTTAATCTGTTTTTATCTAAAATAACTAACATTTCCACTTACACAGGCTTATTTTGTGGGAAAAAAGTGTATTTATTATTAAAGGAATGTCAATAATTGTAATTTTTATTCTATTTAGAATAATTTAAAATATTTTAATTTTATATTATCTAAATCTAATATTCTAGAATTATTTATTGAGTGTGCATGTTTCATCTACTAATTTAGAGATTTCCCAAAAAACAAATTGTTATTTTTTAGATGTTAATAACTGAAGAGTTTATTATTCAATTTTCTGTCAGAACTTCTGTAAAAACTAAAAATATAGTTTCAGGTATGATTTTTACAATTGAAAAATTAATATGAACTATGAAAAGGAAAACATTAAATGCAAGAATATGCTTTCAACTAAGGGTTTACATCCCAATTTAAATGTATGCAATATAAGTACAGTCTATCCTGAGACAAAGCTATATAACCTTTACCACTTTAAAGATCATTAAGCCATTATAGTATGTTTGTAAAATATAAGCTACCTACCAGTTTCGTTTGTTTGCTTGTTTTCTGTCTGTCTGATTGAGATGGAGTCTCACTCTGTCACCCAGGCTGGAGTGCAGTGGCATGATTTTGGCTCCCTGCAACCTCCACCTCCTGGGTTCAAGCGATTCTCCTGCCTCTGCCGCCCAAGTAGTTGGGATTACATGCGCCCACCACCACACCCAGCTAATTTTTGTATTTTTAGTAGAGATGGGGTTTTGCCATGTTAGTCAGGCTGGTCTCGAACTCCTGACCTCGTGATCCGCCCGTCTCGGCCTCCCAAAGTGCTGGGATTACAGGCTTGAGCCACCGCGCCCGGCCTATTTTTCAATCTCTGTCTAAAAGAGGGGTGGAAATTGTAGTGCAACTAAAATCTGGATTGTCACTTCCTAGGTCTCTACTTAATAAAAGTAATCAGGTGACTTCCAATGATTTACTGGTGTCTTTCCTGAAAACATCCTATAAATACAAATACACTTTTTTTTTTTTTTTTAGAGAGAGACACGGTCTCGCTCTGTGGCCCAGGCTGGAGTCCAGTGGCCCTATCTTGGTAAACTGCAGTCTTGAACTCCTGGGCTCAAGCAATTCTCTTCTCAGCCTCCAGAGGAGCTGAGACTATAGGTGTCTGCCACCATGCCTAGCTAATTTTTCCATTTCTTATGGAGAAGGGGTCTCCTGCTTCAGCCACCTAGTGCTGGGATTACAGGTGTGAGCCACCATGTCTGGCCTAAATACACTTTTGAATGTTTCTTTCAGGGTCCTCCAAAATTATATTCTTGATATTATAAGGAATTTAAGTGTCTGGCACAGATAATTTGTCTTCATAGGTAAATACTAGTAGCAACTATTGCATGACTCAGCACATATATACGCGTATATTTTTTTAAATTCTTTTTTTTTTTTTTTTTTTTGAGACAGAGTCTCACTGTGTTGCCCAGGCTGGAGTACAGTGGTGCCACGATCTTGGCTCACTGCAAGCTCTGCCTCCAGGGTTCACACCATTCTCCTGCTTCAGCCTCCTGAGTAGCTGGGACTACAAGCACCCACCACCACGCCTGGCTAATTTTTTGTATTTTTAGTAGAGATGGGGTTTCACCATGTTAGCCAGGATGGTCTCGATCTTCTGACCTCATGATCCGCTGGCCTCAGCCTCCCAAAGTGCTGGGATTACAGGTGTGAGCCACCGTGCCCGGCCAAAAATTATTATATATGTGTATTTAAAGCTGATCACTACCTATTAAAATGCCTGGAGTTTGAAACTCATTGATCTAGAGATAGCATATGGCATTTCATGATTCATTTGTAAAACTGGAATGAGTTACACATACGTGTATATTCTCAAATATCATGTTAGACGTATCCCACAAAATTTTTTTTTTTTTTTTTTTTGGAGATAGAGTCTTGCTCTGTTACCAGGCTGGAGTGTGGTGGCATGATCTAGGTTCACTGCAACTTCCACCTCCCAGGTTTGAGCAATTCCCCTACCTCAGCCTCCCCAGTTGCTGGGATTATAGGCATGTGCCACCACACCTGCTTATTTTTTGTATTTTAGTAGAGACGGAGTTTCACCATGTTGTCCAGGATGGTCTCGATCTCCTTACCTTGTGATCCACCCACCTCTGCCTCCCAAAGTGCTGGGATTACAGGTGTGAGCCACCGCACCCGGCCAAAAATGTTTTAGAATTTAAATTGCAACAATTTTTGTATAACCTCCTTTAAAACCAAAAGCATTTAAACAAGTTAAAAACATGAGTACATATTTTTGTTTCTCTTGTCATGGCTTAATCCAAAAGAGTAAAAAGTCAAACTTCAAATTTTTCTGGTCATTGGTAGCTCAAGGATTCTAGGTCCCATGTCTTAAAAGCAGCATTCCAAAAGTAAGTCAATGTAGCACAAGTTCAAATGCAATGTTAATAGCATTGCAAAAGGAAAAAAAAAAAAGAATCCCTGGTAAAATATGGGATGAAAAGAAGTGAAGCAGGTTCATTTACACAGAGTTTTCAATATGTTTGTATGCAATCATTTCCAAAAAGGAAGAAACACTAGGCAGAGTTTGCCAGAATCCTTTTTGGCAGAGAGCTACTGTTGGCTGGAAAGATTCTGAAAAAGTGCCTTCAAGAAACTTTGACTAAGTAGACTAAACTTTGACTAAATAGTAATATGTTTCAGCACTTATTTTAAACTTTATCAGACCAAGGTCCAAAACAAAAACTCAAAATAGGGGCTAGGTACAGTGACTCATGCCTGTAATTCCAGTATTTTCGGAGACCGAGGTGGCAGGATTGCTTAAGACTAGAAATTTGAGAAGAGCCTGGGTAACATAGCAAGACTCTGCCTCTACCCGCCTGCCCCTCTCCAGGCCACAGGGCGAAAAAAAAATGGGCATGTCAAGGTGGTATTTGACAGTGTCATGGATCCGATCTGCAGCTGAGATCTAGTCTACAGCAGTTTTGAATATAAACACAGTATTTTCCCAATGGAATAAATGAGATATATGAGACTGAATTTATTTAGATTATTTCCCTAGTTTTACACAAAGAATATGGAAATGGGGCCTCTAAAACAATATTATTTGAAAATGTCATGTCTTATGTTTACGCACTTTAAAAAGCAAAAAAGGTACTTCCTAATTTGCCCAGCATTTTTTGTTTAGGTGAAGGGAAAAGTGTATCTTCAGGTATACATACACTCACGCAAACCCACTTAAAACTAATATGGCTTATAGCAAAAAACTAAGCCTACAAGTTGAACTACTTTATGAAACACATAAATCAGATGTAAATAATGAAGATGAGTGACCAAACATTTATTTACATAGTAAAAATTCCTACATGGACAAATAAGAGTATTCTGTATAGAGCATCTAGGTAGAAAATAGTAACACAAAATTATGGAGAAGCCTGGTTCAAAAACACTTATGTAGAATAACATAAAAATCTAGTTCTGAAGCTATTTTCTGAATTTATTACATGGATTTATATACTTTTTCATTTTCAGTAACTTATTTTCACAAAACTGACAATGAGGTAATTGGGTAGAAAGTTGGAACAGAGTGGCAGAAATTGATATAATTGCTGAAGGAAATGAAAAAGAGAAATAACGAACTAAAAGTAGTGTAAGAAGTCCCAAGGTTCAAGCTTAGTGTTGAAATGTGAATTTGCAGTGACACCAATACGAAAGCTGTAGAATGCTCTGCAGCAGTACTCAGCACAAAGTAGAGTGCTTGACACAGTTGAATCCTAAAATAAAGTGCTTCTATACAAAGTCCCAATTCAACTTTTAATCAAACATGTTTCTAAATTTTTTACCTAAAGATGGTAAACAGATGTACTCAAACTCTCCATATTGCCAAATGCCTAACTTTGATTAATGTTAACACGTTTGGCACTATTTCTGAAAAATGATCAAGTTTTAGGTTGATTAATCAAAATAATTTCAACTCATTTCAAATCTAAGATACTTTCCTACTGACAGCATATACCAATCTATCTCAATAATGTGAATTAGGTGGCTTCCTTCTGTCCCTTCACAATGTGATAAATATGTGGTAAATAATTATCTGTAAGATATGGTAACAATGACTGACATCTGCCAAAAAATACAAGATCTAAACTCTTTCTGATTCTATATTGAATAAACTATTTTAGACTAGAAATACTTGTACCCATCTTGCAATCCAAAAATATAAAGCTTATCCACTTGCATCACAGGCATACTTTAAATTAAACCACTTTAGAACAAACTTTTCCCCAATCTCTTTCAAAATTCATTTGCAAAAAGCCTTAAAAAGAAGTACAGTTAGAGTGGCACATGTAATTGGCTTTGGCATCTAATATTACATCATTGCTAGGGCCTGGTATTTAACAGATCCTAAAACTATTATAGAACTGCTATACTATAAGGAATGTAAAATTCAGAGAATTTGTGATTTAAACAGCATCTATAAACTTGCTGAAGTGATTTTATAAAAATGTACCACTTCCAAATATACCAGAAGAGTTAACTCTAAGTTTTCTTTCCCTTCAATTCCTTTCCAAATAAGTATACAGATTTCAGGAACAATTTAAATCTATAAACATACAGCTATGTCACAATTAAGGTGTCAAAAAAATCACAACTTTTTACACAAATCTATAACTCCAATTATTACTACAAACATTACATATAAATCTTCAAACAGAAATTCTATTTTCCATTTCTTATATGTATATATAGTACTAAATGGAATTATTCACAAGTACTAGAGATTTAACTCAGAAAGGTAAATCAGTAGTTATTTCAAAAAATTTAAATTATAATTAGCAAAGACACATTTGCTTCAACATGAAGTTTAAGACTTTAGAATAAGAAAAAACCAGAATAAACAAATTTAAGGAGCACTAATAGAAAAATCAGTTATGATCTTTAAATACTTCAAAAGTCATTTTTAAGAGTCTGATCCAAAATCATGTACTGGTTTATTAAATTAAAGAACATCCATATTACAGAATACTAGATAATCATTTAAATATTCTAGAGAGTATTTAATGAAATATGATATGGGAAAATACTCATGATATATAAGCATGGAAAATTACCTCTATAGTATGATTCCCCTTTGGAATAAACATGTATACCTTTTTAGGATTAATAATAATTTCTACTTCCTTGTTCTATTCTATGATCTATATTACTGTTATAATTAGAAATATATTACTTAAAATTACAAATTCATTATGTTCTCTTACCTGAAGGTACTATAGCATCTTGTTCAATAATTCTTGCAGAGGCCAGATCACTGATAATATATTGTAACCTTAAATGTCTGAATACTGACACAAATGGTTTTCCTTGTTCAGTTTCAAGAAAGGCCATACCTTCAAAATCTATAAAAAACCATGTAAGTTAAACAGTCATTCTTTTAAAACCTATTATTCTTAAATGTTTTTGTGGACGGGGGATATACATGTACACTCACGTCTATTAGAATACAAAATAAGGTAGTTTTAAAGTTCTCAAGAATTTTATAAACCTTAGGTTTACAGATAAAAACATAAGGAGATTTATTTCAAAATCCCAGGAAATTAACTTTGGTCCTAATGAAACCCCTGGGCTGGGAATTCAGCTGTTTCTGGACATTTGGCATTTATAGTGCAAGTTGGGAAAGGAAGGCTTGAGAAAGGTACTTAGGGTTACACACTCTCACCAGAATCCCCCTCCCAGGAACTGAACAGGCCAGTGAAACTCTGGAGCCCAAAAGCCTCACTCAAGGGTAAGGTACACAGGACAAAGACTATCTCTTAATTTCTTTTAACTTATATTTCAGCTACATGTAATGAACACTAGTTAATATATTAATTCTCTATTGAAATACAAAATAAGAAAGACTATGTATGGCTAGGTATGGTGGCTCACGCCTGTGATCCCAGCATTTTGGGAGGCTGAGGCTGGCAGACTGTTTATGCCCAGGAGTTAGAGACCAGCCTGGGCAACATAGTGAGATGCTATCTCTATTTAAAAAAAATAAAACAAAATAAAATAAAAGACAGACATTGTAGCCATAGTTTTGCAACAGTTGGGTAGTATTCAGTTATTATTAAGATAATTCAAGGCTGGGCACGGTGGCTCACACCTGTAATCCTGGCACTTTGGGAGGCTAAGGTGGAAGGATCACTTGAGTCCAGGATGTCTAAGACGAGCCTGACCAACATTGTGAGACTCCCATCTCTACACAAAATAAAAATTAAAAAATTAGCGAGGTGTGGTGGCATGTGTCTGCAGACCCAGCTCCTCAGGAGACTGAGGTGGAAAGATTGCTTGAGCCCAGGAGTTGCAGCTTGCAGTGAGCTATGATTGTGCCGCTGCACTCCAGCCTGTGTGACAGAACAAGACCCTGTCTCTAAAATAAATAATAATAATAATACTGAAAACAGAATAATTCGGCTGGGCGTGGTGGCTCACGCCTGTAATCCCAGCACTTTGGGAGGCAGAGGCGGGTGGATCACGAGGTCAGGAGTTCAAGATCAGCCTGGCCAACATGGTGAAACGCTATCTCTACTAAAAATACAAAAAAGATTAGCCAGTCGTGGTAGTGGGTGCCTGTAATTCCAGCTACTTGGGAGGCTGAGGCAGAGAATTGCTTAAACCTGGGAGGCGGAGGATGCAGTGAGCCGAGATCACACCACTGCACTCCAGCCTGGGTGACAGAGTGAAACTTCGTCTCAAAAAAAGAAAAGAAAATAGAATAATTCAAGTTTATGAAGTATATAATTTTTTTTCTTTTAGGGAGAATTTAAGGTTATTCCTAAAAATTGCCCTCAGTTACATTCCAGTGTGCTTTCATGAGTCAGAAGGAAAGGTTTAGAGTTACTGCTATCAAACAGGGATTTGTGCATGAGCCCTAGTCTATGTTTTCTGTCAAACGACATACACCCAGGAGAGTATGTATACCCAGTCCTGTTGCTATTAAGGATAAGGAGAAAAACAAGACAGTTGCCATTATAGACTATTATGTCTCAAACTATGCTTCACATAGAATACAGGTTTTCTGTAGACCAGAAGGTGTTCCCCACTAAAATATTTTTTTCCTGAAAATTGTAAAAAGACAGCCAAGTTAACGAAAAGAATTTCCACATTATCTCATATATTTTTTGTATTCCCTTGGCACCTGCTTAGAGTCAGCAAAGCAAACAAGAAAGCAGTAAATTCATTAAAAAAATTAATAGTTAACTTTGCTTATTTATACAACAGGTACGTGACAGTGGATTTATATCTCTTGTTTTAAAAATAACAACATTGGTTCTAGTTCACATGTTGAATTAAATGTGCCAATTTCATGGGGTGTGCTGAGAATACCATTTTGTTTTTACAGGTGTTCTGTCACATGAACAAGATATAAAAATCTAATTCTGGATTGTCTCACAGAAATCTGGTGATTATATCTCATGAAGCCTTTTCGTCAAGGGTGTAGAATAGACTGGCTCATTTATTTCTGTAAGAATTTACAGAACCAAGAAAAATGTTTTAAAGTTGCTTGCTGGACAACATGTGGCCATACTTATTCCATTAGCCAAATTCAATAGCAATCCTCAAGTATAATTGTGTAGAAAACTTTCTACATTTCTATTGTTTCTTGTAGTCCTGATCCATATAGATCTGAAAAGTCAAATAATTAAGATAACTTAAAAGAAATATACAAAAATATATGCTGGGTGTGGTGGCTCATGCTTGTAGTCCTAGCACATTGGGAGGCCGAGGCAGGCAGATCACTCGAGGCCAGAAGTTCAAGACCAGCCTGGCCAACATGGCAAAACTCATCTCTACTAAAAATACAAAATATTAGCTGGGTGTGGTGGCATGCACCTGTAGTCCCAGCTACTTGAGAGGCTGAGGCAGGAGAACTGCTTGAATCTGGGAAGCGGGGGCTGCAGTGAGCCAAGATCGCACCACTGCACTTCCAGCCTGGGTGACAGAGCAAGACTCCGTCTCAAAAAAAAAAAAAAAGAAAGACAGACAGACATACACCAAAATATAACAAGAGAGGGATCACAAGTGATTTTTTCTATCCTATTTCCTAAGTATGCATCTTATTTACAATTTTAAAACTATTGAAAATGACTCTATAAAATCTTCACAGAAAAACAAGAGCATTAGACATACATTTTGGTTTGTGCAATCAGTGTCTCCCTGAAAAGTTATGTTGAACTGTATACTTTCACACCTCAGGGGCTGGGAGGGAGAGCCTCAAGTGGGAAACCAGAAGTGGACCACAGCTTGCTTCTCCAGTTTCTGTCACTTAAAGACTACAGGGCAATTTCTCTTTTGATTGATTGCTGTGGTGGAACTATCTGAAGCACAAATGATCATAAGGTTCAATCAACATTTGCCTAACATCTGCTGTTTCCACTGAGTCCCTCTCTCTTTTTAACTTCTTCACTATCCTTGTCTCTTTCCGTTTTTCTTTTTCTCTTTTTTTTTTGAGATGGAGTCTCGCTCTGTCGCCCAGGCTGGAGTACAGTGGAATGATCTCAGCTCACTGCAAGCTCCGCCTCCCGGGTTTATGCCATTCTCCTGCCTCAGCCTCCCCAGTAGCTGGGACTACAGGTGCCTGCCACCTCGCCCGGCTAGTTTTTTGTATTTTTTAGTAGAGACGGGGTTTCACCATGTTAGCCAGGATGGTCTCGATCTCCTGACCTTGTGATCCGCCCGTCTCGGCCTCCCAAAGTGCTGGGATTACAGGCTTGAGCCACCGCGCCCAGCCCTCTTTCAGTTTTTCTCTCTCTTCTGTTTATTTAAATGCTTTCCCCTACTTTTCTCCTCTGTAATTTCCCTAGTCCCTCTTTAATTGCCATAATGTAACACGAAAGTATAATTTAAGATACAAGTTTAGTATTTTTGTTCTTCAAGGAAATCAAGTTATATTTCACTGATATGGTTCTTCACACATTTTTATTTCAAGAGTTTTATAGAAAAATAATTTATCCGGCTCTGAGGTAGGAAATCTGACTACATAAAATAATTCTATAAAATGAATTTAACTAAGCTATAAAGAGCATGAAATTTTAAAATTAAGAACATCTATTCATCAAAAAACATTTTTTTTTTCCTTTTTTTTTGAGACAGGGTCTCATACTCTGCTGTCCAGGCTGGAGTGCAGTGGTGTGTGGCCATGGCTCACCACTGCCCCGACCCCCCCAGGCTCAGGTGATCCTCCCCCCATGTCAGCCTCCCCAGTAGCTGGGAATGCAGACAAGTGTACACCACCATGCCCTGCTAATTCTTTTTTTTTGAGACAGAGTTTTGCTCGCTGCCCAGGCTAAAGTGTGGTGGCACAATCTTGGCTCACTGCAACCTCTGCCTTCTGGTTTGAAGCGATTCTCCTCCCTCAGGCTCCCTAACAGCTGGGATTACAGGCGCCTGCCACCAAGCCCGGCTAATTTTTGTATCTTTAGTAGAGATGGGGTTTCACCATGTTGGCCAGGCTGGTCTCCAACTCCTGACCTTGTGATCCACCCACCTCAGCCTCCCAAAGTGCTGGGAGTACAGGCATGAGCCTTCGTGCCTGGCTGCCCTGCAAATTCTTTATGTTGCTCAGGCTGTCCTTGAACTCTTGGGCTCAAGTGAGCCTCCTGCCTTGACCTCCCAAAGTGCTGGGATTACAGGTGTGAGCCACGGCACCAACCAAAAAGACATCTTTAATAAATTAAAAAGATAACCTACAAACTGGAAGTGCAGAACACATTTATGACAAAGTATTAGTTATCAGGAATATATAAAGAAAGCCTACAAATCAATAAGAAAAGACAAATGTGACATTAAAATAGGAAACATACCTAAACAGATATCTCACAGAAGAGGAAACATGTGGCTAATAACCATATTAAGGGTCGTTCAATCTCTTTAGTTATAAAGGAAATTAAAATTAAGGCCACAACGTGACACAGTTCCATAACAACTAAAATAAAATGATACATTATCCAGTGGCGTGTTGCCACTGGCTCATAGGAGCTGACTATGTACATCTCCTTTTTCACAAAGCGATGTCATGTTGGTAGTTTGCAATCAATCAGCCACGATGGGAAAATTCGTACCATGGGAATTAAAAAATGGTACTAATCAGGGATTGTTTTTTTCAGAGTCAGCTTATTAGCACACCACTATGTAATATATGTTAAGACATATATACTTGGTGCAATAATATATATTTTTAAAGCAAAAGAATAAACATGAAGTTCAAGATAGTGGTTAGGAAAAGTCAGAGGGACACAATAGAAAAGAAGCACACGAGTTAGACTGAAGTTACTGATGTTCTAATTCTCCAAGATTAGGTCATAAAGGCTCAACGTATTAAAAATAAACCAAAAAGGTGGCCACAAGCTAAGAAAATCATGAACTAAGGATTATGATTTATCCAGTTCTTTGCACCTGACAGCCGTAAAAAATACTTTTTCTAGATATGTTTTAGCAAAGTAAAAAATAATATACATACATTTTAATATACACACACATGTATTTTTTACATTGCATGCCCTTCTTTGCGCAGATAAGACCTTATAGCAGTTGATCTTAACCAATTTTAGATCAGTCTCTACTGAGAATCTGATGGAAGGTATGGAAGCTCTCATCCCACAAAGGTATGTGCAGCACACACACATATCAAATTCTGTACCCACTTTTGGGTGTCAGTGACACATGAAAGCCTATCTATGGCCCCCATGTTAAGAATGGTTGCCTGACAGGGTATAGTTTGTTAGAGAAAACTCAGTGTGGTCAAGACAAATGCAGTCAACAAGATCTGTTGGTGATATAATGGGAAAAACAATAGTTTTGGGGGATCAAGAGTATGGTGACAGTTCAAGGAGTAACAATTCAGACAATGATAGATAAGGCATTTTTCTTATCTAGCCTTGATTTTCTCACTGTAAATGAGGGGCTGAAGTAGATAACTGCTAAGGTTTTCTCTAAGCTCTAAAATTAAGTCTATAAACAAGTTAGGGCCTGATTTCATTTGATTAATTAATTAATTTATTTTCTGTTCTCATGGGGCCTGATTTTAATAAATTTCCTTTTAAAAGACAAGTTCTCAAAAATTTCAGGCCTACCTTTCCTTTGTTTAGAAAACCAGACATCTGTCTCTGTCAAAAGCTGTTTTAAAGATCCATTCCAAGAAGGCACAAGTTGAAGGAACATCCACTGGGTTAAAAAAATTAAATAAGAACACAATTATGAAATTTCATCATTTTATGATTTTACATTTTCAGATTGCTTTCACCTTAAAATATAATAGCTAAAAAATTTAACTTCTACTTTACCAGCAATTGCAAAAAAGAAAGTACAACTATTAGATGACATGCTTATAAGCACTCAATTTATCATGGCATTCTCATAGTCAAATGGCTGGGTGCTGTGGCTCACACCTATAATCCCAGCACTTGGGAGGCCAAGGTGGGCAGATCGCTTGAGAGAGGTTTAGACCAGCCTGGGAAACATGGTGAAACCTCACCTCTACAAAAAAAAAAAAAAAAAGGGCATGGTGGCATGCATCTGGAGTCCCAGCTACTCAAGAGGCTGAGGTGGGAGAACCTTTTGAGCCCTGGAGGTCAAGGTTGCAGTGAGTCATGATTGCACCACTGTGTTCTAGTCTAAGTGACAGAGCGAGACCTTGTCTCGAGGAAAAAAAACAAAATAGTCCAGTGATAAAAATTGGATGTGGGTGCTAAGGAGTAAGCCAATCCTTGAGAAGTCTTTATGGTAACTCACTGGAGATTACTGTATTAAAAAGGTAAAGGTCTAATATATATATATGTATATTACATTAGTAATTTTATACTAACTTATTCTACTGACTAACAACTCAGTTTCACTAAATACTATATGAAATTATAAAAGCAAGAAATTAACACAGGAAAAAGGAGCTTCTTTGTCTTATTGCTGCCGAGATAATATGCACAGCAGGTAAGAGCAAAAACTTTTAAATCCTGGACCTGGCACTTAAGAGCTGGGCACATTACCTAATATCTCTGGGCCTTAATCTCTTCATTTGTAAAATGAGCATGATAATATGTTTACCTCATAGGACACTAAAATATTTAATATATATAAATACTTAGAATGGTGTACGGCATGTAAACACCCTGTAAGTATTAGCACTTATCATTACCGGCAAAAAGCAGTTATAACAACAGAAATGAATGCCACTGTGACAACTCACTGCAGGCTGCACCTCCTAGGTTCAGGTGAGCCTCCCACCTCAGCCTCCTGAGTAGCTGGGACTACAGGCACAAACACCACACCCAGCTAAGCTTTCGTATTTTTTGTAGACAGGGGTTTTTGCCATGTTACCCAAGCTGATCTTGAACTCCACACCGTAAGCGATCCGCCAGCCTGGGCCTCCCAAATTGCTGGGATTACAGGCGTGAGTCACTGTGCCTGACCTCTGCACCAATTTTTTAAAAGACTAGATAGCCCAGATAGTAAAGTTCCTTGAAGAAAAATAGTAACAAAATTTCATTTCTACCATAGAAACAAACAAACAAAGAGTCCCTATGAGATAAGCTAGAAAGTGTCTCAGTCTGAAGTTTCACAACTGTGTTAAATACTCACAATACTGTTTTGGGGACAAAAGGGTAAAGGCAGGATTATGCAGTAGGAAGAGGGCAATGGACTGGGACTCCCAAGATCCAGTCTCTGCCTCAAGCCTGCTCTGAGTCTCACTATCTACATGAAAGAATAGTGGCTGATCTGTATCTTCAGAGAGTTGTGAAAATAAAATTAGATTTTTAAAATGTTGAAACTTTTCAAAAGGATGAAGTAAAACATATGCGAGACATGCAAACAGGCCTTTAAAAGAAAAATTTCAACATTGCTTAGAAAAAGTGTGTCTAAAAATGCCATCATTAACTGAAGCTCAACTTTGAAAACGTTCCTAAAAATGATATAAAACATTTCTGATTATGTAAATAAACAAATAACAACAATATATTTTTTGTTAAAGAGAAGTCTGGGAAAAAACAGAAAAGTATTCCTAAAATAGAAAAGTACAAAAAATAAAGTTAAAATCACTAATGATACCAAATCCCTAAATATAAAGACTTTTTAATGTTTTGGCCTATTTCCTTTTCCTACATTTATAACCATCCCTTTATTGCTGGACACTGTCTACAGTTTTTCACCACTATACACAGTGCTGAGGTGACATCCTTGCATAATATGACATCATATTATGTCAGTACCTTTTTTAGAGTGGTGTATATATCCATCTCCACTTGCATCACAAATAAGTTAGATGAACCAATGAGCTGTTTCATGACATTTATACTGAAAAGGATAAACAGAGGGAGTGAGCTTATCTTTAGGCACAGGCTAAAGGATCCTGGTGGAACTAAAAGCTTTGTCTTTCTTTTAAAAAATACGTGGAATTAAAAATGAAAGCAGTCCTTCTGCCCAAGACAAAGAATCTTAGAAAACAATCTATCTGGATACAAGGATACTTTTAATTCAGATAGTGTGCTGTGAAAGGTCCTTTTCACACTGATAGGGAAACAAAGAGCTCTGATCTGCTGATTAATCAAGTTAAAGCAACGTTCCAATAAGATAACTTTCAGTATGCTCTGATAAAATGACAGCCATCCTCTTTTGCCTTCCCCCACTCCACTTCTATGTTTTGTTTTGTTCTTTAAAAAAAGGCCAGGTTGCACGTTATGCACATGTACCCTAGAACTTAAATTATAATAAAAAAAAAAAAAAAAAAAAAAAAAAAAGGCCAGGCATAGTGGCTCACATCTGTAATCCCAGCACTTTGGGAGGCAGGAGAATCATTTGAAGCCAGATGTTTGAGACCACCTGGACAACATGGTGAGACCTTGTGGACAAAAAAATAAAAACAAACAAACAAAAAAAATTAGCCAATCATGTTGGTGTGCACCTGTAGTCCCAGCTACTTGTGAGGTTGAAGGGGTAGAAGGATCACTTGAGCCCAAGAGGTGGAGGTTGCAGTGAGCCGAGACTACCACTGTACTCCAGCCTGGGCAACAGAGCAAGACACTGTCTCCAAAAAAAAAAAAGACACTAGAATAGCTATATCGTCAAAGTAATCTTTAACCTCTAGGCTTAAGAGAATTGCTTAGTCATAAACTATGGTTTTAGTACTATTCAAGAGCATAAGATCAAGAAACATGTGCTATTTAGAGTAAAAATGACATCATCAGTTATTTTGTTTTGCTTTTCCTTTGTTCTTTCTTTCCTTTGAGCCACAAAAAGCCAAGAGAGCATGTGGGTTTTTAAGAGGATCCTGCTCCTTTTTCAAAAAGCTCAACGAGAAATTAGAGTTGTCCCCTTGTATCTGTGGGGGGTTGGTTTCAGAACCCCCTACAAATACCAAAATCCTCTATGCTCAAGGCCCTTATATAAAATGGCACAGTATTTGCATGTAACCTATGCACATCCTCTCGTATACTTTAAATCATTTCTAGGTGTTCTTATAGTACTTAATACAATGTAAATGTTATGCAATAGTTGTCATACAATATTGGGTTTTTTGTTATCATTTTTTAAAGTTTTTCCCCCAAATCTTTTCAATCAGCAGTTGGTTGAATCCACAAACGGAGGATCCACAGATATGGAGGGTTGACTGTATTAAAGTATTTCTAATGATTTTCAAATCAAACATTCTACGGTGATTTATTTATGCCTCAATATCACCAGGTGATGAATGTCTCTCACACTTCTCTACCAAATTACCTCGTAAAGGCAAAAGAAAGGAAAAAACTCAATAATCTAGGTGGTGGTCTAACCATAAAAATAACATTTCTATAAATGGTATCTTGACAGTTCAAGGAAACTTGAATTCCCTCTATTCCATAATGTATTTAAACATAAAAATGTTTACCTGTCCCCCACCTCAACAACAACAACAACAACAAATCAGTACAATCAGTAAAATTCACATCCCGGCAAGCTATGCAATGTTTGACTTTAGTTTTGTACATTTCCATCAGAAAGTCACTTACTCCCGGGCACATTTGTATCCCTGTCTCCGAAGCACTGCTGTCAAGGAAATGCAAGCCAGAAAATGACTGTAATGCCAACCAGCCTTCAAAAGTTCACTGCTAGCCAGATTTTCTCAGACCCATCACAAATACCTTAGTCCCATTACTACAAATAAGTTCCCTGACAGCAAGAGACCATGACAAAATCATCTCCGCATCCTTCACAGCCACTAACAGAATATCTTTATACATAATGAACAGTTAGAAAGTACTTGCTGCAGGAATAAATGGATAATATGCGTACTTAATCCAAAAAGCCAAACTAAGCTGGGTGCAATGGTATGTGCCTATAATCCCTGCTACTTGGAGGCTGAGGTGGGAGGACTGCTTGAGCCCAGGAGTTTGAGTCTAGCCTGGGCAACATAGCAAGGCCCCCATCTCTTTAAAAAAGAAAGACTGCTATGCAGCTTGGGTGGTGGGCATTCCTCATTGTCACAGCCGTATTTCTTGTAGGTTTTTAGAACCCTGGAATCCATTTCTCATGGGTGACTGCGGTCCTATTATTCCAGCTTGGACTACATGGTCCACAGGTGACAAAGAAACCTTGGCCCCCTGGCTCCATCTCCAGGACCTCTGGCTCTGCGCTGTGCTGTGTGCGACCGGGTCCCGCTTGAGGATGAAGGCAGCGCAGTTGACTGTGGGAGCCTCTGCAGCCCCAGCCTGAAGCCTGCATGGGACCCTGTGTGGTGCTAACAGTTTTTTTTAAAGGAAGACTGATATTTTCTCAAAGAGAGGGGACGTCACTATGTTGCCCAGGATGATCTCGAACTCCTAGATTCAAGCAATCCTCCCAACTTGGCCTCCCAAAGTGCTGGGATTACAGGTCTAGGTTTTCCTAAATCTGCTTTTCTGGTAGAGAAACCCTGAGGACTGATTGGCTTTTGCTTGTCTAAAACCATGGCCTGCGAATTTGTAACATTCAGGAACATGGCCATAGACTTCTCTCATCAGGAGTGGGAATACCTTGACCTGGTTCAGAAGACCTTGTACCAGGAGGTGACAGTGAAGAACTATGGTAACTTGGTCTCACTGGGGTCTCACTCTCACTGAGGCTGGAGTGCAGTGTCGCAATCACAGCTCACTGTAACCTTGACCTCCATGGCTCAAGCAATCCTCCTGCCTCAGCCTCCAGAGTAGCTGGGATTACAGATTTGAATTCAAGGAGTGAAATAATCAGAGACGGAAAAATGTACATTTATAGGAGACACACATTTGTTACTCCACATCAGAGAATTCATTCTAGTGAGAAAACCGATCAACATGAAAAGTTTTTGAAGGTTAAAAAAAAAGAAAAGGCCAAAACAGTTTCTTCAAACTTATTTCTCAATAATAAAGATGATTTCTAAAATATACCTTTTAAATTCTCTAAGAGTCTGGCAAAACCTGAATCTTTTCTATAGTCTTATAACAGTAATGCATTTTTCTATTAAAATTGGTTAAAACAGTAGACATAATATCCATTATATTATTCACAACAAAGAAATAAGTTTGTGTAGCATTTCTTCAGCTTATGGATGTAGTCAAGCCCTTTCATTAAATTGTTTGCTTTTTCATATTTTTGTGTTCTACAAAAATGTTACGTACTTTAACAAATGATAAACAATATTTTAGGATGACTAATTATAAAGTTACTTGAAATTCAGATACCTGAGTTCTTTAAAAAGTTCAACATTCTGGTGAGTCATCAAATTGTTTAGAAGCCATTCAAGGCACCTGAAATTAAAATATATAATTATTACATTATATACCATGTATTTACAATTTATTAAGTAGTACTTACAGTTAAAATAAAATCAGAATATTAATCTTGCCAGAACATGCTCAAGACTTTTAACTTAACAATAGGAAATTTAGTATTATTTTTGTCAGTAGATATTATTAAGAGAATATTTCCTTTTTATTAATGAAAGCATTTCTAGTTTTAAAACTTCATTTTGAGTTTGTGTTAAATAGTTTATTAAGGGGTCTGCATACTACTATAACCTTTAAAATCTCAAAACAGGTACTGCAATTTTCAAGAGTTAGAAGGACTGTCAGTCATTGCAATGATATAATGTCTATCAGGCCTACTTCTTAAACAATTTTAATAGAAAATGTACTATAAAGTGCAGTGGCATGATCACAGCTCACTGCAGTCTTGAACCTCCTGGGCTCAAAGAATCCTCTGACCTCAGCCTCCAGAATGGCTGGGACCACAGGTGCATGCCACCATGCCTGGCTAATTTTTTAAATTTTTTGTAGAGATGGGGTCTCCCTGTGTTGCTCAGGCTGGTCATGATCTCCTGGGCTCAAGTGATCCTTCTGCCTTGGCCTCCCAAATCACTGGGATTACAGGTGTTAGCTACCACACCTGACCAAGAGTGACCATGGTTTTTATAAGCATATACATAACCCATCTATGGTCACTGACAAAGACAACACTTTTGAGGAATTTACTAACTAGTCCAAAAGTTAAAATGGGCTTTTTAACAAAATTCCATTCCCCTATCCTAATTTTCCTTAATTCTTTCTTTTTTATAGCTATACATTCTCTTAAGAAACTAAAGCAACCAAATTCCTAAAGTGGGATAGGAAGAAAAATGAGAAAGGTAACTCACTTTTTCTTTACAGAATCTAATCCATAGGTCCCTGCTGATGTGTAATAGCCACATACAGTTTTCACATTAATTGTTTCCTTCATTGTCTCACCACACTGCTGTATTAAACCGTCCTGTAAATATAAATAAGCACTGGAAAGGCCCATTTCACGTGGGAAAAATTAGCTCTGATATGTGCTTTTACATATTAAAAAGGAAAAAAAAAAAGAAAGAAGAAAGAAAAGAAAGAAAACTCATTAAGTGCAGCAAACCTAAGTTTTTTTTTTTTTTTTTTTTTTAACAAGTCCAATAAAAATACTGAAAAAAATTCAGCAAGTATTCAACTAAATACTTGGAATTTGAAAATGGAAGGTGGGGGGAGCAGTCAGGTAGAGATGAATACTGCTATTCTTTTTCTTTTCTATTCTTCCCTCTCTGAGACCTTTGCAAATTTCTTTAGCAGCATTTTGTCTGTTTTGCCATTTCTTTTTAAATTAAGAAGTCTACATAGTCAGTTAACCATGTCATGGGCCTAAACAAATAGTATGCATTAGCAGAAAGTGATTATTAAGTTTAAAATAACTACAATATCTAAGAGACACACCTAAAACAAGTATATTGTTATTTTAAATTATGAACATTAAAGTTTTAACCTAAAATGTTTATATAGGTTTTAAGTGAACTAACTTTAATATATGGAAAGAATACTACTTTTCGTTCAAATTTCTGAAATATATTCATCATGCAGGTATATTAAGTTAAAGAGTTAGTAAATCATAAAAGTAATACAGAAAGTAAATTTAGAACAAAATCAAAAGGACCAGAGTTAGAAAATAAAGTATACTTATTGGAAATAAGTATTGAAAGGATCAAAACATTTTGAAAATCAAATGATCTCAACCAAGGATATTTAGCAAGCTATTAACTAATATTTCAAATGAATCAGTACAAAAATACTACACAAAAGTAAACAATTTTTTAAGATTAAAATAAAACATTGACTCCATTAGGATTTTCAACTTACCTGGAAATCATTCTAGACTCTTCCCCTTTCCTCTTAACACTTAGTCTGTCACCAAGTCCAGCAGATTATCCCTGAATCTCTCTGCTATCTACTTTTTCCTCTTCAAGCTTATTGCTACTACCCTACTTTCCTCCCTTGGACGACTGCAATAGGTTTTTGTCTCTAATGCTGTATTCATCTTTCCTTCAATTCATCTTTCACATTGTTACTGAAGTATTCTTTCTAAAACATAACTTCGTCTTTCCTCTGATTAAAATATTCCAAAGGTGCTGTGTACACTAAACTTAGCAATGTGTAATGGTATTTTCATGATCTGGCTTCTGCCCCCCTCTTCTCCAATCCTTCTTATGTTTACGCAGGAGCCATGTTTCTGTTAGAGTCTTGAATCCTCCACTATTTCACATTGCTAGGTCTTAGTTTACTCTGTTCTGTCTGAAATGCTCTTCCTTCCCCTCTTCCTACTTTGCAATACAAACACACTTTCAACTTTCAAGACTCAATGTGGAAACGTAACTTTCCTCTGTGACACCACCAGGATGAACTGACTACTTCCTTCTTTATGCATTCACTAAATGCTACAGTATGTTTATTATCATATCTATAATATTGAACAGCTCTTACTTTACCTCGGGGTTTGTATATCAACCCTCCCACCGCTCTCCCCACATACATACTATATTGTGAACTTTTTGAAGGTAAGGATTACATCCTAAGTTACCTTTGGATTTCTGTGTCTAGTTTGACACAGTGCTCAATACACTTCTATTAAATGAACAAATCTGTCATTCTGCCGGTAGATTAAAATACATATATGTGATTTATACACAATTCTTTCAAAACTAAGAGAAATTTAAATAGTAGGAATGCATGTTTATTTGAATCCATGAATGAAATTGATTGGTAATCATAAGCCATCTGCTTAATAGTCAAGTCATTAATGAATAGAAATCTGTAAATGACCTTAGACAAGTAAGTTTTTTCCACATTATAGTCATACTAAGATATCTACACAGAAATGGCCTGCATTCATTTTATGCAGACATCAAGACTCCCTCAGTTGTAATAAATTGCTTTTGGTTAGGCATTTTAAATGATTTATAACAAATGGCATATTTATACATTTCATTTTTATTTAAAAACTCTAAAAAGCTAAGCTTTATTTTTGTTTTTGGAGTACACACTTTGAGAAAAAGATTACTATTCTGAACCTTTCTTTGAATCACCTGCATACTTACCAACTGCAGCAAACAAGCTGCTGCCAAAATGGCAACAACTCGACTGGGCTTTATCAAGACATCATCTCGATACAGTGAACCAAATGCAACCTGCAGTGCTGAAAGCAAGGTACACATGTAAGATGAAATAATATTTATATCTATTACAAGTATTATACAAATAACAATGATGACTGTCTTCACACACAAAGACATTTGTCTAAATGTGGCATGTACATAAAAGGATAACAGAAGTATCTTTTTAATTAAAAACGCTAGTAATGGTTACTGGTTGACACTGTTAATTTAATAACAAGGTTATAAATTTCTGCTTATTCTACCAAATCTAGCTGCATTCTTCTAACATATAATCTTGACATCAGTGGTCACAACCAAGATGCCTTGGAAGAAGTTTTATAAGATACTCCTGAGTAGACCAATCGTTAAGTACAAATACGCAGACTCAAAGATAATCTTAACCCTGCTGCTTTCAGCACTTCACCACTGAGAAATGTGGTACAGTTCCTGAGTCCTGTCCATGCCACACTCATGCCCAGCCCCCACAGTGATCTATGCCTGTCCATCCTTCCTTCACCGCCACTGTTATGAATGTCCCACATGGTTTGCTTTGTAAATATTCTTAACTATTTCTTTGCCTTTGTATTGAGCACCAGGTACTTCCATGTGGACCACCAATGAGGGGAGCAGCAAGAGCACTGGAATGGGAATGAGAGCTGTAGTCTGACATAGGCTCACTAAACTGCTCTGAGATCCAAAGTAAGTCCCTTAACTCCTTTGGGCCTCAGCTTCCTCAACTAAGGATTCTTTTAGCTCTAAAACAATATTACATGATTTATGCCTTTATTGTTCCCAGAAAATAGGGAATAATCAATAAGTATTATTTATCAGATTTTCTACATAATTTAAAAAAATGGTCATACTTTTCCTTCCTTCATCCTATGTCTTCCATATCCCAGGTGGGCATATTTACAAAGATAAGTAAACAGACTGATAAGGCCCACATGACAAAACAGATCAGTGATAGGATGGACAGAACTGATAAACTATGGTGTAAATCAACATAAAATTATCACCTTGAGGTGATAAAAGGAGTTTTCTAGACTACAAGGCTAGAAGGAATTATTTATTTTCTACCAAAAGAATAAGATTATGTTTTTATGATTCTTGCATAATAGTTAATTATTATGGTAGTTACCTTCTACATCAATGTTCTGGTCAGGAATCTCCAGTTCAATAATATTCATGCTGGATTCTTTCCAAGAACCACTGAACATACTAGAAAAGTAGCCAGACTTAAAAAAAAAAAAAAAAGTCAACGATTATCAAGTACTTTCTGTGTCTTCCAAATTATTTTCCCATTTCTAATTCTAAGCAACTATTCTATCCATTAACTAAACTCATCCATTCTATTACTTCAACAGAAAAAGAACTGCCAAATATGTCTACAGGAGAAAAGAAATTAAGATAAGGACACTACTAGGTGTATCAAAATATACTTTCAGTTTAGTACTAAAAACTAAAATTCCTATATTACTATCTAAATTGAATTCCTGTATTTCTATTTGAACCTGGTTAGCTTTTTACTCAAACTGTTGAATCCTTACTGTACACCTGAGTGGCTATAAAGTACTAAACCAGTCCCAAGTCAGCACAAACAGGATGATCCCCAAAGACATTAGGGAAAATCCAAAATTTAGTTTAATCTAATGAGAAATTTCCAGAATGGACCTGAATTCTTGGAAAGGTATAGAATGAAGTCTTTAGTTATCTGCCAGATAGCACTCCTCATAATTAGAATTACTTTGAAATTGATCAAATATTAACTAATTTATTTTAAAATGTTACTGAGTACTTAGTATGTAGAAGGCACTATGAATATAGCAATAAACAAAATCAATATTGTTTCTGTCCTCAGGGGGCTTATATTTTAGCATGTGGCTTGAACTATAATCAATACAGCTTCCATGAGAGGTAAACTTTTAACAGAGGTATTCTCAACCTTAAGTTCACAAAACTGCTTTCAGATATTAAAAAGAAATAATATGAATCATATGCTGAAGTTAAAAAGCAATATTCTGATATAGTGTCTGGGCAACATACTTCAAGCCAAAATAAATTTGTTTCAAAAACACATTTTTTTTTTTTTTTTTTTTTTTGAGACGGAGTCTCGCTCTGTCACCCAGGTTGGAGTGCAGTGGTGCGATCTCGGCTCACTGCAAGCTCCGCCTCCCAGGTTCACGCCATTCTCCTGCCTCAGCCTCCCGAGTAGCTGGGACTACAGGCGCCTGGGGTTTCACCGTGTTAGCCAGGATGGTCTCGATCTCCTGACCTTGCTGCCCACCTCCGCCTCCCAAAGTGCTGGGATTACAGGCATGAGCCACTGCGCCCAGTCTCAAAAACACATTTTAAAACATGATTAAAATGTTAGAGAAGGCAATTCCTTTCCAAATACTTTTACTGAAAAAGTTTATACTATACTGTCTTACCAGTAATTATTCTCAAATGGTAAAGAGGAAAAATATAAGTTCCAAAGGATAAAAACTGTTGTTTTATTCCGAGTGCCTAGACCAATATCTGGCTTATAGATTTGATAAAAGAAAATGAATAAAATATTTGGGCCCTTAGAGCAACATTGTATTCTATTTTGAAAACTCTGATTTTTTTTTTTTTTTTAGACAGAGTCTCGCTCTGTTACCCAGGCTGGAGTGCAGTGGCACGATCTCAGCTCACTGCAACCTCCATCTCCCAGGTTGAAGCAATTCTCCTGTCTCAGCCTCCTAAGTAGCTGGGATTACAGGTGCCCATCACCACGCCGGCTATGAAAGTTCTGAATCTTTAAAATGGGGTGGCAAGTAGTAATATTTTCAGTACAGAAATCGACTTAGTCTATATACTTTTTGGTGTTGTCTTTACCTGGATTTTCCAGGAGAGAACTTTCCACTCACACTCAATGTGAACTACAAAGCAACATTTCAGGTGAGTTTATCCAATTTAAATAACCATAAGCAAAATAAACACATTACAATCTTAACTTTAATGTTAAATATTTTTTCCCCAACTTTTCCCCTTTTATCAACAGAAGGCACCGAAAAAAGCACTTTATGAAGTAATGACAAATACGTAGTATTAGGCTCGTATGATACTGAAATATCAAAATCTCTTTCTAGACCAAACTTAGTTTTCACTAACAATGCTTACCATTTTTCTTACAGACTTTTTACCAAATGAGAGGATTTAACCACTATGATGTTAATGCAAAAGATTACTGTGAAGTGCAATGAGAAAGAACATGACTTAAGAGTTTAAGTGATTACCCTGTTACTCAAATAGAAAAAATACTTACTTGACATAAATATATTTTGTGTAAGCTCCATTCTTCTCCTAGAGCACAAATCTTAATGTCACTGTTTTCACCATTCAAAAATAATGTTTGATAAATATATTTAGATGTACTCTTTAATTTTTTCCTGTTAAAAGAAATGAAAGTCACATATTTATATAAATTGAATGTTTTACTGATTTTGCATATATTTCTAAATACTCCTTTTATTCAATTTCTATTAAATAGAGTCAAAATAATATTTGTGTAAAAGGATGGGGGAGAGTATATATTCAAATTTTCTTGTGTCTAGAAGAGTACATAAGAAACTAACAATAGTGGTTATCTCTGGGGTCCTCTATGCATGAGAGAGATAGTGGAGAAATGGGGGCGGCATGGGAGGCAGACTTTTCACTACACACATTTTAGCAATTTTGGACTAATTTAATTACCTATTCAATAGATTAAGAAGTTAGCATGTTGATTTTTTTGCTTATTTCCTTATTTAAAAACCAGCACTATGAAGGAACTCAAATAGTGCAGTAATCTGCAACTAGGAAATGGAGAACAAGAGTAAACATTTCACTTACCCAAGTAATTTTAAATTTTAAATGATTTTTAAATTAAAAAATTTTTAATTTTAAATGATTTTTAAATTAAAAAATTTTTAATTTTAAAATGATTTACATTTAATCTTACTTTGGTACCAACCTATTCTTAAACTACTTAAAATGTTTTCTTCCCGCTGGACAAATGGTTTGCAACCTTAGATCAAAGGTTTTCTTTTCTTATTTGTTTTTTGAAGTTATTTATTTATTTATTTTAGATGAAAGGTTTTTTAAAACTGCTCAAAGGAGAAGTCTTAGGGGCCACCAAGGAGAGCTGAGGAGTGAACTGTGAGTATCCCATCTAACTTCAACCAAAGCAGCATCACCTATTATATCTGTAAACATATTGGATTTCTGCACAGATTTAATTTAAAGGAAGAACTTGACTAAAAAAATAAAGTTTGAAAATAATTGCTCAAAATGGTCC
Organism: Piliocolobus tephrosceles; assembly: GCF_002776525.5. Taxonomy (NCBI): domain Eukaryota; kingdom Metazoa; phylum Chordata; class Mammalia; order Primates; family Cercopithecidae; genus Piliocolobus; species Piliocolobus tephrosceles. The sequence goes on along the minus strand of NC_045448.1, from coordinate 70,459,221 downwards.
AGTAACCAAGAAAAGGCCCTAGGCAGAGGCTGATCAATATCTCAAATTCCTGACCAATTCTGACAGCTTTCCTAGCACATAAAACTTTCAACCTCTTTTTTTTTTTTTTTTTTTTTTTGAGACGCAGTCTCGCTCTGTCGCCTAGGTTGGGGTGCAGTGGCGCGATCTCGGTTCACTGCTCACTGCAAGCTCCGCCTCCCGGGTTCACGCCATTCTCCTGCCTCAGCCTCCCGAGTAGCTGGGACTACAGGCGCCCGCCACCTCGCCCGGCTAGTTTTTTTTGTATTTTTTAGTAGAGACGGGGTTTCACCGTGTTAGCCAGAATAGACTCCATCTCCTGACCCCGTGATCCGCCCGTCTCAGCCTCCCAAAGTGCTGGGATTACAGGCTTGAGCCACCGCGTCCGGCCCTCAATCTCTTTTTAAAAATGAACTAATTGTTTCAGATGACATCCTGAACTGGTGAATTTAACACCTGTGTACTTAACACCTATTCCTAGCCAACAATAAAAACAGCACATGCCTTAGTGGTAACAGACTTGGGTTTGAGTCCCAGCTGCCCCCCTGTTCAGTTATCACAGCTGTAAAAAGAGGACATTAATAGTACCCACTTCATTGATTATGATGAGAAATCAAGAGACAGTGTAGTTTCCAGTTCCTGATAGCAGAATGTACACATGTTGGCTTGTCATCTCTCCCCAAATTACATTAAAGATTAAGAGTACAAAAAGGAATAAGTCCACACCAGGAAAAGGTAAAGGGTAGACTCATCACTTGATGAGAGATTTACACAGATCTGAAAGTTAGAAAATAAATTCAAATGAAAAAGAACAGTGAAAGCCATAGCCAAAACATACATTATGGAGGGCTAGGATGGAGGCTAAGCTTATCTGCCCGTTAGAACCCTTGGGAGAAAAGTAGGATGAGGTCTCAGGGAAACGAAGGCAGAAGAAAGAAGAGGGGCAGAAAATGGGGAAATTAGTGCCTTCTCCACTCTATGAACACAGATTACAGATAAGGAGAGTACAGATACTGAGGCAAAAATATTCCAAGGCTTTTCTAGAAACTGCACAAAGCTAATGGAAGATCTAAGGCTGTAGGGTAGCTGCTGGTGCCCAGACAAAGCAATCCTCATTCTGAAATTTAAAGAATCTGTGGCCTGTTCACTCCCAATCCATTCACCCTGAGTCATGGTTCCCAAACTGTGTGTGAAATTCACCAGTTCAGGATACCATCTGAACTTAGAGCACCACAGCCAACTCAGAGAGGCATGTGGAATATTTTAAATTTGAAGGAAACACAGTAACATCTTTCAGATACCATGCAATCTGCTATCATTAGGTTGTTTGGCCCTAACTATGAGGTATTTCTTTTGGACCAGGGGTGAAAATTACTAAAACATGAAATGTGCTGTGATCCATGAAAGCTTGGGAACCTCTGCTCTACAAAGCATGCCCCACCTATAACCAGCTTAGTAGTCTTCTTACTCAAAGAAGAGGTACATTGGAAATAGATCTATTTACTCAATTAAAACGCCATACACCAGTTACTCATTCTTCAATGTAAGTGGACAAGCAAGGAAGGATCACCCAACATGAGGAAGAGTAAGAGCATATGACAGACAGAGAGACAGAGAGAGAGAGAGAGAGAGACAGAGAGAGAGAGGCTCCCTCCATCCCTGGAAACATATAATTCAGGGAAAAGAGAGGAACAAAAAACCCTCTCACCAGTATACCTAGAGATCTGAGATTATTATATTCATCCCATAGGATGCTATGATAAAGGATGACTCAGAACAAGAAAGAGCTTTTAGAGACTAAAGACATGATTACTGAAATTTAAAAAAACAAACAAACCATTCTTTGGTTTTTCTTCCTCATGTTGGGTGATCCTTCCTTGCTTGTCCACTTACATTGAAGAATGAGTAACTGGTGTATGGTGTTTTAATTGAGTAAATAGATCTATTTCCAATGTACCTCTTCTTTGAGTAAGAAGACTACTAAGCTGGTTATAGGTGGGGCATGCTTTGTAGAGCAGAGGTTCCCAAGCTTTCATGGATCACAGCACATTTCATGTTTTAGTAATTTTCACCCCTGGTCCAAAAGAAATACCTCATAGTTAGGGCCAAACAACCTAATGATAGCAATGAAAAAGTTAAAGGAAATTTCCCAGAACATAAAGCAAAAAGACAAAGAAAGGAAAAAAGAAGAGACAGATGCATAATCCAAGAAATCCAAAATCCAGTTAAGAGGCATCCCAGAAAGAGAAAATAAAGACAACAAGAGAAAGGAAATTATGGAAGAAATTAATGGAAAAAAATTTCCCAAAACTAAGATAGTATATGAGTCTTCAGAGTATAAGGAACAAGTACCAAGGCCACTAGAAGACCCATACTTAAGCACATTCTAGTTAAATCCTAAAATACCAAAGAAAAAGTTCCACAAGTTCCAGAGAGCAAAAATGGTCACCTGAAAAGAGAATTACACCAGGATCAAATTTTTCATTAAGACTGTAGGCCTGAAGACAATGAAGCAGTGTCATCAAAGATATGAAGAAAGTTATTTTAGATTTCCATACTCAGACAAAGGATGAATAAAGTAAAAGAGACTAAATTTATATTTAGATATGCACAAATTACCCCCTTTTGCACTCTTTCTTAGAAAAATATTTGAGGTGTATTAAATAGTTCCTAAAATGACTGAGAAAGAAATGCAGGCTACACAAAATAGTGGATTCAATCCTAGAGATGGGGTGAAAAGAAGTCCCAGCATAAGAGCAGACAAATCCAGATTGGAACAGGAGGATGGAAGAGGTCTAGGTTTTAGAGAAGGATTCCATGAAAGTGTGTTTCAAAAGACTTTTCTGTGTTTTTTCAGAAAAACCTGAAGCCATGATGAAGGAATATTGTTACTTTGTCAAGAGTGGGGGAAAGGCCATTATACACTCTGGGACAATAAAAAAGCAATACAAAAAAAGGCACTGTCCAAATAAGATACAAACAAAAGCAGGGCCTGACTTTAAGCACTTGATGGAATATAAGAACAGATTCCATATGACTGTGAGGTTGGAAAAATTTCTCCCTTTGAACAGACAAGGGGTTGTGACATTGGACCCATCAAGAATGATTTATAATCCTAGCACACTACTTAACTCTTCAGAAACAATATTTACATAGTTATACCTATGTAATGTTGTTTCAATTTTTTAGAGACAAGCTATGGACAAAACACTCAAGATCTGGTTGTAGAACAGTGTGGGTTTTAACAGTCTTGTAAATGTAAAAGCAAAACATGCAGTTGACAAAGGTATGAGGTGGAAGTTGGGCCTAAAAGCTAAAACTTCTCATAAGGTGGTCTGTTGATGTGGGAGGGCACACCAGACAACCTCAGGAATTATATACTAGGGCCAACACACAAAATTCAACACCTTAATACTTTCTCTTTTAAATTTTTATTTATTTAGTTTTTGAGACAGGGTCTCACTCTGTTGCCCAGGCTGGAGCGCAGTGGCGCAATCTTGGCTCACTACAACCTCTGCCTTCTGAGTTCAGGTAATTCTCCTGCCTCAGCCTCCCAAGTAGCTAGGAATACAGGCGCGCACCACCATGGCTCACTAATTTTTGTATTTTTTGGTAGAGGCGGGGTTTCACTGTGTTGGTCAGGCTGGTCTCAAACTCCTGGCCTAAAGTGATCTGCTTGCCTTGGTTTCCCAAAGTGCTGGGATTACAGGCGTGAGCCACCATGCCTGGCCCATCTTAGTGTTTTCTTATACCCTGCATCTGTACTGGGCTGAATAATCCAAGCATCTTCTAGTAATATATACACACTAGACTCTGATACGCATTTTCTGATAAAGGTTTGCTTTAAAAACTTTCCATTCCAGTCTACTTATGTAGTCTAGGAGTTGGTACACTTTTTCTGTAAAGGTCTAGATAGTTAATATCTTTGGCCTTCTGGGCCAAAAGGCCTCCAAATAATTTTGTTGGCATCCTAGTAGGCAGTGTCCTGCTTGCCAGCCTCAGCCTACCACACCTGAGCAAACTTTTCCACCATCCAGTGGGCTACAGCCACACCTCCTTCAACATCATCTGAATCTTAGCTTGGTAAAGGGTTGGGAGCACCTATTCCAAATTTGTTCCTTCTGTGGCTATTCTGCCTCAGCCTTAGAAGTACTGACTACTCCATGTATTTTCTAGAGATCTCTTTACCTTAGCATTTTGTCCTCAGTAGTTAATTCTCTGTGCCTTGTTAATAATGTTTCTATTAAATTTCCTGTATTCAAATTGCTGTGTGATTTCTCTCCTTCAAATGCACTGTGACGTATATTTCAATAATTACATTAAATTTAAGTGGTCTAACTACTAATTGAAAGGTTAGATTGTCCTGTTGGATAAAAGAAGCAAGACTCAACTATATGCTGTTTACATTATACCTATTTTAAATATGCACAGGTAAAAAGTGAAAGGAGGGAAAATGAGATATTCAGACATTTATCAAAAGAAAGTGGCTGATGGATACACTACAATCCCAGACTTCACTACTACTCGTTATATGCATGTAAGAAACCTGCACCTGTACCCACTAAATATAAATAAATAAATAAATAAATACATGTATGTGATAGTGGCTAAATTACTAGGGATAAAGAAGGATGAACATTTTGTTGTGATAAAGGGGCCAATTCATCAAGGAGACATATTTACTGCATGCTTACATGCTAGACATTGTGCATTTGTTTGTCCTCATATTTGTCAAAGCCTAAAAGGCAGGTATTTATATCTCCAATTTACATATGAGGAAAATAAGGCTATTAAGTGCAGAATACAGACAAGAAGTCAGAATTTTTTTTTTTTTGAGATGGAGTCTCACTTTGTCACCCAGACTGGAGTGCAGTTGTGCCATCTTCGCTCACTGCAACCTCACCTCCCAGGTTCAAGCCATTCTTCTGCCTCAGCGTACCAAGTAGCTGGGATTACAGGCACCCGCCACCACGCCTGGTTAATTTTTATATTTTTAGTAGAGACAGAGTTTTGCCATGTTGGCCAGGCTGGTTTTGAACTCCTGACCTCAGGTGATCTGTCTGCCTCAGTCTCCCAAAGTGCTGGGATTATAGGCATGAGCCACTGCGCCTGGCCAAGAACTCAGAATTTGAACTCTTAAAACTATGCTACAGGTTGGCAATGGTGGCTCACACCTGTAATCCCAACACTTTGGGAGGTAAGGCAAGAGGATCACTTGAACCCAGGAGTTCAAGACCAGCCTGGGTGGGCAACAGAGTGAGACCTTGTTTCTACAAATAAAAAAATTAGCTGGGTGTGGTGGTGGTGCATGCCTGTGGTCTCAGCTACACAGAAGGCTGAGGTGGGAGAATTGCCTGAGTCTGTGAGGTCGAGGTAGAGTGCGCCATGATCCCACCACTGCATTCCAGCCTGGGCGACAGAGTGAGACCCTGTCTCAAAAAAGAAAAAACATTTTCCAAAAAAAACTATGCTACACTGACTCTTCAAAAAGGTTACAGGGTCAGGCATGGTGGCTCACACCTGTAATCTGAGCGCTTTGGGAGGCTGAGGTGGGAGGATCACTTCAGCCCAGGTGTTTGAGACCAGCCTGGGCCATATAGTGAGACCCCTGTCTCTTTAGAAAAAAACTCCAAAAATCAAATAAACAACAAAAAAAGTTACTGAATAGTATTCACAGTAGGGGTTCATTTTTGTAAATAAATAAAAATATTCATAAAAAAGGTAAAAAAGGTTTTATAAACCAAACTATTAAGTTTTTAATCTATGATTCCTTTTTTACAATATGTAACACTAGTATAGCAAAACCTTTTTGAATCTGCTCATGAAGTTTAATTTTATGCCGGGTGCGCAGTGGCTCACGCCTGTAATTCCAGCACTTTGGGAGGATGAGGCCAGCAGATCACCTGAGGTTGGGAGTTTGAGACAAGCTTGGCCAACATGATGAAACCTGTCTCTACTAAAAATAGAAAACATTAGCCAGGCGTGGTGGTGCGTGTCGGTAGTCCCAGTTACCCGGGAGGCTGAGGTACAAGAATCGCTTGAACCAGGAAGTGGAGGTTGCAGTGAGTTGAGATCGCACCACTGCACTCCCGCTTGGGTGACAGAGCAAGGCTCTGTCTGAAAAATAAAAAAAAGAAAAGGAAATGATTAAAAAAATTTCATCTGTGACCCTATCAAATCACCTTGAAAAACAAAAGCAGAAAAACCAAATTGTTTGTGTAAGAACATATTCTACCTATAAACTACATTCCAATTCCAGGTCACAAGTCAATATTCCATCTTTCAACTCATCGAAAAAAAAAAAAAAAAAAAGTTAAGCAAGCTGCAGCAGCACCGCCCTACATACAGTACATCCACGGTCAACGACTTCAACTACTAGAAACTTGCACAGACTCTGTTCCTGGTTAGGAACAAATGTACACTATTGATAAACTTCACCTTTACGATTAACGAGAAATTCTGCGTGCAATTATTTCCCCTCCACTGAGTGGGCGACAGTAAGAGTGCCCATTTCAGAGATTACATTTAGTGTCTGTACTAAGGCAACCGGATGCAAAACAACTTAGTCTGCGGCTACCCACTTGAGATGGCAAAGGTGGACTGGGAAGGCCAGCCAGCCGGGCGTCTCTAAGGTTTAACGAGACGCGAGCTCGGGCTTGGCGTTTCTCATCTTCATCTTGGGGCTGTAACAACACCCTGGAAGCGTCTGTGGTTAAAAATGCAGAACACCAGGCGTCTCCTAAGGCGCTCCCCGTCCGCCCGGCATCGGGCCGGCTTCCACATTCACTTGTCAAGGGCACGACCCCTCTCCATAGGCTGGGGAGCGCTGCACCCCGCAAGCGCAGGGGGCGCCGGCTCGGCCCCAGGCCCAACAGGTGCGGGTCCGAGTCCGCGCGGGTGCATGCCCCCACGTACCTTCGAGGGGTGTTGAGGAGCCGCTGCTGCTCGTCCCCCTCCTCCTCATCCTCGTCCGTCTCCGAGTCAGGATGACAGTAGCAGAAGGCCCCGCTGCTCCGCTTGCGCTTGTGGCTGCCCGGACAGTAACAGAAGCCGTGGCCCGCCGCATCGTCTCCAGTGTCCGGCCTCCGGGCCGAGCCCCCCGCCCTGGCACCCTGCGCCTGCTGGGCAAGGGCTAGTCTTGGCTGGCGCAGCACCCGGCTGCTCAACGATCCCATGGGTCACGGCTCCCCGAGACTTCAGGGAGCCCAGAGAAGGGGGTCTCCCGCCATGGCCCGGCCGCCGCCGCCAGCCTTCCCCGAGCGCAGATGCCTACACCGCCACCTTCTCACGCGCAGCCCCAACCGTTGCAGCGGACGCTACAGCCTGCATCCTCCGCCCCGCCCGCAGCTTCTGGTCTCTCCGCGCGCTAGCACAGCAGGACCTCGCCCCCTCGCTTTTGCAACAAAGCGCGGGCCGGAGGGCGCATGCGTATGGCGAGCCTCCGGAAGGGGCGGGGCAAGGCAGGCGTGCGTGCGTGGCAGGTGGAGCCTGCGCACAACCCGGCGGGGCCGTACGGGCGTGTGTCTGCGGGCCTGCGGTAGGCCTGGCCTCCTATTAACCTGAACTTAGGCGTAGACGCAGTGTTAAGCCGTAGTTCACACACGCCTTTGTAGTGGCAAGACTTGGGACTTCAGTCACGCATTCTTTATACAAAGGTGCCTTGAGCCCCCGGTGCTTATGGGCCTGTGCTAAGCAAGTGGCAAAACCCCGAAGCTATTTGGTCTCCTTGGCGGGAGCTTGGCGCTTGCGGGGGCCACGCTCTGCTTTGTTGGGCGTGGCCTCCTGTGAGAGGGCCCCTAGGCTGAGGCGCTATGCTGGATTCCTGTGCTTCCTTAACAGGAGCCCTACCCTGCTGTAGACGTGAAAGGAACCCGTTAATTACGGGAACGTTCCTGGCACTCCTTTCCTTTCCTCTCAAGTGCCAGTGGGATGTCCGAATAGGGTCTGGCACCATGACTGTCCGTACTCAAAAAAGTGCCTTCAGGAGGCCCTAGCAAAATTGACAAGTGTCTGCCTGGAGGAGCTGCTCTTGTGATGGACTCCGGACAGCGAGCGTTCACTTCCTGACTCCCTTCTGTTACTTTTTAAGTAAAATAATAAAAATATTTCTCCTGTGGACCGACTACTAGCTTGAAATTTTATTATACTTGGTTTCATTCTTTTTTTCCTCTCCGCTTTATTGAGGTGTAATCGATGATTCATTCTTTTCAAATAGAACAATACAGATAGGCAGAAGCCCCTGTGTACTCCATCTCATTCTGTCTTCCTCCCCAGTGGCAATCACTGTGCTGAGAATGTTGTATATCATTATGTCCATGTATGTCCTTATATGCGTACCCATATTTTCTTTTGCATGTTCAGACATATCATGGAACGGAATCACAGCTGTACCTCTCACTGTGCACCTTTCTTCTCTCAAAATTATACTCTCGAGATTTGTCCATTTGGTCAATTGCTAGATAATTTTCACTGCTCACTGAATGACTGAACCATATTTGTTTTTACATTCCTTAGTGAGAGAGGTTATTTAATGAACATCATGTGCAATGGATTCGCCAAGCCGATTCCCAGAAGCGAATTTACTGGGAAATTTGCAACTTTGTTAGCTATTTCTAAATTGCTCTCTGGGTTGATTGCATCAATATACCAATTTAGACTCCCATCGGCAGTATACGTAGTTTGAGGGCCCCAGTGGACTAATGTCTGATTCGTGTATGAGAAATCTGAACTGAGAGAGGCTAGACGAGGCAGCTTGAGGTGGAGGTGGGAGGCGGAGAATGATGGCTGCAGAGGGATCAGCTTGCATACACAGAATTTGCCAGCACAAAGAACGTGCAGGTGTTTCCCATGGAGCAGATGTGGACCACCATGAGAGAGCTGGCATAGGATCATCTTAGGTCCTGCCCAATAGGTCTAGGAGGAAAGCAATGAACTTCAGCACTGAGAACCTCAAAGAGTCACCAAATTCCTAGAGGCTGAAAAAGGAGTACACATTTGCCTTGCCAAAGGAACCGCAGGTGAGTAGCAATGATGAGGTCAACAAAGGAACCCACAAGAATGCCTACAAGAATCGACTTTAGTCTGTCAGAGTCACACAAGGCTGATCCTCTACCACTACAGTAATGACAGTCAGGTAACAACTTTCCTGCTCCCCTTAACTTTCTTCTCTGCTACAGCCCAGACATGGTAGGTTGGGGCAGGGGAAGAACGTGGAAGGAAAGCTAGGTGGAAAAAGAAGAGAAGCCCATAGTCACCCTTTCCCCAGAAACCAGCTTCCTACTGGCAGTAGGCCAGAAGTAAGTGAGGGAAGAAGCCTCAACTATAAATCAAGCTTGGAATTTTGACTGGATATATTACTTACTAAAATGACACTGTTTTATGACCTTAAGGGACTACACAGTAGGACTTCAAAACCTAAGACTGAACAGAAAAATTATGACTCTATTCTCTATCTGAATCTACACCTAAAAGAACTAGGCCCGCTGAATAAATGTAAGTGGACAGTGGGGAGGGAAAAACAAAGTTACTTCATAATTATATCTCAAAGTCATGCTAATTCAATATGACAAACTTTCCTCCAGGGTGATTTTATCCTACCTTCTAGAAATCTTCTGGTGAATAAATGCTATTTGTTTTAAAATTTTGGCCAACCTATGTATCATTTAAACATAAAACTTCTACCAAAAAATTCACCATGCTTCCAAAGACAAAATAAAGCTGATTTCGAGATTCTGTGGTCTTCTGGGAAGACATTGAAATGGCAGTATTATTTCCTGTAAGTAACTGGAGTGACTAAATATTCACATAAGTAGCTTCTACCAGTAGCTGTAGCTTTTATAATAAACAACACAAAACTAAAAAATTACTATTCCACCCACCAAAATACAATGGATGTTATAAAATGAACAAAGAAGGCAAGTATTCTTACTATAAGAATATAAATGTCTTTTATACATTTATGATATTTAATATAAATGGTCTACTTAGAGCAGACAGCATCACTCATTTCCAGAGAATAAATTCATACATTATTTTATGATATTGAGTAGTGTTTGGCATATGTGAACATTAGCCAGTAGGCATACATAACACTAAATATGTGATTTTTTTTCTTATATTTTAATTCCTATAGAAACTGAGCAACACAAAGCCTTCAAAAATAGCTCCTTTCAGGGGTTGGGATGAAAAACCTCAGAAGGTGAAAAGTGGATCACAGAAAGACTATACCTCGTTTTAAAGACACCCTCCTCCCCTCCCCTCCCTATCCCTTTAAAATTTGGTTTCTCACTCTGTCACCCAGGCTGCCGTGATCTCGGCTTACTGCAACCTTCACCTCCTGCCTCCTGGGTTCAAGCAATTCTCCCTGACTCAGCCTCCTGAGTGGCTGGGATTATAGGCACCTGCCACCAGAGCCGGCTAATTTTTGTATTTTTAGTAGAGATGCGGTTTCTCCATGTTGGCCAGGCTGGTCTTGAACTCCTGACCCCAGGTAATCCACCCACCTTGGCCTCCCAAAGTGCTGGGATTACTGGCGTGAACCACTGCCCCCAGCCTAAAGACAACATTTTAAAATTAAAATTATTTTTCCACGTTCATACAAAGTGAACTTTTAATTAAATCCAAGTACATCTTCAGAATGTTTCTAGAGTTGAAAGGCACAGTGCAAACAGAAATTACTACAATCAACAAAATTGAAAAAGATTTTAAAAAGTATTTTTAGCACAAAGAAGTTTTCTTTATATCAAACTAAATTCAGAACATTACATAATTCCCAGAATACCTAGTTTGAAGCTTATTTGTTTTTTCCATTCACTTGCAAGCTGGATTAAGACATTAACTACAATAATATGGAATGTTCGGCATCTACGTTTGGTAACCAGATGTATATGGTTTGTATAACCATACTTTAGAATTTAGTTTGTTCAGATATATTGGTTTTGGTATACGTTGACTACAGAAAGTGATTTCAACATAAGATGTGATGAAGGAAGTCTCCCATGAAAAACTTAGTAAGGATCAACTAATGCTATGGACAAAACCTAAAAAAAGAGATTTGTAGATGCTTTCAAGGCTTTAACTATGAAATATAGAAAACTGGATGGGTGTTCTTACTAACCAGATGCTTACAATTGCAAATGAAGAAAATACTAGCTACTCTAAAAATTAGATTAGGGAAAAAAGTGATTTTAGAACAGGTTTCCATTTAAAAAATTTTTCACTGAAAAGAAAATATGGAATAATTTAATATATTCAATGTCTGTGAAACACAAGGTATAAAGTAATCTTTTAAAAACATGGAATACATTTTTCTTTCTATTTTTAAATCTCCATTTATGTCTTACAAGCTTTGAAATGCAAGTACAGCTTTAAAGCATTATAATGACTAATTATAGGCGAATAATAATACAGACAGTCTATATCCTAGGAGGCAGCTGTAGGCGTTTTAATTGGAAATAAGCATTCTGAGATAATGATAATAGCAGTGTAGAAAAATGAAGTTAAAAAAATTCAAAGTGTGGAGAATCCTCCTGTCCTTCTGGGATTTTTATTTTAATCATCTCCTCCACAGAGAACAAGCAGTACTTTCCTGTAGTCTCCGGATGTGTCACCCTGTTGGATAGGGAAGCAAAGTTAGATAAATAAATTTTGAAACAAAACACACAGTTCAAAGTCATCTAAGCCAACTTTTTCAAGCTTGGCTGGATTTTTCTTAGCTTTAAATTTTTTTTTGTTATTTTTTATTACAAAGGTAATACTTATTCAGTGTAGAAAATAAAGACAAAAAAGAACACAAAAATCAACCATTATTCCATCATCTAGAGACTACTATTCTTATCATTTTGATGTGTGAATGTCCTTCCAGTCTTTTTTCTATGTATTTAGATACCCAATGTGATAGAACAGTAGCAGTCTGTATTCTGCTTTTTCACTTAACAATATAGCCTATTTCCCTATTTTGTGAATTTTTTTTTTTTTTTTTTTTGAGATGGAGTCTCGTTCTGTTGCCCAGGCTGGAGTGCAGTGGCATGATCTCAGCTCACTGCAAGCTCCACCTCCCGGGTTCACACCATTCTCCTACCTCAGTCTCCAGAGTAGCTGAGACTACAGGCGCCCGCCACCATGCCCAGCTTTTATTTTTGTATTTTTAGTAGAGACGGGGTTTCACCATGTTAGCCAGGATGGTCTCAATCTCCTGACCTCGTGATCCACCCACCTCGGCCTCCCAAAGTGCTGGGATTACAGGTGTGAGCCACTGTACCAGACCCCTGTTTTGTTAAATATTATTCTACAACATTATTTAATGGTTACAGAATATCCCATTGTACGCAGGTAAAATAATTTATTTATTCACATCCTCCCTCTCCCTATTGTTGGATATTTATGTTGTTTCAATTTTTCACTATTATAAACACTGCTTCAATAAGCATATTGTAGTTACATTTTTGTATATTTTCTTAATGATTTATTCTGGATAAATTTTCATAAAATAGGAATTACTGGACTAAATGCATTTTCTTAAACCTTTTTTTTTTTTTTTTTTTTTGAGACGGAGTCTCGTTCTGTGGCCCAGGCTAGAGTGCAGTGGTGCAATCTTGGCTCACTGCAACCTCCGCCTCCCAGGTTCAAGCGATTCTCCTGCCTCAAGCTGCCTGTGTAGCTGGCACTACAGGTGCACACCACCATGCCTGGCTAATTTTTATATTTTTAATAGAGACGGGGTTTCACCATGTTGGCCAAGTTGGTCGTGAAGTCCTGACCTCAAGTGATCCACCCACCTCAGCCTCCCAAAGTACTGGGATTACTGGTGTGAGCCACTGCACCCAACCTGTTTTCTTAAACATTTTGATATGGGTTACAAAACAGTCTTCCAGAAAGGTTCTATAATTTCTACATAGAAATTTTAGTGGTCATAATAATTAATTTTTAAATCTTTTATTTATTTATTTATTTATTTATATTATATTTTTAGAGACAGGGTCTTGCTATATCACCCAGGCTGGAGTACAGTGGTGTGGTCATTGCTTGCTGCAGCCTCGAACTCCTGGGCTCAAGTGATCCTTCTACCTCAGCTTCCCAAAATGCTGGGATTACAGGTGTGAGCCACTGCATCTGGCCTACATTAATATATATTAGTCATTCGTGGGGACTAGAAAAGATGGAATCTCTGTATATAGGGTTCAAAGTTTAATAAATATCTGTTAAACTCAATCTTAATATATCCTTGTTTATACTTTGCCTTACTGATCTGCCAAAGCATAGGATGTATTAAAGTCTCTCACTAGCATAGTAATTCCATTATATGTTTTCTTCTGGAGCCTCGAGTTTCTTATTTATACATTTCAATGCAATATGATTTGGTACTTGAAGTTTCATAACAGTTTAATCTTTGCTGTGAATTGTTGCCTTTGTCAGTATAAAGTGATCCACTCTCTCCTATTTAATACTTTTTCTCCGTAAATTCTTCTTTTTACTAATAGCATAATCTCCACTTTCTTTCTTATATGTCCGCTTTCTTTCCCTGGTGTTTTTCTTTAAGCTTTTTATATGTCACTGTTTTTTAGTTGTTTTTTAGAAACAGCATGAAGTTGGATTTCATATTTTTACCTAACCTGAGAGTTTATTTTTATAACTTTTATTTTTATCTTTTGTCATTTTTTTCTATTATTTACATATTTTATGCTTCTATTCTGTGTCTTTTGTTTCTTTTGACAACTATTATTGAATGAGTAATGTATTCTTTATTTTTAATCTTTTCTAGTGTGTGTGTATACACACATATATTTACATATTTATATATACAGACATATATACACTATAGTGTTTTCTTCCCAAGCCAATCAATATATTTGTACTCAATCATTTTAGTGTTGGTATAGTATTATATTGTATGAATTTTCCATAATTTATTTAAGTTATTCCCTATTAATAGTAATAATAATATAAAATTATATACTATAATACCATATTATTGATATAAATATAAAGAACATAAAGCAATGTAAATAATATAAATAATGCTGTGATTAAGTATTATAATAGTCTACTCTTTTCACATTTCATTAAACAATTTTATTTAAATTCTTTCAGAGACTTTTTATTGTGGTAAAAAATATATATATATATAATTTGTCATTTTAATCGTTTTCAATGTTACTTTTACAGTGTTATGTAACCATCATCACTGTCTATTTCTAAAACCCTTTCATCACCCCAAACAGAAACTCTGTACCCACTAACCAATAACTCCCATTCTTTCCTCTCCCTCCAAATTCCTGGTAACCTCTAATCTACTTTCTGTCCCTATGAATCTACCTATTCTACATACTTCATAAAGCAGAATCATACAATATTTGTCCTTTTGTGTCTGATTTATTGCACTTAGTATATTTTCAAGGTTCATTCATGTATCAAAAATGTCATTCCTTTTTTTCATGACAGCCTACCATTGAACGTCATTGCTTTTTATGTATATATATATATTTTGTTTATTTAGTCATCTTTTGATAGATATTTAGGTTGTTTTCACCCTGTGCCTATTGTTAATAATGTTTATGTTGATGTACAACTAGCTGTTTGAGTTCCTGTTTTCATTTAAGTATATAACTGAGAGTGGAATTGCTGGATCATGTGGTCATTCTATGTTAAAATTTTTTCTTTTTCTTTTTTGGGAAGGGTCTTTACTCAGGCTGGAGTCTTGAAGTGGTACAATCATGGCTCACTGCAGCCTCGACCTCCCCAGCCTCAGGTGATCCTCCCACCTCAGCCTCCTGAGTAGCTGGGACTACAGGCGTGCACCACCACACCCAGCTAATTTTTGTATTTTTTGTAGAGACAGGGTCTCACTATGTTGCCTAGGCTGGTCTCGAACTCCTGGGCTCAAGTGATCCACCTGTCTCGGTCTCCCAAAGTGCTGGGATTACAGGCGTGAGCCATGATGCCTGGTCTATATTAAACTTTTTGAAGAAGTTTGGTGCTTAAAGTTTCTTAACAGACTGTTTTTCACAGTGGCTGCACCACTTTACACTCCTACCAATGGTGCACGAGAGTTCTAGTCTCTCCATATCATCCATAAATCATTTGTCATTTCCTGGGGTTTTTTTATTTTGTTTTTTTCTTGTTTGTAGTATATTTTCCCATAACTTCACTTACTGTCATCCTTGAATCTTAAACTAGTTATACAGTTCAGCTCTGCAAAATCAAGTTACCTAATAGCCTAGCCAGACATAGAAACAAGTTCCTGCATGCCTTGCAGACATAGTAACAAAATCCACAGCTTGGTGGGGCATGGTGGCTCATGCCTGTAATCCCAGCACTTTGGGAGACCGCGAGGGGTGGATCACTTGAGGTCAGGAGTTCAAGACCAGCCTGGCCAACATAGTGAAACACCATTTCTATAAAAAATACAAAGCTCATGCCTGTAGTCCCAGCTACTCAGGAGGCTGAGGCAGGAGGATCACTTGAACCAAGGAGGTGAAGGTTGCAGTGAGTGGAGATTGTACCACTGCACTCCAGTCTGGGTGACACAGTGAGACACCATCTCAAAAAAAAAAAAAAGAGAAAAATCTGCAGTTTAAATCACCTAATTGTCACACCTCTCCAAGCTTTGAGTAGGATTCAGAATTTTTTTTTTTTTTTTTTTTTTTGGAGGCGGAGTCTCGCTCTGTCGCCCGGACTGGAGTGCAGTGGCCGGATCTCAGCTCACTGCAAGCTCCGCCTCCCGGGTTCACGTCATTCTCCTGCCTCAGCCTCCCGAGTAGCTGGGACTACAGGTGCCCCCACCTCGCCCGGCTAGTTTTTGTATTTTTAGTAGAGACGGGGTTTCACCGTGTTAGCCAGGATGGTCTCGATCTCCTGACCTCGTGATCCACCCGTCTCGGCCTCCCAAAGTGCTGGGATTACAGGCTTGAGCCACCGTGCCCGGCCAGGATTCAGAATATTTAATTCACAGATCAAACGCTAATTTGAAGCTTGCAGTGCAGGCAACCTTAGCTGCTAGGGAAATCTGTCTCACTTTCATGTCCATGAGACTCTTCTGGCATCCTCAAGAAACAAAATCCCAGGAATGCCCGGTTTTGAGGGAGGTGAATCATTTCTCACCACTACCATGCCCTCTTAGGACTCCTAGAAGTCTGGTGCCTGGTAAAGAACAGTAATTCAGGATAACTAAAATGCTTTTCCATGTTCCCAGCAGACCTCAGCTGGCCCTGCATAGGACTCTGGATTCAGTTGTTTATCTTCTATCATAATTAGGTAGACAAGGAAATTGTGGGCTTAAAACTATTCATTAAAATGTAATCTTTGTCTGGGGTCAACATAAAATAATTACTGTATTTAGAAGGCAAATTTCCAGTTTGTATCCTGGCAAAGGTTTAAATACCTGTGTGAAAGAAGAGAGACTGGAAATATCGGGAGTATCATCTTTAAAGGAAATTATATATACCAAGAGGAGGGGACAAGTGCTAAATGCCAAGGTCAGCGGGGTCCTTTTCTGGATCCTTTCCTCTGGACTGAGGCTGCTGTGACCTACCTTGATGAATGAGTACAGAGACTTTCCATAGAGTCTCTTGAAGTGTGCCCGGATATCCAACATGTCAATTTCTGCTCGAGAAACCATCACTCTGATGAGGGTGTCATCATCAGTGCCCAAGCCCTAAGGAAGAAAACGAAATCCAAACATATACAAAAACCTAGCTGTTTTTCAGTGTCTTCTTTAGTCTGCCAAAGCAAGACTAGAGATGACTGTGCTGATGATGTCCTCTGCTCCACTGCTTGGCAATCCTGAGGAATATCCTCACGCCTCATCATGGTATTCACGGCTCTCCACAACTCACTTTTCCAGTGCTATATGTTCTGACCACAAGATGCTGTTCCCTGCTTTTCTAGAGCCATAACCTGTGCTGTCCAGACATACCCTGCCACCTGGCTCACCTGCGATTCCTTCTCATAGAGTACTATCCTTCTCTCCCCAGCCTTATCACCCCTTCCCCTCGCCATGTGAAATCCTCTGATGTAAAACTTTTACATTTGGAAGGTCCTGCTCAAATGTACCAACTTCTTTATACATTCTTTGCAGACTCCCTACCTCAGCAAACAAATATTGAAGAAAAAAAAAAACCCCTTTCCTCTGTGTTTCTACAATGTTTGGATCCTCAACTACTGTCTTACATTCTATCTTGTTATAATTGGTGTTTTGCACATACTTGTCTGGGCTAGACATTCTTTGAGAGCAAGTTCTACATTTTTCTTTTCTTTCTTTTTTTTTTTTTTGACACAGAGTCTTACTCTGTCCACCCAGGCTGGAGTGCAGTGGTGCGATCTCAGCTCACTGCAACCTCTGCCTCCTGGGTTCCAGTGATTCTCCTGCCTCAGACACCCAAGCAGATGGGATTATAGGCGTGAGCCACCATACCAGACTAAGTTTTGTATTTTTGCAGAAACAGGGATTTCGCCACGATAGCCAGGCTGGTCTTGAACTCCTGACCTCAAGTAATCCACCCGCCTCAGCCTCCCAAAGTGCTGGGATTACAGGAGCCACCGCACCTGGCCAAAGACTACATTTTGACCTTCCCTGCACCTCCTGTGATTCTCAGCACAGGTGCCTGCAGAGTACGATGGAGGGTTAGGAATATGGGCTCTGGAGCTAGAATGCCAGGTAAACACCTGGCATTCTAGCTCCATTACTTCCTCACTGAGAATCTTGGGCAAACTGCATAGCCTTTCTATGCCTCAGTTTCCTCATCTGTAAATTGGGGGTTTGTAATAGTACCAGCCTCATAGAGCTGTTGCGGGGATATAATTAATCTATTAAAAACAGTGATCCACACATCCTAAGTACTCAGTAAATACCACCTAGTATTATTATTAGCAGGCACTCACTGAAGTATTCGATGAATGGAATTGGATCTTTCAGAGCAAAGTTTGGATAGGGGATATAAGTAGGCTTAAGAAGGTAGACACAAGATAACTCAAATTCATTTAGATGCTAAAAGTAAGGCCATTTACCTTCATTGACTTATAGAGCTTTTCAGCAAAATACGCAGATTTGTTCCTCATGCACTTTACTGGCAAAGAAAAAAAAAAGAAGAAATGAAAAGATTACAGATAAAACCCATGAAAAAAGGAGAGTGACAGTTGTTTCCTCTGTTTCTACAAGGTATCAATATTTGCTTTGCCAGGGAAATTTTAACCAAGCAATGTTTCATGAACATAGGCTATGCTCTATGTATTTTCACAGACAGAAAGTACCCTTGATTTATCACCAAGTTCCTCCAGAAGTGATTGATAAAGTCTATCAAAGCAAAGGGTGTTATTTCGTTTCAAAATGAGGATTATTGTATCTGCCATATGAGACAGTTACTAGTTTCTAACCATTCACAGACTTGCAAGCTGCAGCTTGTTTATCTGCACACTATTACCTTTCACATAGGACATACAAAAGCATAGAAGATATAAAACATATAAACCACGTGGCACAATAGCAATCAGGTTGTATATGGTATTTCTTGTTTAAAAACCTGGAATGTATCATGAGTGATTCAAACAACTTTTTTATCTCTGAAAATAATTCTATATCCCCATATTGCAAGCTGATAATGAGAAGGAAAATCTATAGACATTTGTTTCTCTACTCCCCCTACCAGCTTACCTATAGCCAGCAGAGCGTCTTCAAAGCTACCTGATGTTTCAGATTTAATACTCTGTTCAATATCCTTCTGTGATATCCTTTTGTATTCATCAAACACTGCAAACAATAACAAAATAGTATTATTGGGAAGAAAAAAATAGAGGAAACTGAAAGGTATGGAGCAAATGAGCATTTTTAACTAGCCTACACTATTTATTTTTCAGCATACTTGAGGAGGAAACTAATTAGTAATGTGGGTAAGCACACAGGAGGGAGGTGCAGGGTGGACAAGAAGGAAGAAATGCTGTGATGTTTGCAGGATACCAGTCAAGTCCTTTCCCTTATGTGGGACCCTTGTCCATAAAATGGAGATGGCCTCTGGGGACCTTTGCTTTCCTTTCTCATTGTTTCCTTAATAAGTAGAATGTGTCTTTTTGTGTTTTTGTCCTTGGCAATCACCTCCCTGTCATCTCCCTTTTGGCTCATCAAAACTAGAACAATTCAACCTCTTCAAAACTGAGTCACAGTTAATAACAGCTGGTTGCATCTTTTAAAATACTGAAACATAATTACATGTGTTGTTGTTGTTGTTTGCTAAGTATTTTTGAATGTGGTGAATATGTTCCCCTCTCTTGCTGTCTCCTTCTGGAACCTTCTTAGAGCAGGTATCCATTTTATCTTCCCACCATCGCCTTCTTTGGGGTGCTGCCTCACTTCCATCAATGTGATTTTAACAGGGCTGTCAATCAAGGGACACCATACTCAACAACATATACCAAAACCTCTGTCAAACACGTGAGCAGTTCACCCAGTCAGGACCCATTAGATTCTCTCCTGGGAACTTTTTAATTGAGCAGCTCACGAGGATGGCCAAAAGCACTGCGTCATCTTTACCCTCAGAGAAACCTGTTAAACTTCCTGGGTGTCACACTCAGAGGTTCTAATTCAGCCAGTCTCAAGTAGGGGGTCAATAATGAGCATTTTTAATAGAGAACGAACTTCAGAAACTCTGCTTTAGAAATAAAATCCATTATTCCCTTCTGCTGAGACCCCCAGAACTGCCTTGATTGCTGTTCTTCCTGAAGGTGTTCAGCTCTCTGTATAAATCTGTGAGCTACCAGTATTTTCCATTTTCCCTCTTGTGCCATTCTATATTATTTCTTTTTTTTTTTTTTTTTTTGAGGTGGAGTCTCGCTCTGTCACCCGGGCTGGAGCGCAGTGGCCGGATCTCAGCTCACTACAAGCTCCGCCTCCCGGGTTTACGCCATTCTCCTGCCTCAGCCTCCTGAGTAGCTGGGACTACAGGCGCCCACCATCGCGCCCGGCTAATTTTTTGTATTTTTAGTAGAGACGGGATTTCACCGTGGTCTCGATCTCCTGACCTTGTGATCCGCCCGCCTCGGCCTCCCAAAGTGCTGGGATTACAGGCGTGAGCCACCGCGCCCGGCCCATTCTATATTATTTCATATTTTCTTACTTAAATTGAAGTCAGTGTGTGTGGCTTAGAATCAAAGAACTTAATTGACACATTTCTAAGCCTCAGTTTTCTCCACTGTAAAATGGAGAAAATAATTACTGCTCCACTGGGTGTTGCAAGAAACAATGCTTATAAAATGCTTAACAATGCACCTAGAAAACAGAAAATTATTAACAAAAACCATAGTTATTATGAAACCTCACCATTATTGTTGGTTGGTAAGACAATTATGAAGTTTTCCTAATCCAAACAGTGCTTAAAATATTTTCTCCCGGTGGCTTACAAACAGATATTTCATAATTGCCTAACTATTGACTTGCACCCAGAAGTGAAAATGCTTGCAAATGCATTTATGCACTAAATCGGCTTCTGAGGACCTGCAGTTCTTGGAAAATACCACCAGGGGGAGATTCCTATTATTTGTAATCAGGCAAGGGAAGGAAATGAAGAAAGAAGCTGAGTCAGAAGTTTGTGTTTCTGATAGTAGCCTGGGATATTGATTAACAGGAGTAATCACCTGTTTCTTGTCACTGTGAAAAATCTGAAATAATTACAACTTCAGAATGTGTTGTACTTCTCAATTGCTTTATGTTTTCAATTTAACAAACTCATTCTCAAATTTCCCACAGGCTTTGCAAATCAGTGTGTGTGACTAAAAAGGTATGATGGGTGGGTTTATAAAATTATAATGTACTTAAAGATCTAAAGAACTCGTATAAAAGATGAAATATCTTATTAAACCCTTACTGCTGTTTAAAAGAATATAAACCTGACAGCAAATATTCTAAAATTGTCTAGTATCTTTCCCCCAAATAAGTTAAAATCACATTACAAAGTTTCTATTTATCAGAAACAAATCAGAAACATTTCAAATCTGAAATTATCCATTATTCATCTCATACAACATAACCCCTAAAGAAATCACTTGTATTAGCTTTACAGCTTGGATGGTACACAGGAATAAATATCAACCAACATTGCTATTTTATTGCTACCTGATCTACTACAGATTACTTTCATATGTAACTAAATTAGAATGAAAATACTGGGGCTACTTTAGAAAAACGACTGACTATGAAGGTCAGTTTCCTAGAAACAAGAATGCCAAACTTCTATGACTACATGCATTTTTGCTAATTATTCATAATTAATCTTTCAGAAATTAGCTTTCATACACATCATTGGACTAATACATTTCCAGGGTGAGAATCTAAGACACTTGGGTACAATCAGTTCTTTGTACCCACTGAAGGAGAAAGGTTATCAATTACTTATGGGCAA
This sequence comes from Piliocolobus tephrosceles, assembly GCF_002776525.5. Lineage (NCBI taxonomy): Eukaryota > Metazoa > Chordata > Mammalia > Primates > Cercopithecidae > Piliocolobus > Piliocolobus tephrosceles. The sequence continues at coordinate 70,437,820 of NC_045448.1, read as the reverse complement.
TACAGTTTTTGCTATCTTTCACACCCTTTCTTTGGGAAATGAAGTAAGTGCCTTACCATGCAACAGGTGATTTCGGTTCCGGGAACAGAGAACAGTTAGAAATTTTACCTCGTCTGTCCCCCATTTCTTCTCTCCAGCCTCATACAGGTCCTGAAGCCAAACAAAGCACAAGTCTAAAACTCCAAAAAGGACGTGCCAGGACACAGGCAAATATTTCCAGAAGCTCAAAGAGCTGAAGTAGATTAGTTTTATTTTGTTGGTGATGGGGGTGGAAATGGTGGTGGTGAGTGGAAATGACTCAGGACCCTTCCTCAGGCTGCTGGGACTCCGTCACACCTTCCTGAGAGGCAAGGCAAACACTGGCAGTTCCCTAGCTGGAGACTACATGGTTCTAGCTTAAGAGCTAAAAGAAATGTCCTAGATTTGGGCTGTCCCCTACAGTTGCCACTAACCATATGTGGCTGTTTAAATTTTCATTAAAATTAAATACAATTTAAAATTCAGCTCATCAGTCACACTAGCCTCATTTCAAGTACCCAGCGGCTACAGATGGCCAGTAGTCACCCATACAGGACAGCGCAGATGTGGAATGTTCTCATCACTGCGGGGAGTTCTATTGGATAGCCCTGCTCTAGAATGATCTGTGATTTTCCTGAGGCTACAGGTCTCACAGTAGAACCAGGGACCCATTGCCAATTGCTTACATTCCAACCAGGTAGGAATACAAGAAACTGATTCTGCTCAATTTAACTACATTATCGCTAAATTCAGAATTACTGTTCATTTATAATAAGCAGCTGGCCTGTTACATATCTCAAAAAGATCTTAACTCACACATATTGTTGCTCATTGGGCTTACCTCCATATACTCCCCCATTTTTTCACTTCTTTCTCTGATTCCCTCACTGCTTTAGAGTCAATTCACATACTCATAAAAATTTAAAGCTGAAAGCGTTCATCTAATTCACCTAATTCAAAAACGTTCATCTTATTCAGCACTTCTGAAACTTGAATCTCAACAGGCTTGTGACAATTTATTTTATGTCAACTTGACCAGGCCATGGGTTACCCAGATTTTTGCTCAAACATTATTCTGGGTGTTTCTGTGAGGGTTTTTGGATGATCCAATATGGAAGAGGGGCCCTCATACAATCAGCTGAAAGCTTTTGTTTTCAAGACCAAAAGGGCTGACCTTCCCAAGAGTAAGAGGGAGTCCTCCTGCCTGACTGCCTTGAGCTAAGGCATCAGTTTTTTTCCTGCCTTTGAATGTGAACTGAAACATCAGTTCTTCATGGGTTTCCAGCCTGCTGGCCTTCAGATGGGAACTGCTCCTGGTTGTCAGTCCTTTGGACTCAGACTGGAACAAAATCATGGCTGTCCTGCATCCCCAGCTTGCTGACTCCCTCGGAAGATCCTGATACTTGCCCACCTCCATCCTCTCTTTCACCCTCCCCCACCACACACATAGCCCCTCTGTGTGTGTGTGTGTGTGTGCGCACGTGTGTTTGTCTATGTCTGTCTCTCTGTCTCTCTTTCTCTCTCTATTGGTTCTGTTCCTCTGCAGAATTCTAATACATTGCTTTAATTAATAAAGCATAGTAGTTGGCTGGGCATGGTGGCTCATGCCTGTAATCATAGCACGTTGGGAGGCCAAGGCTGGTAGATTGCTTGAGCCCAGGAGTTTGAGACCAGCCTGGGCAATATGGCAAAACACCACCTCTACCAAAAAAAAATTTAAAAATTAGCCAGGCATGCTGGCATGCGCCTGTAGTCCAGCTACTCAGGAGGCTGAGATGGGAGGATCACTTGAACCTGGGAGGTGAAGGTTGCAGCGGGCCAAGATTATGCCACTGCATACCAGCCTGGGAGACAGAGCAAGAACCTATCTCAAAAAAAAAAAAAAAAAAAGTAAGATACAGGTTAGTGGAAGTGACACTGTGATTTCTGAGGCTAGATCATAAACAATCATGCAACCGCCATTGGTTCCATTGGAATGCTTGCTTTCTGGGTGCTCCCTTTTGAAACCCAGCTGCTATGCTCCAAGAAGCCCAAGCCACACACAGACCTCTATCCCCTCTAATGAAAACAAGTTCTCTTTTGCATAAAACTAAGTTGTTCATACCTCACACACTGAATGGGACCCATCCCTCATTATGGTTATGTACTGGTTAAGAATACTGGGTCTGCGCGGGCGCGGTGGCTCACGCGGCTGTAATCCCAGCACTTTGGGAGGCCGAGGCGGGCGGATCACAAGGTCAGGAGATCGAGACCACGGTGAAACCCCGTCTCTACTAAAAATACAAAAAAATGTTAGCCGGGCGCCATGGCGGGCTCCTGTAGTCCCAGCTACTCGGGAGGCTGAGGCAGGAGAATGGCGGGAACCCGGGAGGCGGAGCTTGCAGTGAGCCGAGATAGCGCCACCGCACTCCAGCCTGGTGGACAGAGCGAGACTCCGTCTCAAAAAAAAAAAGAATACTGGGTCTATGGCCAGGCGCGGTGGCTCATGCCTATAATCGCTGCACTTTGGGAGGCCATGGCAGGTGGATCATTTGAGGTCGGAGTTCAAGACGAGCCTGGCCAACATGTTGAAACCCTATCTCTACTAAAAATACAAAAACTAGCTGGGTGGTGGTGGTGCATCCTGTGATCCCAGCTATTCGGGAGGCTGAGGTGGGAGAATTGCTTGAACCTGGGAGGGGGAGGTTATGGTGAGCTGAGATCATGCCACCATACTCCAGTCTGGGTGACAGTGAGACCCTGTCTCAAAAAAAAAAAAGAGAGAGAGAATACTGGGTCTAGATGCCAATTGGTTCAAATCCTAGCTCTGTCCTTTATTATCTGTCTGAGCTTGAGCAAGGTACTTGACCTCTTTAAGCCTCAGTTTCCCTGCTTGTAAAATGGGGATAGCAATACTTACCTTATGAAGTTATCGCAAAGATTCAATGACATACTTAATATAGAATTTAGAACAGTGGGCAGGGTGCGATGGATCATGCCTGTAATCCCAGCACTTTGGGAGGCCGAGGCAAGTGGATCACCTGAGGTCAGGAGTTCAAGACCAGTCTGGCCAACATGGTGAAAACCTGTCTCTACTAAAAATACAAAAAATTTGCCGGGTATGGTGGCAGGCACCTGTAATCCCAGCTATTTGGAAGGCTGAGGCAGGAAAATTGCTTGAACCCAGGAGGTGGACGTTGCAGTGAGCCAAGATCATGCCATTGCACTCCAGCCTGGGCAACAAGAGTGACACTCCATCTCAAAAAAAAATTTAGAACAGTGTTTGGTATCTGGTAATGACCCACTTTTTATTACCTATTAGTGTTATCTGGCCACAGCTGATTAGACCATGGGTTGGTTCCAGGACAACCATCACTGGGCTGGGAAACAGGCAAATGCCTCTTGGGGTTTCCTATTAATTTTACCCAGCAGGGTATACACTGTGCCAGGCTATTTTATATAGGCTCTATCAAATGTCCTCTTTGATGAAGAAAAATGCACAGTGAACAGTCCCTTTCACCTCCAAGGCATTCAGAAGACACTCAGTGGTTCTCCGGGATTGCCACACAATGGTCCTAAGGTTGAGAAACCTGGAATCCAGGAGTGCTTATATAATGATGTCCAGCCCCAGGTACCTCCGTGAGAAACCTGTTATTAAAGGCCATCTGTGGGAATGTTTTTAAAGCACATATCCAAGCCTGGCTAATATACACTGTAATATAAGATGTTGTCCACCCACTAAGGCCTGTCTTATTGGCAAAAGAGAAGAAAACTGGAAGAAAGAAGCTGCAGTTCTACCAACCTGGGCATCCTGTCTCACGAGAGCATCGTCCAGATAATTTCCTCCATCCCTCCCACCCTGAGGATGAGAAAAACAAACAAAAAGTAATTTGAGAATATACATGAAGATCTGGGGACACCATTAAGATAGCAGGTCTAGAGTAATGAAACAAAATACCATGAGGAGTGGGGCTTCAGACCCAGGGACGAAGGACAGACATCCTATCCTCTAAACGTGCTCACATTATTACCATGGCTCTGATGTGTGCCTAGAGGGCTGAGGCTCAGCGTGGCCCCTAACGTTGCATGGGTGCCTTTGCCAATAGAAGGAGAAGGAGAAGAAATGCTTCCCAGGGACAGCTCCCTCCACTATCTCCTGGCCTCACCCACCACCCCACTCTCCTGTGTCTTCCCAGCTGCCTCATGCCTTCCTAACTGGCAAATCTACATTGATCAACCTCTGCCAAAAGGGGGTCGGGGTGTGCTTGTAGTTCCAGCTACTCAAGAGGCTAAGGTGGGAGGATGGCTTGAGGCCAGGGGTTCAAGGCATTGAGCTAAGATGGCACCTGCGAATAGCTGGCCTGGGAAACACAGCAAGACCTTGTATCTTTGAAAAAAAAAAAAAAAAGCTGGGGAGGCTGGGAACAGAGGAGAGTCAAGAGAATATGGGACCTATGGTGGGACTTGAGGATCCCATAAAAATGTCCCCCTACCCCTCACCAACACCAGCTCACAAGAAGGCAGGGTGGAAGCCTCTGAAGAATGCTAACAAGTGACAAAATGGGCTACTTTCCTCTAGTTTTTAGGCTATTTTTATTGTTACATTGTCTCGATGTTCTATGGTCTAGGCATGGCTCATCAGAGTGGTAAGTATGGGAGGAAAAGAAAAAGTGGGAAAGAAATATGAGACACAGGCAGGTGTTACTAAGTAAATATTGGAGACAAGAACAATGTGAAAATTGGAGATGATTTCCATGGTTCTGCTTCTTTAAGTGTAGGAGGAATAGCAGCAACATTAACAGAAACAGACAAGTCAGGAAGAAGAGCTGGTTTGAAGGGAAAATGAGTTCCAGTTCAGTTCATGAGGACTGGTTTAAGGGGATAGTAGAATATCCATAAGGAAACATCTAAAAAGCAATGTGAAATGAGAGTCTCACGCTCAGGAAGGAGGCCAGGGATAAAGATGCAGTTGGGAAGTGAGGTGAAATGTCTCGAGTCTCTAGCTTCCCTTTTCAGGCACCCCTGCCCCACCTAGCTCAGTCCTGCTTAATTTTCCAGCTGGAATTTTCCAGGTAGCTTCCTACCTGGTCGTCCAGCCTCCAGTTCTCACCACTGTTCATCCTACACGTCACTATTACATTACTCTTCTGAAAGTGCAGCTCCAGTCACATCACTCCTATCATCGTTGTCATCATCACGTCATCTACTGCTCCCAAATCAGTAAGTGTAAACTCCTCCCAGCATAGAATTCCAGTTTATCCTCCCACCCTGTTTCCAGAATCACCAGCCCAACTGTTCAGTCAGTTGTTCCCTGAACCCCATGTTCCCTGCCTTGTTCTTGCTGTTCTTCCTGTCTGGAATACACCCACCCACATCTCTGCCTCTTGAAATTCTAGTAATCCTCCAAGTCCTCTCTGAACCAGCATCTCTGTCATGAAGGCTTTTCTTTGTTTCTACAACCAAAATTTCTCCTTGAATCTTCTTTTTCCTATGCGCCTCTCCTTTGGCATGTAATCTTTTCATGCCTTCTAGCAACTTGTGTACCTGATGTATTCCCTTATGACAATATATACTCTTAAGGCCCAGGAACTGCCTCTGAATCATCTTCATAACTCTCAATGCACTGAGTGACAGGGGGATCTGGCAGGTATTAGGTACTTGTAAATACCAAATTAAAGTAGAACAAATGGGCATGAAGGATTAGCCAGAGTCTCTGAAGGAGAAATAAGATAAAGGAACAGAGGGGTCCAAGAACAGCACCTGGGGAATATCCACATGTTAGGGACTGAAAGGATGAGAAAGGCTGGCAAAGGGGATAGAGTGGACATTTCAACAAAACCCACCCCCCATCAGAGGCAGTCACTCACAGCTGACAGAGACACCAGCACTCGCTGGAACATGAACGATGTGTCAGAGCGAATGTCATCTTCAAGGCTCCGTCCATATTCTAGCAAGAGAGTGAAATTAGCTACATCAGAATAAAGAGTGTTGCCCAATGCCCTGTCACACTCCAGAGCACTCTGTCCCCTCAAGACCAGCCTGCTTATGGAAGCAGCTTATCATGAGGTTTTTTTCACCCCACACACAGTTTTTCAAAAACTAAACTCTGGTAAAATGGTCAAGATAAGCTTATCCTGTCACAAGATATTCCTATTTTTGTTTTGTTTCTTTCTAGATGGAATCTCATTCTGTTGCCCAGGTTAAGAGTCTGGAGTGCAGTGGCACCATCTCAGCTCACTGCAACCTCTGCTCCTGGATTCAAGCAATTCTCCTGCCTCAGCCACCGGAGTAGCTGGAATTACAGGTGCGCCCCACCATGCCCGGCTAGTTTTTGTATTTTTAGTAGAGATGGGGTTCTGTCATTTTGGCCAGGCTGGTCTTGAACTCCTGACCTCAGGTGATCCACCTGCCTTAGCCTCCCAAAGTTCTGGGATTACAGGCGTGAGCCACCGTACCCAGCCGAGATATTCCCGATTCTTAAAATGTGGGGTTGAAAAAGCTGGAGCTAAAATCCTCCCTCTGTGCTTCCTGCCACCCAGGGGTCTGATCTGAATGTGGTTCTCAGTGATGCAGAGAGAACCACAGCTGTGGAGCAGCCCCTGCTGCTTCATGGATGGACGGCAACCACACAGGAGCTTCTGAACCCAGCTTTGGAGCGGGGCTGGGGTCGGAGCACTGTCAAGGGCAAATCCTAGCATATGCCTTTCTGCCATGTCTCTCACTTGGGAGGTTCTGACAGGTTATCCACGAGAAGTTCCATGGCCAAGCACAGTGGCTCATGCCTGTAATCCTAACACTTTGGGAGCTGAGGAGGGCAGATTGCTTGAGTCCAGGAGTTTGAGACCAACCTGGGCAACATGGTGAACCCCCATCTCTACAAAAAGTACAAAAATTAGCTGGGTATGTTGGTACATGCTTGTAGTCCCAGCTACAGGGGAGGCTGAGGTGGGAGGATCACCTCAACCTGGGGAGGTCAAGGCTTCAGTGAGCCATGATCATGCCACTGCACTCCAGCCTGGGCCAGAGAGTGAGACCCTGTGTCACAAAAAAGGGAGGGGGAGCTTCAGCAAGAAATTAAAAATCACTTTTTCATTATTAATTTTTAAAAAGCAAAAACAAAAGGAGAACCTCCAGCCCTTCATAGCCCTCAGGGAAGAAAACCCTCATTGGGCAGATGTGGGGACTGGGTTGCTAAATCCAGACTCCTAAGGTTTAGAATCTCCTGCTCTGAACACTTCCCACAAAGCTCTTATTGTGGTTGTCCTTCCTTCCTTCCTTCCTTCCTTCCTTCCTTCCTTCCTTCCTTCCTTCCTTCCTTCCGTCCTTTTCTTTCAGAGGGAGTCTCGCTCTGTCACCCAGGCTGGAGTGCAGTGGCACGATCTCGGCTCACTGCAAGCTCCGCCTCCCGGGTTTACGCCATTCTCCTGCCTCAGCCTCCTGAGTAGCTGAGACTACAGGCGCCCACCACCTTGCCCGACTAGTTTTTTTTTTTTTTTTTGGTATTTTTTAGTAGAGACGGGGTTTCACCGGGTTAGCCAGGATGGTCTCGATCTCCTGACCTCGTGATCCGCCCATCTCGGCCTCCCAAAGTGCTGGGATTACAGGCTTGAGCCACCGCGCCCGGCCTTGTTTTTCTTTCTATAAAGGTAATACATGCTGACCACAGAAGACTTAGGAAAAAACAAATAAGTAAAATGAAGGGACAAGGCGAGGAACTCCACTGCAATCTAATCACCCAGAAATAATAATCATTGATAACATTTCTGTAAATATTCTTCCTCATTTTCCCCCATATGCACACATTATCTTCATTTATTTAAAAAATAATGTTATTAACTGTGTTAATTTTTTAAAAATGGGATCATAGCATACTATTTTATGGCTTGTCTTTTTCACTTACACATACTACACCATTTAATAAATGTTTTAATAATATTGTTGGCCAGGTGCAGTGGCTCACACCTGTAATCCCAGCACTTTGGGAGGTTGAGGTGGGCAGATTGCTTGGGCGCAGGAGTTTGAGACCAGCCTGGGCAGCATGGCGAAACCCCATCTTCACAAAAAATACAAAAAGTAGCTGGGTGTGGTGGCGCACGCCTGTGGTCCCAGCTACTCAGAAAGCTGCAGTGGGTGGATTGCTGAAGCCCAGGAGGTCGAGGCTGCAGTGAGCTATGATGGGGCCACTGCACTCCAGCCTGGGCAACAGAGTGAGACCCAGACCCTGTCTCAAAAAAAAAGGTTAAATAAAAGAAAAAAAAATACTCTTTAAGTTTTAATGACTACATAACAGTTCATTGTGTAAGTGTATCGTATTTTGTTTAGACACTCGGCTACTGTTGGACATTTTTAGCTAATGTAGACAACACTGAATAAACACTGTGAGATCTAAACCTTCATTCATTTTTAGTTATATTCTCAGGGCAAAAAGTCAGGCATTTTTTAAAGGCACTTCGTATGTATCACCCTCTGGCGGTCTCTAAGGGGGAGTGAATGGCTGTCATTCTGATTTGGCTGGAGGCCATACAGTCCAGTCTGAGGGGAAGCATATGGGCCAGACAGCCCCTCCAGGCCATTCCTTGGAATGCTAAGATCTGCTGGTGCCACCACTTTTGAACAAGTAACTTAGATTCTTTGTCTGATAATAAGGAACAACTTTCCAACTTTTAGGGTAATAAAATACTGCACTGGGTAGGCAAAATAGTGTGTCATCTTCACCTGAGAAATCTTAAGAAGCCAACAGACCACCATTTGCCTAAACAGGGATCTCTCTCGAAGCAGAGCTTGGCACTGAGGATCCCTCATGCTCAGCAATCTATGAAAAGTCTAATCAGTAGACAACCACCCGCTGCTACGCTCATCCTCTCATCCAGCGAAACCTCAGCCAGGGCCACTGCGGATGTCACGTACGCTGCTGGTAGGTTTGGCTTATGCGCCGGATCTCCTCAGGGGTCCGGGAGGCCAGGATCTCAATTAGGCAGCCCTCATCTGTGCCAGCTCCCTAAACAAGAAACCAGAGGACAGGGCTATATGAGCCAGTTTACAAAGCTGAGGCCCAGACACAGAAGGAATACAGCCATGAATCTGCAGAGAATAAAGACAATCCACTGTGTTCTAGCAACAGCATTTGTTCACTTTTAGTGTCCCGCCTGAAACCCAAAGTGTTTGCCATAATAATTATGAGTAATAACAAACATTTCTAGGCTGTTTACTCTGTGTTGGTTACTCCAGGATAGGTACAGTTTCTGCCCTCTGGGAACTTAATTTGTCCTTGACCTCTTCTACTCTCTTCCTCTGAAGGGCAGAATTTTCTGGCAAAGACTTTGTCACCTCTTTGCTTTCCCAGAGCCTGGCCCAGAACCTTCCACAGGTCTGAGTATTGATTGACCTGGTTGAGGAGGATAACTGTACTCCTCGACTTATGATGAGGAGTACAATATGCTGAAAATTTTTAAGTAGAACCATCCTAAGTTGGGGACCATTTGTATTTGCATTATATACTTGGTCATTAAAATTCGGCAGACCCAGGCTAGGGCACAATGGGTAGGTCATCTAGGGAAGCCAAGAACTCTTTTGCCAGTTCTAAGCCTATCGTAGACCTGGAGGCCCCCATGGTATCAGTCATAAAGTTACATATCTCAAAAGTAGTTAACATGACCACAAAGTCTCTAGAGCTGTACTAAAAGCGAAAATTATAATCACTCCCCATTGAGCTACAGGAAGGGGCAAGTGATGCCCTTTTTGGAAAAGAATTTTTAAATTATCATTGGTATAATGTAATGTTGTTTTCAACTTGTCATAAATGAAGGAAAATCTCCTATACTTTACACCTGCCACTCTCAGAAGGCCTTGGTCATAGTTTCTTTCTTTTTTAAAAAAATTTAACTTTTACTTTAAGTTCAGGGATACATGTGCAGTTTTGTTATATAGATAAACTTGTGTCATGGGGGTTGTTGTACAGATTATTTCATTACCCAGGTATTAAGCCTAGTACCCATTAGTTATTTTTCCCCATCCTCTCCCTCCTCCCACCCTCCATCCTCCAACAGGCCCCAGTGTGTGTTGTTCCCCTCTATGTGTCCATGTGTTTTCCTCATTTAGCTCCCACTTGTGAGTGAAAACATACAGTATTTGATTTTCTGTTCCTGCCTTAGTTTGCTAAGGATAATGACCCCCAGTTCCATCCATGTTCCTCCAAAGGACATGATCTTGTTCCTTTTTACAGCTATTCCACGGTGTACATGTACCACATTTTCTTTATCCAGTCTACTATTGATGGGCATTTAGGTTGCTTCCATGTCTTTGTTATTGGGTGACAGTCTCTTAAGAAAGCACATCAGCGTTTGCATCAACAGCACCAAGAGCACAAGAGGAAGAGCACAGACCTTCATGGCCCTTCGCAGCTCTTGCACGTCATACAGCACCGTGGGCGTCATCATCCCCACAATCACCTGCTCGAAATTGCCACTCAGTTCTGACTTCAGGTCGTCTATCAAGTCCTGCAACGCAAGAAAGTAGCTCCACTTAACTGCGACAGCAAATGAGACCAGCCACTCTCCAGTGTGGCCCAGGGATGTCTGGGGTCTCCAAGACCCTTTCAAGGAGCCTGCAAGTCAAACCTATCCTCGGAATAATACTCAGATGTTATTTGCCTTTTCACTGTCATTCTTCCATAAGCATACAGTGGGCTATTTGACATTGTCTGTGCATCAACAACTGTTCAAATACTCCCCCCATTTTCAAGTACATATCTGTACAAGACCAGATTTTCTTCATATACCTCAACCCAAACAACATATCATAACAAATTGAAGTAGAAATAGATATGAGAAGCCATCTGTCTTCCATTAAGCCAGACATTAAAGAGATCTGCAAAATGTAAAATGATGCCAGTCTTCTCACTAAATTTTTTTGTTTTGGGATATATAGCTATTTTTTCATTAAAATGTTATTTATAGTAACATACAATACACTTATTGTTTTTACTAAGTTAACAAATATCTATTTTTAAATGCCCTCAGTTTTAGTTTCTAATAAGGCAAATATCAAAAGATAGAACCCACAAAACCAAAAGTCCTAAATTAAGAGGTAAAGGAGCCTTAAGGTTAATATGCTTGTAGACACCGATGTAAATGTACTTGCCTACTTAACAATATGTCTTGAATATATTTCCAAGTCAGTATTCACCGATAACCTTTTTAGCAGCTGTGGAGATTTCTATGGATAGGTGCAATATAATTTCTTTTTCTTTTTTTTTTTTTTGAGACGGAGTCTCGCTCTGTCGCCCAGGCTGGAGTGCAGTGGCACAATCTCGACCTCACTTGCCTTGGCCTCCTAAAGTGCTAGGATTACAGGTGTGAGCACCACACCTGGCCTAATTTCTTTAACTAGTCGTCTGGTTCTATTTTTCTATTGTTATATATATAAGGCATTTAGTTGTATCTTTGTGATCATTCATGATTATTTCGTAAGGCTCAATTCCTAAGATATAATTTACAAATATAATTATTTGGAAAATGGACCAAATTCTAAAGATGTTTATTCACATTTCCTCCTGGAATGGGTCAGAGAGTTTAAGAACCTGTTTAAGATCAATTGACTAAGAAGGATCTTAATCGTTCTTCTTCTTTTTTTTTTCTTCAGATGGAGTCTTGCTCTGTTGCCCAGGCTGGAGTGCAGTGACATGATCTTGGCTCACTGCAACCTCCACCTCCTGGGTTCAAGCAATTCTCCTGCCTCAGCCTACAAAGTAGCTAGGATTACAGGTGCCTGGCACTATGACCAGCTAATTTTTGTATTTTTAAGTAGAGATGGGGTTTTACCATATTGTCCAGGTTGGTCTCAAACTCCTGGCCTCAAGTGATCAGCCTGCCTTGGCCTCCCAAAGTGCTGGGATTACAGGTGTGAACCACCACACCTGGCCTCGAGAACATCTTTAAACAAGACAAAGGATCGATCTTTTAAAACACAGGGTCACTTCAGGATCCTAGATCAGGAAGAGGCCCTGCTTCCTGTTGCTGCCAAGCCAGCCAGACAGAGCAGGAAAGACTGTGGCCTACCCTGCCGATGGTGCTCTTGTAGGCCGTCCTGATCTCCTGGCGCTGGGCGGTGTTGCGGTAGGCAAGGACGCTAATAATGGCATCTTCATCGGTGCCTGGGGACAGAACAGAGACAGCGGGTGAGTGTTATTGGAGAGAGGAATGAGAAAGCGGGTTCCTCTATGGACACTGGAGTTACCCAAACACACGCAGAGGGCTTTCTAAGAAAAGAGGCCCTTATTCAGAGGGTTTTCTACTTTTTGGGAAAGAGATGCTAGGTTTGGGACTTAGCCTGTCCTTTAATTGGCTGTTTACTACTGAACAAAATGGTTAACTTTCTAAACATTAGTCAGTTTCCTTATCTGCAAATGTGAATGATGACAATGATTTCCTTCAATAGGCTGCTGCAAGTGTTAAACAATATAATTAAATGCCTAGCACTTACTAAACATTTAATAAATGTTGGCTGGAGTAATTATTCTTCCTCTCCTCTAGAATTGTTTTTTTTTTTTGAGAGGATGTCTTGCTCTGTCGCCCAGGCTGGAGCGCAATGGCGCGATCTCAGCTCACTGCAACCTCCGCCTCCTGGCTTCAAGTGATTCTCCTGCCTCAGCCTCCTGAGTAGCTGGGATTACAGAGCTGTGCCACCACCCCCAGCTAATTTTTGTATTTTTAGTAGGGACAGGGTTTCACTATGTTGACCAGGCTGGTCTTGAACTCCTGACCTCAAATGATCTGCCCGCCTCGGCCTCCCAAAGTGCTGGGGTTACAGGTGTGAGACACCATGCCCAGTCATCTCCTCTAGAATTCTTTTCATGTCTTTTGAATCTCCTATCTCTCTCTTCCATATTCTTGCCTTTTCTTTGTTTTTATCTCTTTATCATCTCTGAGTTTTGAAACAATTCAAACTTGTCTTTTAACTCACCAATTTGGCATTTTGCAGAGTTTAAATTGGCTGTAACTACGTTCACTGTGTTTTAAAATCTGGAACTATGTTTTTCACTTCTAAGCTATCTTTCCTGAACACAAATGGTTCCCTTTTAGAACTGCTGACAAATTACCATGATACAACATCTTACCAAAACTTTAAACAAAAATTACAAATTAAAAATGTTCTAAGTTTTGCTTGCCTGTTTCTTGCAGCCGCTTTGACAAAGAGACTTTATTCTGATTTTTCAAATTGGTCCCTTATCTTTATAACAGCTGGATGTTCATAAATGTTTGGTGAATCTTCTGTTTCCTCGTTGTTTATGCTGTATGGGGGTTGGGATAGGTTTCAGAAGTGATTCTACTGAAAATATTTCAGGGAGAAGTGAAAAAATACAGCCTCACCTTAGTTATCCTTGGCAAGATTAGAGATAAGATGTGAGTTGTGGGGAGGAAGCTACAGAATTTAAGTTTACATACCTTGGGGACCTACTTTCTGTTCCTTTTTTTTTTTGTTTTGAGATGGAGTTTCGCTCTGTCACCCAGGCTGGAGTGCAGTGGCACAATCTTGGCTCACTCCCTCCGCCTCCCAGGTTCAAGCAATTCTCCTGCCTCAGCCGCCCTAGTAGCTGGGATTACAGGCGCCTACCACCACGCCTGGCTAATTTTATTTTTTTGTATTTTTTAGTAGAGATGGGGTTTCACCATGTTGGCCAGGCTGGTCTCGAATTCCTGACCTCAGGTGATCCACCTGCCTCAACCTCCCAAAGTGCTGAGATTACAGGCATGAGCCACTATGTCCAGCCGTGTTCCTATTTTTAAAAAGGAGAGGACAATCCATACAACAATCAGTTTCTCCCTTGGCACTCTCAGCTAGGAGGGGGTGTGGAGGGGGCAGAGAGGGTTCATTACCTTTTGTTCTCTCCCTGTTTCTTTGAAAGGGATCACTCTTCTCCCCAGTCAAGCCAAGCTGAAATTCTCAAAATAGACTTGATTTTTTTTTTTTTTTTTTTTTTTTTGAAACGGAGTCTTGCTCTGTGGCCAGGCTGGAGTGCAGTGGCGCCATCTCAGTTCACTGCAACCTCCGCCTCCCGGGTTCAAGCGATTCTCCTGCCTCAGCCTCCCTAGTGCCACCACGCCTAGCTAAATTTTGTGTTTTTAGTAGAGATGGGATTTCACCTCGTTGGCCAGGATGGTCTCGATCTCTTGACCTCGTGATCTGCCCACCTAGGCCTCCCAAAGTGCTGGGATTACAGGTGTGAGCCACTGCACCTGGCCAATAGCTTTGATTTTTTCCACCCTCTCCTTTCCTCTACATTCAAGTCCACTGTCATGAAAAATGTTGCTTTACAGCTTCTTTTGCATTCTTTCCCTCTTTTTATTTCCTACCATAACCACTCCAATTCAAGATTTCAGGGTTTCTTCTTAGACAAGTGCAGATGTCTACTAACGAGCATTCTTAACTCCTGATTGGTCTTCCCAGAGTCTTGCCAGATTCATTTGTGTAAAAAGAAAAACTCACAATGTCCCTCCCCTGCTCAGAAATACACAATGGCTCCCCATCATCTACTGGATTTACTTTAGGCGCTGCAGCCTGACATTTGAGACTCTCTACAATATCCCATTCACTATTGTAAACAGCCACATAAAAGGACACTAGGCAGCCAAATTCACGGACTCAGCTCTTGAAATATTGTGCTTTATCCAACTGTGCTGCACTCCACGCTCCTGACCTCTTTCATTACCAGTCTATTGGTTTATATGTCTCCTTAACCCCCTCCATTTAGCATCATGATTCTGGCATATGTTGTTTCCTGACCAGTGCCTGTGGGACATCCCCCCTGTCTGTGATTCTTATGGGTGGCTTTCTCAGTAGCACCCCTAGAACCTCCTTCTGGTACCTGCTTTCTCAGAAAGCTCCTGCTTTGCAAGTACCTCCTGCTGATACAGGAGATAGAAAGAAATTGTTTAGGCAGATAGTGAGGGCAGGCCAGGTGTGGGGGCTCATGCCTGTAATCCCAGCACTTTGGGAGGCTGAGGTGGATGGATCACTTGAGGTCAGGAGTTCAAGACCAGCCTGGCCAACATGGTAAAACCCTGTCTCTTATTTAAAATATAAAAGTTAGCCGGGTATGGTGGTGGGGGCCTGTAATTCCAGCTACTCGGGAGGCAGAGGCATGAGAATCACTTGAACCCGCGAGGTGGAGGTTGCAGTGAGCCGAGATCATGCCAGTGCATTCCACAGCCTGGGTGGCAGAGCGAGGCTCCATCTCAAAAGCGAAAAAAAAAAAAAAAAAAAAAAACAGATAGTGAGGGCAAAAGAGTCCTTGGCAGAACTTCCCTTCTAACAAAAAGCAGCCCCCAAAATCTTTTTTTTTTTTTTTTCTAACAAAGAGAAGCCTGAAAGATCAAGCTACAAACGTAGATGAGGAAACTGAAAGCTTGCACAAGGGAATGCTGGCCACTGTGCCAACAGAAAAGGGCTACCTGGGGGCCAGGCATGTCCACCATGGAAACTTCATCTTCCCTTTTTTGTTAGCATGTGTACAGTAAGAAAGAAATGTAAGAAAGTACAGCTCAGGCTGAAAACCCACCTGCATAATAAAAGACTGGGGTACCGGCTGCCAGAGATTCGTGCCCTATGCAGATAGCCCACCTGTTTCTAACTGGTTTTTGGTGCCCTGTGTAGATCAGACATCAGCCCTCCCCATCCCCGGCCCCTGCCACAGCTCATCTATAAACCCCTTTGCATTTCACTGTGAATTGGCAACCCATTTTTCTGGAATCCCTTTCTGTAGCAGACAGCTAGTCTCTTTCTTTTCCCTATTAAACTTCCACTCTTAACCTCACTCTTTGTGTGTCCACATCCTTGACATCTGTGGTCATGAGACAACAAACCTTGGGTGTCATCCCAGACGAGGCCACTTTCACTGCTACAAGACACTTTTCTGTGTATTTACCATGACTCCCCTAGACCTCAGCACATGCCATTCCATTCATCTGAAACACCTTGTCTCTTAACTCTGTTTACGGAAACTCAATCATCTCCCAAGGTCCATTTTAACTTCTACATCCTCCAAGAAGCTTTGCCCATTGCCCCCAAGTGAAACGTGATCTCTTCTCTCTGAACCCCAGTGGGATCTTATTTGTGCCCCTCCTGTTACTGTTTTATTATGAATTAATCATAGTTATTTCTGTGCATGCCTTAGCTGTGCTAGCATTCATAGACTATTTGAACACAAGAACTAGGGATTATAATCCTTGTCTCCTCCAACAGTCTGCTTTGCATTGGCCCACACATAACAGGCACTAAAAGGGTGGTTGTGCCAAATGTCTCCTCACCCTTTATGTTGCTAATTTTGAATGTGACCTGGGCTACATTTTGAATTATGGTGTCCTTGTAATACACCAAAGAATTAGGATAAACTGAAAAAAAAGATGGGTCCTGTACTTTTCTCTTTTTATGAAAAAGGGAAAAGAAGAAGATACATAGATTCAGGACAATGTTCTCTTCAGAGATGGGCAGCAGCATAGAACAGTGGCTTAAACTCCAGCTCGGGAATTAGACATGAGGCAGCTGATCATGCAAAGATGAAAGGAAAGTGTTCTAGGAATTACCTAGAATCCTGAATATACCACTTAGTAGTTCTGGGACCATGGGCAAGTTAACCAACTTCAGTCACTATACTTTACCTTCTCAACAGTAAAACAAGCTGCTGTCAGGATTAAAACAGATAACCCATGGAAAGCATCTATCTCTATGTCTGACGCATAGTAGAGCTTAATAAGCATTTGCTATTATTGCTACTGTTGTTACTGTTAGCAACCTTGAGGCTGAGTAAAATGAACTCTTTTTGGATAGAAAGATGGTCTCATGGTCATGTGTTTTTACCCTAATCTCAAGGAGATTCTAAATAGCAGCTAAGAACCTGGGGATACTTCTCTGGCCAAAAGTCCACTGAGACAAGGTCTTGGGGGCAGAGGCTAGGCCAGGTAGCTTGTGGTGCACATAGAATCACTGTACCTACCCAGCATGAAGGTGGTGGCCCCCAAGGAGCTAACTGGAGGGTAGCATGCTGGAAGACACTACTATACTAGACGCTACTACTAGTATAGAAGACACTACTACTAGTGTTATAGGAGGCAAAAATAAATTATTTAGGTAGACATTTAGGGTAAAGTGAGTCCCCAGCAGAAAACTTTCCTTTTAACAAAAAGCAGCTCAAAAATAGCTCCCTTTCTAACCACACACAGTTAAAAAAAAAATCACTTCTAACAATAAGCAACCTGAAAGTTCAGGCTGTAAAACACAGATAAGACAGCTCAAGCACAGAAGGAGGGGTGGAAGTCTCCTGGGTAATCGTCAAACTTCACACTTATACAGTGGGCCCCAGTAAAACAGTGGGTCTTAATAAGCACATTCCTTTCCCTTTAGGTGCACTAAGATAGAGAAACTAAAAGCAGACTGGGGGGATGCCTGCAGCTGCAAGAAGATGTATGGGAACAGACACAGAAACTCTCCCTCCCAGATAAGCAAGACAAAGAAACACAGACTAAGAGTCAGCCTATGTGGTCAGGGAATGGGATAAGAGCCGATAAAAACAATTCTGTTCTATACAGACAGCACACTTGGTCCCAACTAAACTGTCAGGCCCTAAGAGGATAAGACATCCCCTCCTCATGAGGCCCCTCCTCCCTAGACCATTTATAAAAACCCCGACATTTTTACTACTGCTTAGCAACCTGCTCTAGACCCCTCTCTGTGACTGTTCTGTTCTTTTGCCTATTAAAGTCCTGCTCCAAACTCACTCTATGTGTGTGTGCATGTCCTCGACCTCAATCTCCTTGGCCATGAGACCAAGAACCTCAGTATTTACCCCAGACAACAAGGCTGCTTCATTTTGAGGGCTCATCCAGGATTTGAAGGTGACTTCATCAGAATGGTGAGTAAAGGAGCGGACTCTACTTTCACTTCCGAGGTTTCTTGTCCTCCGTTTTTATTCTCTCAAATAACTATCAAAAACACCAGGCATCTGACAGCTGATTAAGGAGCCACAAGGGCTGGCCACCAGTCTTGAAGACTCAGATGTGAGGCTTGCCGGGGAGGACCTAGTCAATCCCCCAGTGACCTCAGGGTGCTGGGAATGCTGGCTCTGTCCAAACTAGTTTCTTTTCACAGAAAGCCTGGCTGTTGCATGGGGCCGGAATAGGTCCTCGAGCAACTGAGAATTTCTGGCCAGGACCACACCCTGGTGTTATTCAAAAGGCTCCTGGACTGACCCCAGCCTCTGACTGCCTGACTGGGTGCCAGCCACAGGATCCCCAAGTTTTCCTATTGCAAATCTTATTTTCCTCCTTTCCTTTCTGCAGTCACCATGTCTCCCATCCCCTCTCTGTATGAAATGCTGCAGGAATTTTTACAGCCCAGGAGATAATTCAATTAGGCAGGCTTAGCAACCACCTTAGTAACCAGGAATACAGTTCAAGGGATTGCTGTTTTTGTGACTTTTTACAGATAGGGGGATTCCATGATCCAGATCTCAAAGACTATTTAACTCCTAATGATAACACTTCCTGGGCTTGGGTGGGAGGTTACTCTCCCCCTAGTAAATGCCCCTCTGTCTACTTAGACTGTTTCTTTTCCCATGTGAGGAGCCAGCACTGTCCAGTCAGACTGGACAGCCCCTCTATGAGGCGAATTAACTTTCTCCTGTTAAGAAGTATGCTGTGGGGACAGCTTGCCACAGGTCAGACTTCTCTCTCCGTCCTTTGTTTAAACAGCATATGGAGGCAAAGTTACTGCCTGGTATTCCACTAGCACACCCAGTAAAACGGGAATCCTCTCCATGAGGAATCTTGTCTGCCCTTTGCTAAAAGTCTCTGGCTTTTCAGTTCTTCTCCCTTTTACATCCCTCTAATAGATACCAAACCTTATGCCCTCTCTGCAAGTGGGAGAACTCTGCTTTCAGCAGTGAGGAGGAATATGTCCTCCAAAACCAAATTTCAGTCTCAGTACTCTCTCTGTTAGCAGGAAGGCCACCATTTGACCCTTATGTTCTCTGGAGACACCCATTCTGCCTACAACTAGAATGGCATCGAAATAGAAAGGGGATTTTATGTCTGGAAGTTTATCAGAACCACCACCTAAGAATAAATTCTCTAGTCCGGTCCATAATAGCAGAGTATAAAGCTCAATCCAGTATACTCCCTCCATTAATGGGCCTTGCTCAAATGTAAGAGTTACATAATCTCTCCTGAGACCCATTTATCAAGAAGCCACGTGGGTCACACAGGTCTAGGAGGTCAGAGGGTAATTATCCAATTATTAGGCAGATGACTAAGGTCATACAGGTAAACATGACTAGCCCATTGATTAGGGCCTCTGGTATTATGCTTGGGGGTCACACCTGCAACCACTGGGCTGCAATTATGGTGCTGGGACCTGGGGACCACAGAGGGAGAACAGCTGGGGGGACGCTCCTACCGTGTCCCCTCCTCCCTGAGTCACATTGAAAAGAACCTGAAGACCGAGGAACACCTCTACTCTTGTCTCTTTTTCAGATGGGTGACAAGCCATCTTCGGCCGGCACTCCTCTGGAGTGCATTCTGAAGCACTGGGACTCCTTTGACCCTAACACTTTGAAGAAAAAGCAGCTCATTTTCTTTTGCACAAGGACGTGGCCTTCTTACTGTCTCTGGAATGAACAGACATAGACAGCTGAAGGGAGCCTTGATTTTAATCTTATCCAACAATTAGATCTTTTCTGTAGACAGGAGAGCAAATGGTCCAAGGTGCCCTATGCACAGGCTTTCTTTTGCCCTGCGAGACAACCCAGACCTTAGCAAGCACTGCACAATTGACTCAGCTCTCTTAGCAATCATACCAGGCAGGTCTGTGGAGAGTAATTCCCCTAAGTCAGAAGAGCAAGTTTTGGAGGAGCCATTGGGGGCAGCTTCTAAGTGCCCCAGTCCTAGTTTTCCTAATCTGGGGCCCCCTCCAACTGCACCATCAGCTCCTCCAGCTCCACCATCTCCAAAGCTCCCCACTGCCCCAGCTTCACTCCTACCCCTACAAGAAATGCCAGATGGAAGGGGCACCTCTAGGGTACATGTTCCCTTCTCATTACAGGACCGTAGACAAATAAAGGAAGACTTGGGCGGATTTTCTGATGACTGTGATAGGTAGATAGAGACCTTCCAAAATCTAACTCAAGTGTTTGACTTCACATAGAGGGCTGATATGCTGCTTCTAAGCCAAACCCTCACTGCAGCTGAAAAGCAGGCCGCTCCTGATATCAGAAGGAAGCCACAGAAACAGGTTATAGGACCAGATAGTACATTGGAAGATCTCCTGAAGGTGGCCACCTCAGTCTTTCACCATAGGGACTGGGAGGAGGCCCAGGAGAAAAAGAGAAAGTGACTAAGGCTTGAGTGGTTGCTTTGCAGGCTTGCAGAGTCCAGGATCCTCAGGAAGCAGCCACTAATTGCTACTGGTGTGGCAAGCCAGGGCACTTTGAGAAGAATTGCCCAGGCAACAAGAAAAAGCCACCTTGACCCTGTCCAGCCTGTGGTGGAGACCAATGGATATTAAACTGCCCCTGAAGATGGAGGTCACTAGGTCCAGAACTGGTCTGACGGATGGTCTGGCAGGACTGACAGGTCCCAGGGCTCAAACCCCTGGCTCCAGTGGCTCAGACTGCCATCACTGCTCAGGAGCCCCGGGTGATTCTGGAAATTGAAGAGAGGAGGGTGGGCTTCCTCCTGGATACTGGAGCCAGTCTCTCTGTTCTCTTGTACAATCCAGGCCTTCCCTCTTCCCATAGCACAACCATGGTGGGTGTCTCAGAAAAGACTCTAACCCAATATTTCTCTCAATCCCTTAGCTGTAGTTGGGGGGACTTATTATTTACACATGCCTTCTTAATTATGCCTGAAAGTTCCACTCCTTTATTAGGTAGAGACATTTTAGCCCGCATGGGCCCAGAGTACTCATGGCCCCAGGACAAACTCTTTGTCTTCCCTTAGTGAAAGCCAATATTAATCCAGAAGTGTGGGCAACTCGAGGAAGAATAGGTCAAGGTAAAACTGCTAGGCCAGTTCAGATCCACCTTAAAAATCCCACTTCTTTCCCTAACCAGAGACAATGTCCTCTAAAGCCAGAGGCCAGAAAAGGGCTAGAAGCTATTATTAATAACCTAAAAATGCAGGGCCTCCTCAGACCCTGTAACAGTCCTTGCAACACCCCTATACTAGGAGCGCAAAAACCCAAGGGGGCAGGGAGACTAGTTCAGGACCTCTGCCTCGTTAATAGGCCATAGTCCCAATTCAGCCAGTAGTCCCTAAAGCCCACACCTTGCTGACTCAAATACCTAAAGGAACTAAATGGTTTATAGTCCTAGATTTAAAGGATGCCTTTTTCTGCATACTGTTACATCCTGACTCTCAATACCTGTTTGCCTGTAAGGATCTCTCTGGCCAGACCACACAGTTAACATGGATGGTGCTGCCTCAGGGATTTCAAAACAGCCCTCATTTGTTTGGACAAGCACTGTCAAAGGACCCTTCTAAGTTCTCCTGTCCTCAGCTCAGGGTCTTGCAGTGTGTAGATGACACTTTCCTCTGTGCCCCAACCAAGGAAGGCTCAGGAAGACGCTAAGACTCAACTCCATTTCTTAGCTGAAAGGGAGTATAGAGTCTCAAAATCTAAAGCTGAGCTCTGTCAGACTTCAGTAAAGTACCTAGTTCTAGTCTTATCAGAAGGGACCAGAGCACCAGGTGAGGAAAGGATTAGGCCCATTTCCTTTGATAGTTAGGAAAATTCTTGGGCATTAAATGGATTTTGTAAACCGTGAGTACCTGGGCACAGGGAAATGGCTCACCCTTTATACTGCCTCATAAAAGAAACTCAGGCCGGGCGCGGTGGCTCAAGCTTGTAATCCCAGCACTTTGGAAGGCTGAGACGGGCGGATCACGAGGTCAGGAGATCAAGACCATCCTGGCTAACACGGTGAAACCCCGCCTTTACTAAAAAAACACAAAAAACTAGCCGGGCGAGGTGGCGGGCGCCTGTAGTCCCAGCTACTCGGGAGGCTGAGGCAGGAGAATGGCGTAAACCCGGGAGGCGGAGCTTGCAGTGAGCTGAGATCCGGCCACTGCACTCCAGCCTGCGCCACAGAGCAAGACTCCATCTCAAAAAAACAACAACAAAAAAGAAACTCAAACAGTTAAAACTCACCGCTCTCTTTTTTGGGAACCTAAGGCTCAAAAAGCCTTTAACCAGCTAAACCAAGCCTTCCTGGCTAATACGGTGAAACCCCGACTCTACTAAAAAGACAATAAAATTAACCGGGCGTGGTGGTGGGCGCCTGTAGTCCCACCTACTCGGGAGGCTGAGGCAGGAGAATGGCGTGAACCCAGGAGGCAGAGCTTACAGTGAGCCGAGATCGCGCCACTGCACTCCAGCCTGGGAGACAGAGCGAGACTCCGTCTCAAAAAATAACATGACATGACATGACATAATATACCAGCCCTCAGTCTTTCCATGGAGAAAGCATTCAGTCTCTATGCAACAAAAAGGAAGAAAATGGCCCTGGAAGTTTTTAACTAAGGCTTGAGGTCCAGCTCAACAGCCTGTTACTTAAGCAAGGAACTTAAAACTTGGTGGCCAAAGGTTGGTCAGCCTGCCTCCAAGCAGTTACAGTAGAGGCTTTGCTGGGTGCAGAGGCCACTGGGTTAACCATAGGAAATAACTGTTTAACCCCACACAATGTAACAGGACTGTTGTCCTCTAAGGAAAGTCACTGGCTAACAAACAATTGCCTCCTCAAATACCAAGGTTTGCTGCTAAAGGGATCTGCAGTCCAGTTGAAAACCTACCTTTGCCTGAGCCCAGACACTTTCTCCCAAAGAAAATTGGAGAACCTAAACATGATTGTGAACAGGTAAGTGCAGCAAACTGGGTAAAAGAAATAATAAGAATTACTGTTTGCATCCTCTGTAAAGTTTTCATTAATGAAAAAGGATTTTCTTAAAGAACATTCAGCTCAATTAAAAGTGGATATCCAAGCTATGGTTATATTTAAAAGGCCTTTATCTTTTTCTCTTCATAAATCTTCTTTTCCTGGAAAAGATTTTTTTCTCAGTTGCCTGAATTGCTTTTTTTTTTTTCCTGTGTCTTGCCACTCTTGGTCTACCTAGAATGACTTCTGGTGGCCTGGGACTCCTTGGGGAAACAGAAAAGGTGCCACAAATCCCATTTTAGGAAAAAATCTGTTTTCCTCATGGAGCCTCTAGAATTAAAGGTGGATAAATACCTCTCAAAATCTGTCTTTGTCTTCCGGCTATGCTTGCTTATTAGGCCCTGGAAACTGTATTCCTAGTTCTGTTCTTAAAGAATCTCACTCGGAGGCCAATAATCCAACTGGGACATTGGCACATGCAAAATCTTATAACTACTGGATCTTCTTCCTTTTGTCTGTGTGGTTATATATGTGCTACTTGTGAATGTCTCTTTAAAAAAGGAACTCTACGTAATTGGCCTAAGAAAAATAAGTGCTTAAATCAAATATTTTTAAGGGAAAAATAAAAGCTGTGGTACCTTTCAGTTCATGTGACTTCAATCTTTAAAAATAAAGAGTCTTAGGAATTATTGGTAAAATAAAAATGTCTTCAAGGTATAAAAATGTGGTCTAAATTATGCAGCTCAAATACTAGGTTTGCTAAATATTTTAAGGTTGTAAACTGCTTTTTTTTTTTTTTTTTTTTTTTTTTTTTGAGATGCAGTCTTGCTCTATCGCCATGACTGGAGTGCAGTGGCGCAATCTTGGCTCACTGCAACCTTTGACTCCCTGGTTCAAGCGATTCTCCTGCCTCAGCCTCCTGAGTAGCTGCAATTACAGGCACTTGCCACCACACCCAGCTAATTTTTGTATTTTTTGTAGAGACGGGGTTTCACCATGCTGGCCAGGATGGTCTCGATCTCCTGACCTCAGGTGATCCACCTGCTTCAGCCTCCCACAGTGCTGGGATTACAGGCACGAGTCACTGAGCCCAGCCATAAACTGCTTCTTTAGCCTTTAAAAACTGTCAACTTGCCTGCTTCACAATTGGTAGGGCCTGGGAACATATTGAAGTAACCATGCCCCTAACTATACTGAAAGGAGTCAAACTTTATCTACATCTTGTACATAATTAAAATAACCTAACAGGTTTTACATTAAAGTTAAAAATTACTAAAATTTACCATTATAACATGTGATTGAAACTACTGAACATGGAATTGCATGCAAAGTGTGTAAAAACAGTAAAAGATGTTTTTATTTAAAGATTATAAGAAGGCATGGAAATGTATATTTTGCTTAGAAATAAAGAATTGTCTTAAAGTAGAAGGTTTAAGCAAATTGTAAAAAAAGTTGTAAAAATTAATCTTGCAAAGAAAACTCTGTGTGTGAACATATTAACTAAATCAAAAGGGCATTGTATGTTTTGTTCCTGTAAATTAATCACTGAAATAAAAGCACAGCAAGGTTTTCTTAAAATGCTAATCCACTCTTTAGCAAAACTTGTCAAGGGCTATAACAGGTATGTGAAAATCTCACTTCACGGTCAAACTGGTTAAAATTAAATAGGATTGTCTATAATGTTTCATTTAAAATTAAGGTTAACATTAATAGTAAACTAATGCAAAGGTAAAATTTAACTTTCTCTCTTAACACAGGAGTTTCATGGAATAGAAAAGAATGAATGGTTTTTGCTTTTTTAAATTTCTGGCTCATCATTTTGGCAAAAACAAAAAACTTACGGTAATCTAAAAGTCTATTTCATAATATCAAGTGTTTTAAATTTTAAATATACTTAACAGGCTTCCCAAAGTCAAACTTTAGTCTCAAGGTTGTCTTTCCTAACCCCTGGCTTTTGGGTGCTGCAGAGGACCCCTGAAGCATCTAGAGGAGAGGTAAACAGAATTATTTAACATGTTGAGGTACATAAAATTACCAAAATGATGTCTAATACTCTTCAGGTTATATTTTAGGGGATAATATTAACATGTGTTCCAAAACTGTATGGGATGTCTGTGGTTCTAGTGTCTGAATGTGTGCTATTACAATTAAGCTTGTTATGCTGGGTTTTTGAAAACCACAAAAATAACCAAATTTCTTTGTTAATTGTATTTCTGACTATCCAAACTGGACATTTTGTCATTTACAGACAATTGTTGTTTTGTTTTAATTCTCTTCAAAAGATGGTTTATAATCAAGCCGTGGGACTTTAACAAGTTCTCTCCAATGCAGGTTTGTCATGACCAAAAAATGTACAGGATTCATAAATATCAAACAAAACAAAAGTTAATGGAATGAACTAAACTAATAGAAAACTAAAGCAATATTCCTCATTTATGCTTAGAACATGGCTAATCCTTATTTTATTTTTTACAGTCAAAAAAATTTGTCTTTAGCTATAGCCTTTGATAACTAAGCAAAGTGTACTACTATAGGCAAAGTTTGGAGGATGTTTATTTCTCTCTGCCTGATTCCTCTAGAATTTGGAAACTAGTTATAAATATTCTTAAATTACAACAGTATAGTTGTTTGAATCAGTGCAGCAAGAATCCATTTTCTCTTGCAACAAAACACAATTGGAAAAACTGGTTGTTTTACCAAGGCTTTGACTGGAAGGGTACGTTTCCCTTTAAGGAATCAAGCTTAACTTGCTGAGCCAATAAAAAGCCCTGGGGAAAACTGTCCTCATACCTGTCTACACAGTCTCCATACCGGGTTCCCGACCTGCCGTGAGTAAAGAATGTCACTTTCTAACAGGCCTAGGAACCCCATGCTTCTGGAACCTCAAGAAGGTAAAGAATTTATCCAACTCACGGGTATTTAAAAGTACAAACCCATGGCTGGGCTTGGCTTTAAAAAGTCCCATCTAAAATTCCTCATGGAACAAGGTTCCATCAAAGCCAATCTAAAAGGCCTGTGTAAGGATGATTATTCTTGCTGTACTTTATGCAAATAATTAGGCCAATTATAGGAGTGAAGTCTGGTTTACAAACAGCCCAGTCCTATCATAGATTGTTTTTAACAAAAATGAAGACAAGAGAAAGAGAAATTATGTTTTAAAACTTATCATACCTCTGTTATTAACTTCTAGTCTCATTAGTTGTTTTTAAGTTCTTGCCGACATTTTAAACTATCCCTGCTTATTCCTGTCAACCAACCAGCAATCTCTGGCTGCAGCTCAGAGAAAACAGAAAGGCATGGGTGATAGAAAAATCTGGAAACATGTTCTAGTTCTGGGCAATTATCCTACAAATCCTGCCAGGTAAACTATAACCCCAAGGTTTCCCTCTTTTTTGGGAAAGTAAGACCAAGGAAGCTAAACAAAGCCAAGCCCCATATACCCACTTACAACAGCACAACCCATCTGAATGGCTCACGGGTATCAAATAAACTCTGTTGTCATGGTTACGGCCTATCGTGCCCCCATTAATAATAGTCGTCTTAATACTCATATTTGGAACCTATATTCTAAACCTCCTTGTAAAGTTTATCTCTTCTCGTCTAGAAACCATCAAGCTTCAGATGGTGCTGCAAATGGAGCTGAAAATGAAACTGCCCTCCTACGAAGGACCCTTAAATCAGCCCCGGAGGAAGCCCCAGCTGCTGTTCCCCACACCACACCACTCTCCAGCAGGAAGGAGCCAGAAGAAACGTCACCCGTTTTCCCCTAGCAGCAGTTAGGGATTCCATTTCTGAGGGGGGAAATATGGTATAGGAGTCAGAAATTATTTAGGTAGACAGTCTACCTAAAAAACTGAGTCCCTGGCAGAAAACTTTCCTTTTAACAAAAAGCAGCTGAAAAATAGCTCTCTTTCTAATCTCATGCAGTTCAAAAAAAGCGCTTCTCTTCTAGCAACAGGCAGCCTGAAAGTTGAGGCTGTAAAACACAGAGAAGATGGCTTGAGCACAGAAAGACAGGGGGAAGTCTCCTGGGTAATCACCAAACTTCACACTTATACAATGGGCCCCAGTAAAACAGTGGGTCTTAATAAGCATATTCCTTTCCCTTTAGGCGCACTAAGATAGAGAAACTAAAAACAGACTGGGGGGATGCCTGCAGCTGCAAGAAGATGTGTGGGAGCAGACACAGAAACTCTCCCTCCCAAGTAAGCAAGACAAAGAAACACAGACTAACAGTCCATCTATGTGGTCGGAGAATGGGATAAGAGCTGATAGAAAAAACTCTGCGCTATAGACATAGCACACCTGGTCCCAACTAACCATTGGGCCCTAGGAGGATAAGACATTCCCTCCTCAGAGCCCCCTCCTCAGTAGCCCGTTTATAAAAACCCTGACAATTGTACTACCACTTGGCAACCTGCTCGGGACCCCTCTCCGTGATGGAGAGCTATTCTTTTCTTTTGCCTATTAAACTCCTGCTCCAAACTCATTGTGTGTGTGTGTGTGTGTCTGCAACCTCAATCTCCTTGGCCATGACACCAAAAACCTTGGTATTTACCCCAGACAACAAGGCTGCTTCACCAGTCTTCTCACATTAAATTCCACACATTGCATGTCAGTGCTGTCACAGCTGTGTCTATCACCACAGCAACAAGCAGAGGGACTCAAGGCAAGACTGTGGACTTAGCGCTGATGACCCGGAGCTTGAGATGGGATCTGTCTAGTGTGAGCCATGGCTCAGTTTCACTCACTATGTGACTTGGTGAGTTACTTGGCCTCTCTGGGTCTCAGTTTCACATGTGTAAAATGGGGCTAAAATGACAATAGGAATAGTTGCTTCCACTAAATCACAGGTTGTTGCATGTATCCAATGAGATAATGTTTGTGAAAGTGCTTTGTAAATCTATGGCACTATATACATACCAGCACTAATTGGAAAACAAATGCATTTCTAAAATTTAATATGCAGATTCATGATGTTGTAATTCTTTTTTTTTTTTTTTTTTTTTTTTTGAGATGGAGTCTCGCTCTGTCGCCCAGGCTGGAGTACAGTGGCGCGATCTCGGCTCACTGTAAGCTCCGCCTCCTGGATTCACGCCATTCTCCTGCCTCAGCCTCCTGAGTAGCTGGGACTACAGGTGCCCGCCACCTCGCCCGGCTAATTTTTTTGTATTTTTAGTAGAGACGGGGTTTCATCGTGTTAGCCAGCATGGTCTCGATCTCCTGACCTTGTGATCCACCCGCCAAGGCCTCCCAAAGTGCTGGGATTACAGGCTTGAGCCACCACTCCCGGCCGATGTTGTAATTCAAAGCGGTTTAAACAATAGGGGAAATCCATAACGAGTATATTAAATGTATCATTCTTTATTAAAGTGAAGAACTAATGCCCCTCCCCATCCAATTTGTCCCAACTTTTCTCAACTTATCCCATGTGTTTTCTTTCCCTCCCTCCCTCCTTCTCTTCCTTCTTTCCTTCCTTCTTCCCTTCTTTCCCTGTTTCTTTCTTTCTTTTTTGAGATGGAGTCTCACTCTGTCTACCAGGCTGGAGTGCCATGGTGAGATCTCAGCTCACTGCAACCTTGCCTCCTGGATTCAAGTGATTCTCCTCCCTCAGCCTCCCAAGTAGGTGGGATTACAGGTGTGTGCCACCATGCTTGGCTAATTTTTTAATTTTTAGTCTAGATGGGATCTTGCTATGTTGGCCAGGCTTGTCTCAAACGTTTGGCCTCAAGTGATCCACCCACCTCAGCCTCCCAAAGTGCTGAGATTACACGCGTGAGCCACCACACCCAGCCTCCCTTGTGTTTTATTAAAGGAAGACCCACGTGATGGCCAGCAGAAATGGCACCCTCCTGTGTGACCCTGTGATGTGCAATGCACGCAGGAGAATTCACTTCCGGCAGGACACTTACCAAGCCCTTTCATGGCCTTCCTGAGGGTCTGGGCATCTTCCACGGCGTTGAATCCTGAAGCAGCTTTGACAGTACCTCCTTTGGTTGCCTGAGCACAAAAGACAGTGATGTTACTGAGAGGCAGCCTCTTACCAACACGGAGTCAACTCATTCGGCAAACATTTGCTGAGCACTGACCATAGCCTAGACAGTATTCTAGGTTCTAGGGATATGGCAGTGACCGTGAAGAATGGAGCTCTTGCTCCCCGGGACTGATGCTCTAGCTCATGGGAGGCTAGACAGTGAACAAGCCAACAATTCTCAATTCCATAAACTGCCTGGGGGTGAGCAGTGCTGTGAAGCAGATAGAGAAGTCTTGCAGGCCCATTCTGAGGAGTGACATTGAGGTTAAGAGCTGAATGAGATGAAGCAGTTGCCCATGCAAACATGGAGGCAAGGGTTACGGGCAGAGGAAACAGCTCCTGCAAAGGCCCTGAGGCCGGAACTAGTTTGTAGGGAGAGCAGGATAGAGGCCAGTGTGGCTCAAGTTGGTGGGCAAGGAGGGGAGGGGAAGATGAACTGTATCACCATGGAATCCTGTTCCCCCTAAAAGGGGAAAATATCAAACCTGAATCCAATCAAGCCTCTAGAGCCAAAAACAAATTTACAGTAAATAGGAGAAAGGAGAATGTTAAACCACACCAAAGGGTTGCAGTCAGCAAAATCCAGACTCTGAGACACAGCACTTAACAAACGACCTAGTTTCTTTGACAAATAAATGGCAAGGAGAATTTAAAGAGAGAGATGGAAGGGAACTGCAGTTTAAAAGACATTGAAAAGGAACATCAATGATCATAATGTGAACCTGTAGTACCATAATTTGGATCCTAAATTAAACAGTAAAAAACAAAAGAGACATTTATGAGACAATGAAAATTTGAACATTGACTTGACGTTTGATGACACTAAGGACTTGGTTTTAACATTTTTAGGTATAAGAATGGCATTATGGTGATATTTCACTTTGAAAAGAGGTTTAATCTACTGAAATAGTTTACAGATGAAATGATAAGATGTCTTGGGTTCGCTTCCAAATCACACAGGTGGAGAGAAAGCGGAGGAAGTGGAGATAAAGAAGAAACAGGCCGGACATGGTGACTCACCCCAGCAATCCCAGCACTTTGGGAGGCTGAGGCGGGCAGATCTCTTGAGCCCAGGACTTTGAGACCAGACGGGGCAACATGGTGAAACCTCATCCTACAAAAACATACCAAAAAATTAGCTATGCATGGTGGCACAGGCCTGTAGTCCCAGTTACTCAGGATGCTGAGGTGGGAGGATCTCTTGAGCCCAGGAGGTGGAGACTGCAGTGAGCCGAGAGCGCACCACTGTGCTCCAATTTGGGCGACAGAGTGAGACCCTGTCTCAAAAAAAGACAAAAAACAAGAGTGACGATGAGTTAATAATTATTGACAGGTACACAAAGGGGTTCCTTATAGTATTCTGTTTACTTTCATATATGTTTAAAGTTTTCCATAATAAAAATATTTAAATAAATGAACTAAAAATAAAAAAGAAGGAAATCAGAGAGGTGGGCTGGGACCAGAGCAAGGCAGCCCGTCAGGCCAGGTAAGGAGTTTGTATTTTATTCTAAGTGCAGTAGAAAGCCACCGACAGGTTTTGAGCAAGGAGATGGGGACACATGATCTGACTTATTGATTTAAAAGACCCCCTGGGCTGCTGTAGGGAGATGCAGAGACTATCTGAGAGCCTGGGCCGAGATCCGGGGGTGGGATATGAGCTAGACTAGGGTGAAATAGTTAAGATGGAAATAAACAGGAGAACAGACAGCTCAGCACATGTTTTGGAGCAAAGGCGACAAAACTTGCTGATGGACTGACGTGGGAGGTGAGGAAAAAAAAGAATCAAGTATAACTCTAAATCTTTTCCCCTGAGCAGCTGGGTATCATTTACCCAGACGGGGAAAACCGGAGGAAGACTACTAGATTTAGGGTGGCAGTGTGGGGTGGGATTTAGAGGTTCTATGTTGGAAATGTTAAGTTTGGGATGTCCATTAAATATCCCAGTGGAATTGTCAAAAAGACAATTGGTTACACAATACAAGTCTAGAGGTCACATCCAGCATAATAAAGTTAGGACGCATCAGCATTTGGGTGGTACTTGATGAGATGACCTGGAAAGAAAGTGAAAATAGGGACAGGAACTTAGGATAAGCCTGGGTCTCTCCAACAGTACAGGTCCAAGACGGGAGAGCCCAGAAAGGATGAAGGGGCGGTCCTTGAGCTCATAGGAAATCCAGGATCGAGCACTGTCCAGAGGCTGAGGAATTAGGGAGTAGCTGGCGCTTGGTCTAAGAAGCTTAGTGGGAAGGAGCATAAGCACTGGAGTGGGGTATGAATCTTATCTTTACCTCTTTCTAGCTGTGTGGCCTGGGGACATTTCATTTTTCTCACTTGTATATTGGGAATAATGATAACTCACAGAAACAGGATAATATGGGAATGTACTTAGCACAAAACCCAGAAAAAAGTAAACACTAAAACAAAAACTCAGAATCATCATCATCATCATCATCATCATCAAAGAGGACTTCAGCTGTGCTTCCATAATAAATAAAATAATGAGATTCTTTCATCTATTTCTTGTATTACACCTCCACACAAGCCTATGGGGTAATGCCAAAGCAGAATCTAGGATGGAGCATTTGTGCAAGGTGGCAAAAACGGTGTGGAATAGAGTTAAAGTTTTCTGATAATCTAATTGGATCCAAGAATGTAATATGGGCCATCTAAAGGAATGGAGGATTTTTATACCCTTAGTGCAGTTCTCTAGTGAGCCTGACTTGAGCTTACTGCACTAGACCACCCTGGCCTGGACCTCTCAGGCCCATAGTGGCCCACATCAAGCCCGTCCAAGTCCTCAGGTACCCAGGGCATAGGCCTTCTCTGCTGCAAGACCAGGCTTTCATGTCCTGGATATGGTAAACATTTAGCACTTGGTCATCACCCTTTTACGTCTGACAGAGGAACGTAGAAATGTATGACATCAATTTCCTTGGGCACTGTTATTGGATGAATTGTATCTCCCCCACAAAAAAGACACATTGAAGTCCTAACCTCCAGCACCTCAGAATGTGACCTTATTTGGAAATGGGGCCGCTGCAGATTAATCAGTTAAGATGAGGTGATACTGGAGTAGGGTGGGCCCCTGATCCAATATGACTGGTGTCATTATAAGAAGATGTGGATATGAGAAGACAGAGATAAAAGGGGCAAGCACCGTATGACAAAGGGAGAGACGGAAGTTATGCAGCAGCAAGCCAAGGAATAGCTAGGATTGCCAGCAAACCCCCAGAAGCTAGGAAGAGGCCCAGAAGGCTTCTGCACAGGTGTGAAAGGGAGCACAGCCCTGCTGACACCTTGCTTTGGGTTTCTGGCCTCCAGAACTGTAAGGCAACACATTTCTATTATTCTAAGCCACCCACTTTGTTTTGGCAGCTTCAAGAAACTAACAGAGGTACTTTACTTCTTTTCTTCTATTATATATCAGTAGTAATACGCAAATTGGTGACTTGCTGTCAGAATTCCAACATGGCCTTTGGCCCTAGCATGAGACAGCTTTCTGAGTTGAATGTTTCACAAGGTTCTTTTGGAACTCCCGTATTGAAAAATTTTGGATGGCACTCAAACACTGCATTCAACTATTAAGCAAACTACATTGCTGAGGGACACTACTGTGGGATTAGGATTAATATACAACAAGGTGAATCGATAGAGGAATTGGCAAGGGTGGTTCTGTTTACCAGTTAGCATTCTTAGTGACTCTTTTTCTCCAGGAAAAAGATCAAGAAATGTGTTCCCTGTTAGCATGATAAATACCCATACTGATTAAATTTCAGAGTATAATATACCATTATCCATTCTGGGAAGATACAGAATTCTGTCCCAGGAGGGCCCATTGTGATAGCAGGCAAAGGAAACAGAGAGGATACAAGAAGGAATGATGAAACTGAATAGATAAAAATAGGTGCCATATCACAATCGATGAAATGTTGTTATTACATTAATAATGAAGAAGATATATGCCAAAAAGAACGGAATACAATACAATGGAATACTAATGAGCAAAAAAAGGAATGGAGGAACAAACTACTGATGCAACAACACGGATGAATTGCAAAAGAATATAATGCCTAGAAAAAGAAGTCAGACACAAAATAGTACCAACTCTATGATTCCATTTATAGGATGTTCTAGAACAGGCAAAATTAACTTATGATAACACTCAGAACAGCAGTTGCATTGCCTGTGTGGAGTGGAGGGTGGGAAGGGGAGTTGATACGAAAGGGGCATGGAGGAGCTTCTGGGAACAATAAAATGTCCTACCTCGATACACGAGTAGGTTATGTGGGTATATACATTTGTCAAAACTCATCGACCAGTAACCTTAAAGGATGTGCATTTCACTATATGCAAATTATACCTCCATAAAACATGTTTTAAAATCTTGAATACAATGATTTAAAAACATATTGTAGAGAATTCGGCAAATTTTTTAAACATTAAGAAGAAAGCAGGGCGCGGTGGCTCACGCCCGTAATCCCAGCACTTTGGGAGGCCGAGGTGGGTGGATCATGAGGTCAGGAGTTCGAGACCAGCCTGGCCAACACGGTGGAATCCTGTCTCTACTAAAAATACAAAAAATTAGTTGGGTGTGGTGGTGGGCACCTGTAATCCCAGCTACTTGGGAGGCTGAAGCAGGGGAATCGCTTGAACCCAGGGCGGAGGTGGTAGTGAGCCGAGATCACGCCACTGCACTCCAGCCTGGGCAACAGATTGAGATTCTGTGTCAAAAAAAAATAAAAATAAAAAAATTAAGAAGAAAATTAAAACATAACCACTAGAGTAAATAATTTTAATGATATGAAATGTAATATAAATATTACATTATCTCATTAGCATAGAGAAGAGGTAAAGCATAAGATCAGAGTGAATACATAACTTGTTTCCTATACTAAGTAGAGGAAAAGAAAGGCTATAAAACTGTTGTTTATCCTCTTATTACTCTTATTGAAAAATCATTATACATATGAGTAAAGTCTAAAATAAAATAATGGCAAATAGTTGGTGTTTCCAATGTCGTGACTGGATAGTGTGGTTTTCTTTTTAAAATGTCCTTTATCTGTCTAATAAATAATAGTCATGACAGAAAAACAGGTTTTAGGAGGAAAGATGAGAGCAACTGAGGTAATTTCCTAGAGTGGAAAGCACACAAAGGGCCACTTGATTACAGTCTTCATTTGTAGGAAAGCTGTGAGCCTACTGAAGACAGGAAAAGCATCTCATTAATTCTGAGTCCTAGTACCACATCTGGCACAAAGTAGGGGCACCATAAGCATTTCTGAATAAATATTCTCCATGTTGGCCAGGCACAGTGGCTCACGCCTGTAATCCCAGCACTTTGGGAGGCCAAGGTGGGAGGATTGCTTGAAGCCAGGAGTTTGAGAACAGCTTGGGCAACACAGCGAGCCCCTCATCCCTATAAAAAATAAAAATAGGCCAGGCTCGGTGGCTCACGCCTGTAATCCCAGCACTTTGGGAGGCCAAGGTGGGTGGATCACGAGGTCAGGAGATCAAGACCATCCTGGCTAACAAGGTGAAACCGCATCTCTATTAAAAGATACAAAAAATTAGCCGGGCCTGGTGGTGGTTGCCTGTAGTCCCAGCTACTGGGGAGGCTGAGGCAGGAGAATGGCGTGAACCGGGAGGCGGAGCTTGCAGTGAGCGGAGATAGCACTACTGCACTCCAGCCTGAGCAACAGAGGGAGACTCTGTCTCAAAAATAAATAAATAAATAAAAATAAATAAATAAAATAAAAAATAAAAATAAATAAATATTTTTAAAAAATTCTCCATGGCCAGGGAGAATCAATCAGCAAGAAATTGATTTTAAACTAAAGCATGAGAGATTTGGGGCACACATGAATAAGCCTTTGACTGTCAGAGATCATGAAGAAATTTCTGGAACATCTAATGCAAAAAAGAAAAAAATTAAGAGTATATTACTCTTTGTTCAGGATAATTCACTTTACACATCCATCTTCCTAAAGGAAGGCATCTCAAGCTGGCAGGCTCTCCAGTTCCTCTCTAGGTGTAAGATTTCCACTTCTATTATTGCTTCCTCCAGAAGACCATGGATCAGAATTACTTGTCTATTCAGAAACATATTTGGGTGAGAGAAGGAGAGCAGATGGCCAGCCTTAGGTAGAGCCATGTTTTCAGCTAAGAGGCTCAGCTTCCACCTCAGAGCTGAACTTTACAGAACTCTCAAAGGGATTCAATTCGATGCTTGTTCCAAAGATCAGATAACCAAGGTCCAAGGAGTCTGATTACTGTGTAAAGCAAGAGGCGGCCAACACACCCATATTGTTAGGAAATACCCCTCTTGAAGAGCCTGAAATGATGTGGCTACCTCAGAATATGGATAGCAGTCCTCTTCTGGTGGTAGAACCTGCAGAATTTTTAGTTTTTCCTTTTTAAATGTTCTAAAATAAACATGTAGTGCTTCCGTAGACAGAAAACTACAACTTGTTTCTATATTCTCAGGATGTTAAAAGAATTCAAATAATTCTCTCTTTGAATCAGTTTTCAAGGTCAAGTTGCTTACCACCCCTAAAAGAAATTTAAATGATGTTTAGAAATAGATCTGCTTTTTCATGTCCTCCTCCCTCCCCTCTGTTGAGTAAACAAGGCTTTGTTTAAGCTAACAGTCGCCGCGCCCACATTCTGTACCTGTTGGCAGCTGGCACCAGATAAGGTTGAGGTAGTTCACAACTTACCATGGCCATGACTCTAGGTCAAGATCAGAGTTCAGTCACCCAAGCAGAAGTTCTTCTGTGATAAAAGCAGAGGGGAAATGATTGTGATGAAGGAAATGGCATTAAAATCATTTATCAGGATAACTTGCAGTTTGCATGAAGCTAAGCCATGAGGAAATGACATCCAACTTAATCAAAAGGCCAGTTACTGATTAGCCAAAGATATAAGGAGTGGGCTAGTAATTAGAGAAACTGTTAAAAAAGTCAAGTTTATCATACTGGTAAAATATTTTCCTACCTGTTCTTCTGTTTGGAGATACACACGACAGAAAGGATTCCTATTGTTTTGTTAGGGTAAGGTACCATTACTTGTACTCAAGCTGGACACAGATTCTGAACTGAATGTTATAGCAGACCAGAAGAGGTTCCCCCTTTGAGAAAGGAGATAATCCAACTGCATCAGAGGAAAGTACAGCATACCAGCCTCCCCTCTGTGTGTGCATCTGTGTGAGTGTGTTTGGGTGTGTGTGTACGTGTGTGTGTGTGATGACAGGCCGGCAGCCCAACCAACATGAGGATCTTTTCATTTCCCAATGGTGATTTTTACTGCCACTATTCTAGGACTAAAGGTGTTTCTTCCCTTTAAGCTGCAGGCTTATACACTTAACTGTGTCCTCGGTTTTCAGCACCCCCTCTTTCATCATCATCACACATTTCTTTCAGTTGTTTAGAATGCAAGAAATGTCTTCATTGTAGTCTAGGACTCTTGTGGAGTTCTCGTGATATATAAACAGTTCCCTAACGGCAGCCCACCACCTCCTGTTCCCATATCTAAGTCATATGAACAAGGCACCTGCTCTTTTCTTGTTTTTTTTTTCAGTCAGGGTCTCCCTCCATGTCCAGGCTGGAGTGTAGTGGTGCAATCATAGCCCACTGCAGCCTCAAACTCCTGGACTCGAGCAATCCTCCTGCCTCAGCCTCCCGAGTCACTGGGACTACAGGCGCAAACCACCTGGATAAGGCTCCTTTTCTCAGAATTTAGTTAGATCTTTGATACTCAAAGAGTCATCCGAGAACCAGGAGTACGTGCATTCCCGGGAGCTTGTTAAAAATGCAGAATCTGGCTGGGCACGGTGGCTCATGCCTGTAATCCCAGCACTTTGGGAGGCTGAGGCAGGTGTATCATTTGAGGTCAGGAGTTTGAGACCAGCCTGGCCTACATGGTGAAACCCCATCTCTACTAAAAATATAAAAATTAGCTGGGGGGTAGTGGCACACGCCTGTAATTCCAGCTACTTGGGAGGCTGAGGCAGGAGAATCACTTGAACCTGGGAGGCAGAGGTTGCAGCGAGCCAAGATCATGCCATTGCACTCCAGTATGGGTAACAGAGTGAGACCCTGTCTCAAAAGAAAGAAAGAAAGAAAAAGCAGAATCTCAGATCCCTACCCCAGACCTACTCCCAGAATCTGCATTTTTACAAGATTCCCCAAATATTTGCCTGTACAGTAGTTTGAAAAACACTGGTCTAGATAATCTGACCAAGCAGCAGCGTGCCTTTTGATGATAACTAAGTCCTTCTTAACCCACCTGATTACCACTTAGGCCTTGTTTGATCACATTTGCTTTTTACCTTCCAGTTTCATTCTCCCTGTTTCCCATCATTCATTGCCCACTGACCCCTATTACCTGCGGGTTCAACTAAGGGGAGAACCAACTAGTCCTGGGGCACAGCCTGAGCAAAGGTGCAGAGTGGGAATGAGCTGCAGTTTCAGGGATAATGAGGAAATGCGGGCATGACAGCAGAGGGCTCATTCCAGGGAAGGCTCAGAAACAAGGTTGGAAAAGCCAAAGTAAACTGAATGGTATGGGCCTTGCATGCCTGGCTGAGGAGTCTGGCTTTACAGCATACCACAGGTCATGGGAATACTGTGGAAAGCTTTTTGTTATTTGCAGAGAAATGCCATAATAAAAGAAAAACTTTAGCAAGGTACTGTACTTTACTATAGGGTAAACTGGAAAGAGAGACTGGAGTGAGGGAGAAGGAGTTAAGAAGGCTTGAGAGATGACTACAGGAACAGATGGGTAGAGGCAAAGGCCTGGGCAGGGTGTGGCACTGGAATATGATATACGGGGGATGTTTGGAAGGCTTTATCAGATGTAGTGACTCATGGACTGTATAGATT
The DNA here is from genome assembly GCF_002776525.5 of Piliocolobus tephrosceles. Classification (NCBI taxonomy): domain Eukaryota; kingdom Metazoa; phylum Chordata; class Mammalia; order Primates; family Cercopithecidae; genus Piliocolobus; species Piliocolobus tephrosceles. The sequence continues at coordinate 70,399,989 of NC_045448.1, read as the reverse complement.
TACTCATTCAATCACCAAATGTTCCTAAATGACCTCTCACAACATCTCTCCAGGCACACTTGTTCTGTTGAAAGAGATAATGCAGTGGATAAGACAATGAACCTGCTGTCAAGGCATTTATAGTCTACCAGGAGAGATAAACAACACATTTATTTTTTAATTTTATTTTTTACATAACTAGACATCTTTATCTTTTGACAAATAGCTTTAACAAACATAATTTTCAAGCTTTTTCCACAACAGAAATCATTACTTGAGCCCCCTTATTTCATTAGGAAAAAAAAAAAAAAAGGATTCATTCTGACTTCTCTTTCCTTTTTTTTGGAGGCAGAGTGTTGCTCTGTTGCCCAGGCTGGAGTGCAGCGGCACAATCTTGGCTCAGTGCGACCTCTGCCTCCCAGGTTCAAGTGAGTCTTCTGTCTCAGCCTCCCTGGTAGATGGGATTACAGGCATGCATTACCATGCCCAGCTAATTTTTGTATTTTTAGTAGAGACCAAGTTAGGATTTCAAGAATCCAAGACAGGATTTCACCATATTGGCCAGGCTGGTCTTGAACTTCTGACCTCAAGTGATCTGCCCACCTCAGCCTCCCAAAGTGTTGGGATTACAGGCGTGAGCCACCGCACCTGGCCCTCTGACTTCTCTTTCTTTCTTCCTTTTTTTTTTTTTTTTTTTTTTTGAGACAGTTTCGCTCTTGTTGCCCAGGCTGGAGTGCAGTTACGTTTAACAAACGTAATTTTCAAGCTCTTTCCACAATAGAAATCATTGCTTGAGCCCCTTATTTCATTAAAAAAAAAAAAAAAAAGGATTCATTCTGACTTCTCTTTCCTTTTCTTTGGAGGCAGAGTGTTGCTCTGTTGCCCAGGCTGGAGTGCAATGGCACCATCTTGGCTCACTGCAACCTCTGCCTCCCGGGTTCAAGTGATTCTCCTGCCTCAGCCTCCTGAGTACCTGGGATTACAGGCATGTGCCGCCACGCCTGGCTAATTTTGTATTTTTAGTTGAGATGGGGTTTCTCCATGTTGGTCAGGCTGATCTCAAACTCCCAACCTCAGATGATCCACCCGCCTTGGCCTCCCAAAGTGCTGGGATTACAGGCGTGAGCCACTGCGCCCAGCCCAATTTCTCTTTCTAAATGCCAGATATACATCAACCAGGCCTTTTCTGACCCCAGAGACAGTAGACTTGGTGACAGTGCTGATATCTGCTGTAGAGATGCATTGTAATTTGGCTAACTCTAATTAGTTCTGATATTAACAGGCCCAGCATAGGCTGCTAAAACACTTTGACAATTTTAAAATATATTTTTAACTCTTACTTCTAACTTCTACTCAACTTTTTTGCCACCAACAACAAATTTTAGAAGGAATAAATGAGATAATTTCTGATTTTGGTGAGATGATGAAAATATAACAGGATGATAGCACAGAACAAGGATCGGCAAACCACAATAGCTCACGAGTGAAATCCTGCTTTTGCATGACCTACAAGCCAAGAATGTCGTTATATTTTTTTATAATTGACTAAAAAATAAAAAAAATGATATTTTATGACGTGAAAATTATACAAAATTCAAATTTCAAAGACTTATTGGAACAGTCACTTGTTTATATTTTATCTGTGGCTACTTTCAAGCTACAACAGCAGAAATGAGTAGTTGTGACAGAGACCATGCGGCCCAGGGAGCTAAGAATATTCACTGTCTGGCCCTTCACAGAAAACATTTGCTGACCCCTGACATGGAGGATAACAGGATCAGGTTACCAGGAAGAAGCTGGCCTAGGCAGGGCGATCCAGGAGGCATCTCTGAGTTGACATCTGAACTAAGACCTGAATGAAGGGAAGGGGCTAGCCATTCAAAGTTCTGAAGGAGAACTCTCAGGCAGCTGGAACAGTCAGTGCAAAGGCCCTGAAGCAGAAATGCACTTACTGTGTTTGAGGGATGGACAAAAGCATTGTGAACAAGGGCAAGAGTGTCATGAGATGAAGATGCAGTCAGGCCATATAATATTGTGACCTAGAATAAGGAATATACACCTCTTCATCCTCCTGTTCCTGGTACAGAACTCCTAAATCCCTTGGAATTTTCTAAGTGATAAGAACAATAAGGGTGAAAGGAGCATATTTTGTTATTCATAACAAGCCCCATTAACCACACCTGAGTTCATGGTAATGAGGGGCTGTCTGGAAAGCCACCAGATAACTATAGGAAGGGGGACTGGTTGCTCCAGTAAAAAAACTCTGTAATTAGAGAGTTGGAATTTTCAGTCCAACCTCTCATCTCATAAGAGGGGAGAAGGGTTGGAGACTGATTTCATTACCAATGGCCAATGATTTGATCAATCATGCCTATGTGACGAAGACTCCATAAAAACCCAAAGGACAGTGGGAAATAGGGAGTAAAGGGTTTGAAGAGCTTCCAGGTTAGTGAACACATGGAGGTGCTGGGAAGACGGTGCATCTGGAGAGGCCGTGGAAGCTGTGAGCCCCTCCCCACATGCCCTACTCTATGCATTCTTCCATGTGGCTGTTCCCAGACTGTATCCCTTTATTATAAACCGATAATCCAGTAAATAAACTGTTTTCCTGAGTCCTGTGAGCCATTCTAGCAAATGATGAAAGTCAACAGGGGGTCATGGGAACCTCTGATTTCTAGCCATTCCATCAGAAGCACAGGTGACAAGCTGGACTTGCCACTGGCATCTGAAGTGGGGAGGCTTGTGAGACTGACCCCTTAACCCAAGCTTGTCCAACCTGTGGCCCATGGGCCACATGCAGCCCAGGACAGCTTTGAATCTGGCTCAAGACAAATTCATAAACTTTCTTAAAACATACGAGATTTTTTCAATTTTTTTTTTTTTTAAGCTCAGGAGCTATTGTTAGTGTTAGTGTATTTCATGTGTGGTCCAAGACAATTCTTCTTCTTCCAGTGTGTCCCAGGGAAGTCAAAAGATTGGACACCCCTGCCTTAACCAGTGGGGTCTGTGCTAACTTGATAGTGTCAGAACTGAGTTAAATTGTGGCACACCCAGTTGGTGTCCAAAGAGAACTGAAGAACTGCTTGATGTGGGAACCCCCACCCCGCCTCCTCACCCACCCAAATCTGGTGCTAGGAGTGAAAAAGTGTTAAAGTATAAGGAAAAAATTGTTTTCCTATACAATCGGTGTCAGAAGTGAGGTTTGCTAGTATGGCCCTGGCTTGCAGAAATATGTGGTTTGGAAAGAGAAAGAACAAAAGGGTTAGGGATGAGGAACTTTGATTCCTAGGTGGCCACATGGTCATGAGACAGGCAGGCTGGTGGGCTCCCTATTTTTAAACGGTCTGGGTCAGGCATGGTGGCTCATGCCTGTAATCCCAGCACTTTGGGAGGCTGAGGTGGGTAGATTGCCTGAGGTCAGGAGTTCGAGATCAGCCTGGCCAACATGATGAAACCCCATCTCTAATAAAAATATAAAAATTAAGCTGAGCATGGTGGTGGGTGCCTGTAATCCCAGCTACTCAGGAGGCTGAGGCAGGAGAATCATGTGAACCCCCAGAGGTGGAAGTTGCAGTGAGCCAAGATTGCACCACTGCACTCCAGCCTGGGCAACAGAGTGAGACTCTGTCTCAATAAATAAATAAATAAACAAAATAAAAATAAATAAAATGGCCTGGAAGAAAATGATAGAAGCCCTTCACTCAAGCTCTAACTTATCTAACTCTCAGTCAATTAATAACAAAAGACCCAAGAAGCTTATTAACCACAAGCTCTTATTTCAGGGGGCTGGGGACTTCCCTGGAGCCCTGCATACATAGCTAGACTTAAAAAGTCCAACCTATAGTTACCCTTCCTCATTTTTAGGCTCAAAATGAGTGGGGTGGAGATTTAAAATGCTAATGTTGCATATGATGCATGAAGAAGCATGCTGAGCTACTGTGTGAGTGCTAGAAAAGCCTCTCCTATACATGCTCTGATGTAACCCTTTCCCATGGAAAGACCCTATAAAACTAACCCACACACTATCCTCTGGGAGCAGTCTGTTTCTTTTCCTTTCTCAGCATTGGCTCCCTTGTGCACAAGCCAAAACAAACTTTTTCTTTGCTGCTATGTATGGTGATTGCTCTTGATTTCTATCCTGGGTAATTACAAGAACCCAGGACATTGGTAACAGCCACCCATGGTACAGAGTAGCATACCATGCTGAGATCTGTTAGTAAAGGTAAAAGCTACCCCAAGGACTTGGCTTATTGGATGCATAGGGAAATGCAAACTAATAAGAAAAGGCGACATATTCAATCCCTTGCTTATTGTTATCTGTAATAGCTCAAATAAAATTAAAAGAGATTGCTGGGTCAGACCAAGCTCAGATTTCAGTGAGTCTATGCTTTGGCCACTAACTGCAAAGCCACCCACCAATGGCAAAATTATGCTGAGATTACAGACAATATCACTAAGAACTCTGGTAACCAAGAAGGCAGTTCATGTGGGGTGGAAGGCAAACCATGAAACGATTGAAAACACAGGGTATAGTGTGAAGAAATTATTTCTTTTCTTTTCTTTTTTTTTTTTTTTTTGTGACAGAGTCTCACTCTGTCGCCCAGGCTGGAGTGCAGTGACGCAATCTCAGTTGCCCAGGCTGGAGTGCAGTGACATGATCTCGGCTCACTGCAAACTCTGCCTCCCGGGTTCACACCATTCTCCTGCCTCAGCCTCCAGAGTAACTGGGACTACAGGCGCCCACCACCACACCCAGCTAATTTTTTGTATTTTTATTAGAGATGGGATTTCACCGTGTTAGCCAGGATGGTCTCAATCTCCTGACCTCATGATCCGCCCGCCTCCCAAAGTGCTGGGATTACAGGCGTGAGCTGCCGCGCCCAGCCAAAAATTATTTCATTTTGTAGATCAGTATCATAAACTTCCTGAAGAACCTTTATTCAAATGTGTTGTGTGAGTAACTAAGTGAGTGACAGTGTCTTAGGTTTTGAACACTGCAAAGTATTCAAAGCGCTAGCATTCGTGTTTGGGTTGATGCAGGACCCACAGCTCTCCGTGGAGCAATTGCAGATGTTTCCGGTAGTCCAGAGGCACAGGAGGTTATTCCTGAGAGAACATCCAGCCTGGTGGACTGGAGAAAAGCCACGCTAAGGTCTGTTTACCCTGAGAAGGGGGACTGTTCCTCTCCCCTTGTAAAAGTAGAACACCCCGATGAAGCAGCTGATATGCTTCACATGCAAACCACACAGGACTGGCTTGATGATCATTGGGCTATTTGTCTGATGAATATGCCAGTTACCCAGGTCATGGTAAATGCTGTGGTCAAGGGGGCTCCTTTTGGCCGGATGCGGTGGCTCACGCCTGTAATTCCTGCATTTTGGGAGGCCGAGGCAGGTGGATCACCTGAGGTCAGGAGTTTGAAACCAGCCTGGCCAACCTGATGAAACCCCGTCTCTACTAAAAATACACAAAATTAGTCAGGCGTGGTGGCAGGCGCCTGTAATCCCAGCTACTCAGGAGGCTGAGGTGGAAGAATCACTTGAACCTGGGAGGTGGAGGTTGCAGTGAGCTGAAATTGCACCACTGCTCTCCAACCTGGGCAACAAGAGCGAAACTCCATCTCAAAAGGAAAAAAAAAAAAAGGGCGGGGGGGCTCCTTTTACATAAACACCTCATATAACCTTACCGCTGCAAAACCAAGGGAGTCTTACTGAATTTGCTCTCTCAGTTTCCCCTTATGGGTCTTACAGATGCTAATAAAAACATGAGGTTAGTTAACAGAAGAATGGAGAAAGGCACAGAGAGTCAGAGACTCGTCTTAGCAGGGTGGAAATTTTTTAAACAGTTATTAACACACAGGGCAGGGCGAGATGGCTCACGCCTGTAACCTCAGCACTTTGGGAGGCAGGGGCGGGCAGATCACTTGAGGTCAGGAGTTCAAGACCAGCCTGGCCAACACAGTGAAATCCTGCCTCTACTAAAAATACCAAAATTAGCAAGGCATGACGGTGCATGCCTGTAATCCCAGCTACTAGGGAGGCTGAGGTACAAGAATCGCTTGAACCTGGGAGGTAGAAGTTGCAGTGAGTTGAGATTGTGCCACAGCACTCCAGCCTGGGTGACAGAGTGAGACTCTGTCTCAAAAAAAAAAAAAAAAAAAAAAAAAGAAGAAAGAAAGGAAAATAAAACAAATATTGATAAACAAACAAACAAATAAAAGTCATGGGCAGAGCTTAAGACCTTCATAGATCCCAGCCAGTCCTTGGTCTGGAGGCCCTGTTTCATGTCATGTGAATGATCCACATGTACCCATATCCCTTGGTAAGTATGATTCATATGCTAATTGGCTGACAACCCTGGCAGATACAGCTTTTCAGAGCAAGGGCCTTCCCTTTGCTTTCATGTAGTTTTGGAATAAATGACAAGTGAGGAGGCAGGGATAGGGGACACCTCTCCAAAAAAGGCAACCTTCAATATGAACATTCCACTCCTTTTTACCACATCAAGAAGTGGAAAGATACCTTGATCAAAGCCTTCTGGAAATACTGAGAGTCATTACGCAAGGAGCTAGAAATATTTCACTTAAGGAAAAAGAAGGTATCATACTTGAACACTGGATACTTTTAGTCAATTTATTTTGAAACTCGGACAGCACACAGTGTAATATACACATTTATATACAGACAGCTGTTGTTTATTTATTAAAGTTTTACTAGTATGAAACAAATTTCTTTTTTTTTTTGAAACAGAGTCTCGCTCTGTTGCCAGGCTGGAGTGCAGTGGCGTGATCTCTGCTCACTGCAACCTCCGCCTCCCGGGTTCAAGTGATTCTCCTGCCTCAGCCTCCCCAGTAGCTGGGATCACAGGCGCCTGCCACCGTGCCCAACTAATCTTTGAATTTTTTTTTTTTTTTTTTTTTTTTTTTTTTGGGGTCTCGCGCTGTCGCCCAGGCTGGAGTGCAGTGGCCGGATCTCGGCTCACTGCAAGCTCCGCCTCCCAGGTTCACGCCATTCTCCTGCCTCAGTCTCCCGAGTAGCTGGGACTACAGGCGCCCGGTAGATTTTTTGTATTTTTTAGTAGAGACGGGGTTTCACAGTGTTAACCAGGATGGCCTCGATCTTCTGACCTCGTGATCCGCCCGTCTCGGCCTCCCAAAGTGCTGGGATTACAGGCTTGAGCCACCGCGCCCGGCCTAATCTTTGAATTTTTAGTAGAGATAGGGTTTCACCATGTTTGCCAGGATGGTCTCTATCTGACCTCATGATCTGCCCACCTCGGCCTCCCAAAGTGCTGGGATTACAGGTGTGAGCCACTGTGCCCGGCCACCAAACAAATTTCTAAATAGAGTATAGAAATAAATGCAGAAAATGGTACTCCTCGATTCATTGTTATATCAGATAATATGTATAAAGTCAGTCTACACAAATGCTTATTAGCCTAGAGCCTGGCACCTGGTAAGGCCTCAATAACTCTTGGCACAAGGATGGGGGGAGCAGAAAGAGGAAAGAAATGCACCCCCCAAAACACAATTGCTGTAGGCCTCTCTTAGCTGCACACAATGATAACTCCCAAGGACTGAAAAGCCTTTCTTCTGGAAGCTCCACCTATAACCTTCCCACCTCATTTTCCACCTGCCTCACAGTGCCATACTCTTAGCAGAGCCTCTGCCCAACATTCTTTGCTGCCTCAGCTTCCTTGATTCCTTTGTTCTTTCTCTCTGAAGGCCTTTCTACAATCCATAAGCTGCACATTATGACCAATTCCACAATGACTCAGACTGTGTTGGGGGTTTAAAAGCTCCTTTGCTGCTCATAGATGGGGCGAAATAATTAGCAACTATACCTCAGTTTTTACATCTGTAAAATGCAAACATGCCCCCATTTTAGGGGTGACTCAAATAACTCTAAAAGCATCAGGACTGTTCCAGATGGAAGGATGAAGCCTGAAGGTGACGCACTTTTTAGTGATGTCTTTAAAAACCTAGGGTTATGAAGAACATGGGTAGGTGAGCACAGCTTCTTAACAGTGTCTGAACTCTACAACTAGGGCTTAGGATAGGGATCTGAAGTTTTAAGACATAGTTTTAGAGCAACTGAAAGATCGTTGGGAATTAAACATATGAGACCTATCTCAATAGCAGTTACCAAAGGGAAAAATAAGTTGTAAATAACTTCAACTTATTTCAACTAAGATTAAATAAATTCATGGAAATAATTTACAATGAATTCATAAAGAAAAAGTAGGTATGTTGAGAATACATCTATCCTGGTTTCCAGGATGTTCAGAAGGATAATAATACACTACAACACAAACTGCCCGCTTGCATCTGCCAGAAATGGGCAAGCCAGGTGCTGACTCAAGTAGAAAGTTTCTTCTGTCCTTATGGCAGACTGCAGGGATGTGGAATAAGGACTTCTGATTTCAAGTCCTATTTAGTAGGCTATATGTGGAGGCAATGGTGTGGTGCATTCTCCTCTCTCACCCAGAATTTGGAAAGCAGGCAAAGTAGATACTTCCCTAAGCATTAGACTAGTAAAATCAGCAAACATCCATCAAAACAAAGATATGCAAACGCATTTTAATGAGAAAGAACAGCTCCTGGGTTGAAGCAGGCTTGCTGGAAGGTATTAGCATGTTTAAAGAAAACTTGTGTCTATCAGCAAAGCAAGCTCCATGCAAAACTGGCACAGATGCTTACTTTGAAACATTCATCTAAGCCCTGTCCTACGGAAAGGGTGAAGCCAGTGGTCAGGGGTCAGGTATTTCCCCACTGTGAAGATGAATTCTAATACTTCCTTGTTCCATGTTTGCCAAGCACCTTTTAGACTAGAGTTTGGCTTCCCAAATCAACCTGTCTACAAATATTGGAGCATGAGGATTTTTGCCTAAATTATATATATATATATATTTTTTTTTTCTTTTTTTTGAGACAGGGTCTCACCCTGTTGCCCAGGCTGCAGTGCAGTGGTACAGTCACAGCTCACTGCAGCCTCGAACTCCTTAGCTCAAGAGATCCTGCCGCCTCAGCCTCCTGAGTAGCTGAAACTACAGGCACATGCTACCATGCCCAGCTAATTTTTTTTTTTTTTAACTTTCTAGAGACAAGGCCTTGCTGCATTGCCCAGGCTGGCCTTGAACTCCTAGGCTCAAGCGATTGCCCGCCTCACCCTCCCAAAGTGCTAGGATTACAGGGGTGAACCACCATGCCTGGCTCCATATTTCTTAATATAGATAAATAAATTAGCAACATGTGTGTGTCTGCATGTGTGTGTGTTTGCACATGTGTATGTGCGTACAGGTTTAATGAGCCTGGTGAATAGGAACCCCCCCTTTCTTGCTGTGCTGCGAGAGAGTTTCTCTGGGTCTGCTGGATGTTGCATTGTGGTGAATTCACCCCAGTAACTGATGCTCTCCTTCAGACCCCATCACAACTTGGCGGCCTCCATTCAGGTTCCTAACATTGACCCACATCCCAGAACAGGCGCCCTGAGCCTACATTATGAAGGGACCTGCCAGCCTTGTGGCACATTCCTACTGAATCCTTCTCTTCGCTGGAAGATCACATGTGAGTGAGTCATTCACTATTTTTCTTTGGTACATGGTTTCACTTTACAGCCCACAAAGATGACAAATTTAAACCACTGGTCTGCGGATTGCGAAGGGTGTGACTGGGCCCCACCCAAACACTAAAGGCTTTCAAAACCGTCTATGAAATAGGAAAATGACAGTAACTCTCTTTTTCTCCTTCTTTTTTTCTTGGAACTTAGATCCTTCTAAAAGTAAAGGAAGTTTTACTGCAGTGACGGGGTTTGAGTCAAGAGAAATAACATTTTAAACATATATTCAAAGGCAAGATGTAGAAGCTGAAGGAATGAAAACAAATTCGGAGGCCTGCCTGCTCGGCCATCTGAAGTAAGAATCGATTCCACCCTAGCACCCAGCTAGTCACTTACAGAGGGTCTTTTGTCCATATTTTGGCCAGTTATTCACAGCATTGTTGAAGGCAATAATAATCCTTTCAATCCACAAGTAATTAAAAAATACGTATCTTAGGCCTGGTGCAGTGGCTCAGATCTGTAATCCCAGCACTTTGGGAGGCTGAGGCGGGCAGATCACCTGAGGTCAGGAGTTTGAGACCAGCCTGACCAACATGAGGAAACTGTCTCTACTAAAATTACAAAAATTAGCTGGGCATGGTGGCACGTGCCTGTAATCCCAGCTACCTGGGAGTCTGAGGCAGGAGAATCTCTGGAACCTGGGGGCAGAGGCTGCAGTGAGCTGAGATCACCCCACTGTACTCCAGCCTGGGTGACAGAGGAAGACTCCATCTCCAAAAAAAAAAAAAAATGTATTTTACATATAATTTAAAACATCCCACGCCTTCTCCGCCCTTCCCACATCATACCAAAACCAGTTTTGCCTAAAAGGCAGGGGAAGGAGGGAAGGAACACTTATTAAATACTCCTCCATGTTATCTTCATCTACTCAATAACCTCTGGGACAATGACTATTATTTCTACTTAACAAGTTAAAAACTGAGACTTAGAAAAGTTGTGTAATTTGCCTGAAAGTCACACAGTTAGCATGCGGCCCGACTGGGATGAAACACCTAGTTTGCCTGATTTGAAAGCCACTAGATACTACAGTAGTGAAAATTGGTTGTGGTGAGTTCTACCTTGTCTTAAGAGGTAGGGCTAATCTACATTTTACAACACTAAGGAAAGTCACAGTGGCCTCAATGGTTGCTGGGAAAGCTGGTTGGGTCCCACATGCTGATAGTTTAATCCTTGCTTTGTTGTATGGTCTTAGTTCCCAGGCTCAAGCTTCGAATACTGCATAAATCAAAGCATATTCTAATAAGCTTTATAAATGTGCAGCTTCCCTACCTTGTTTCTCTGGGTACCATATTCAACTTGCTTCAGATATAATGAAGCACCAAATATAGTGCTTTAGATTTTCCTAAGTAATTTTTTGTTTTATTTTTATTTTCTGAGTGACCCCTAGTGCCACCTGTGGACTAGAGCCTTTGGAATCTTGGTTGGCTGTTTTTTTTGTTGGTGGCGGGTTTTTTGGTTTTTTGTGTTTTAACTTTTCTTTTGAGATGGGGGTCTCACTATGTTGCTCAGGCTGGGCCTGAACTCTTGGGCTCAAGTGGTCAGCCTGCCTCCACCTCCCAAAGTGCTGGGATTACAGGCGTAAGCCACTGCACCTGGCCTTCTGCCTTTTAATTGCAGACAAACTAGTTGGATTTCTCTCCCCCCAGGCCAGTGAGCTCAGAAACAAGAAGCTGATGTGGTGGTAAGGCTGCTGATTGCTATCATGGGACTGACAGGACAGTTGTACTGATGTTTCATATTCATTCACCGACTCATTCAACACACATTATCTGAATGCCTGCCCCATGTCAGGTACCATTTGAGGTACTATATGGCACGCTTTCCTTTCTGCCTGTATACCTTTCATGACAGTATATGATCCCCTATGCCTTGTAAGTGTAAGAGTAACCTGCCATTTAAAAAAATCCTGGAGGCTATGGAGATGATTTCGTTGAACTTCCTGCTGTGAGGACTCTACAATTTTTCGCAGTGGTCCTCTCTCAGCTTCCAGTCACCCTGTCTCTGGTCCTGGGGTTCACGCCTCCACAGGTAGGCTTTCCAGTGCTAAGCAGCGGTAACCATCAGGAGAGCTGGCCTTATATTCCTTGTTCTGTCCTCTAGAGCCAGAGGGACTTTATTTTAAAATAAGTATTTATTGAGCTAGTTGTACTGAATGCTTATGTGTTTTGTCACTATTATATCATTTTGCCCTATTATTGTCCAGTGGACTGGAAATGATAATTTAAGTTTTAGAGAAGTTAAGCATAGTACCCCAGGTCACTCAGTAATAGGTGATAAGAGCTATGTTTTCATAGGTCTGCCTGTCTTTAGAGACCTTTATATATGCTGAATACATGCTATAATATATACTTGCATATACTATATAAAGTATGTGTATACTAATGTGTATAATTATATAAATATTATATATGTATATACACATACTTTCAATATGTGTATATATGTATATATTTACATAATATGCATAATATATGCAAAGTATATATATAAAGAGTGTGTATATATGTGTATAATTAGGTGAAAAGGCAGATGACAATTCTAGAAGCTTTTAGAATAATGACAGAATAAAAACTAAATTGTTACATTTCTTGCTGAGCTAAAACTTTCTCATTCTTCATATCTTTTAACAAGCTGGATGCAAAAAACAAAACAACAACAAAAACCTTCCTCTTCCAGACTTATCTGATGGAAACTGGACCACACTTTGACGGGCAGACAGATGGCCCCAGTCAAACGTATTTAGTACAAGGCTGGTGGCCATTTCAAGAAAGCGGCGCATTTCTAACCCCTACACGCTCTAATTCAGCCATACAGCCTTTCTGGTGGGAGAACAATGCGGCATGGCTCTGTACCATGTCTCTTTGGGCAGACATATGGTCAGAGTTGTGCCATCTCCAGCTAAAAGGGACATAAAGATTCCACCCAATCACATTCTGTGGCCCCCACCCCTTAAAACAGGGCCCAGCATCCTGTGTTTAGTGATTAGTGCAGGTAGGGAGGTCATGGCTGATCCAACCACAATAGCAAAGTTCCCAAAGTACAGCCTGCTTCAGAGACTACTGATGCATCATGCCTTTGGGGTATCTGAATCCAGTGTCAAAACAGGTTAGATATAATGACCCCATTTGGTTATGTTTATTTTAGCACCAGCAATATTAAGACTATCCAGTATAGACCAGTAGGGAGAGAAAGGAATGCCAAAAATAGCTCTTTTAGCTCTTGCTACAAACTGAAAATATTATGGGCTTTCATTCAAAGCCTCAGATGGAGTTGGCACAGCTGCAACATGTGCTTTCCAGCCCTGGATGGCAGTTGCTTATGCTTTTGGAGGCAGCGCCCCTCCAGGCTTAAAGGCACAACTCTTCTTTTGATCACTCAGGGTTGATTTTCCCTGTTTCAGATCAAAATGTGAAGTAAACCATACATGAGAGAGTAATTCTAAGGCTAAAATGTAAGTATGCAAAGAAAATGGGAGTAGAAATAGAGGGGAAATTCTTGCCCCCCAGAAAGAGTGCATTTCTGCCAGACTGGATTGCTAGGGTAGAAAAGACTTTAGAGAGCGTCCGACCCACCCCTCCACTTCTAGCTAGGAAACAGGCCTATCTACAGGTGAGTGATGGGTTTGCGTTCTGGGCAGTGTGCTTGGTAATAACACGTTAAGTTCTGTCAGCTGACACAAGGTCTGGAAGGTGCTGGCACTGGGGGCAACACAAGTTCACCCTGGGATGGGCGATCTATGCCACCCTTCTGATGAGAAAAGAAGGAAAAGTGCAGGTCTAACTATGGTGCAGCCAACTTCCTGGCCTAGTTGCTAATTTTGCATCATGGGCCATTCAGATAAACAGAAACTTCTCCTTCAATGACTACCCCATCCTTCCTCCATAACAAAGTGGTTGGAGCCCTGGAGCACAACCACCTGGGTTTATAATCCTCCTAAAGATACCTTCTGACTGGGTGATTTGGGCCAAGGTATAGTCTCTTGTGCCTCAGTTTCCTCATGGGTAACATAGAGTTAATAACAATAGTTCCTTTATAAGACGACTGCAAAAATTAATCAAGTTATTACATCATGTAAGTACTTAGAATGGTGCAGACACTGTGTACTCAACAAATGTTAACTATTCTTCTATTGCTGTTCTCTTCCAAGTAATCTCTATCACATCTACAGTATTCTAGCATTACCTGTTTAGTGAGCTGTTTAAGGTGGGGTTACCAAATCTACCCACATGAAAAGCATCTGTGGCGTACAGAGTTCAGGTATTCACATTTACCAACAAGTCAAACTAGATTCCTTTGCAGTTCTTCTGGTCACCAAGTCCATAAGGTCCTCAGTGTGTGTCTGTCCTCTGACAAAAGCATTATCCAGTTGTATGAATTCTAAGGCAGCATCTTCCCTCACCAAATTCTCATCCTAGGCCTCTAGTTTCCTGTTTCTAAATTTTAGCAGTGCCTTGCACATAGCAGGTCTGCAAGAAATGCTTGCTGATTAATTGAATTGGCTGCCCCTGAAGCCATAGGACTGACATTAATTGCTGTGGCTCCTTGGGCTTCCTGAAGGCCTCATTGCTAGGAAGGACCCTCTGCAGCCTTCCTCAGCCCTCCCCAGGATCTCCTCAGGGCTGGACCAAAGTGAGAGGTCACTTTGTTTCTGAGACCCATCGTATTCTCTAACCAACCATTAGCACAGTATCAAACTCCAGTCACACTGGGGTTTATTTTCCATCCACATTTAATTTTAGACTAGGGGTTTGGATAAGCCTCAAAAGCACTACTCTGGCTAAATGAAACCAAACAAAGTATTTATATGAAATGCTAGAACAAAGCAAGCTAATATACAGTGCTAGAAAGTGCAAAAGTGGTTGTCTGGGGCCAGTGATTAGGAGCACTGGTGAGGCAGAAGGGATACTAACTGTAGAGGAGCATGAGGCAATATCAAGGGGTGATGAAATGTTCTTTACCTTGATTGGGGTAGTGTACATAGATACGCACATCTGCCAACACTCACTGAACTCCACTCACACCCATTAGAATGGCCATTAGAATGGCTATTACTCAAAACAGAACAACAGAAAATAACAAATGTTGGTGAAGATGTGGAGAAACTTGAACCCTTGTACACTGCTGGTAAGAAAGTAAAATGGTGCAGCCACCATAAAAACGTACGGCGGTTCCTCAACAAATTAAAAATAGAATTACTATATAGTCCAACAATTCCTCTTCTAGGTATACATATACCCAAAAGTACAGGAAGCAGGAACTCGAAGAAATGTTTGCACATCCATGTTCACAGCAGCATTATTCACAATTGCCAAAAGTGGAAGCAACATAAGTGTCCCTCAACAGATAAATGGATAAACACAATGTGGTGTGGTGTGTGTGTGTGTGTGTACACATACGTACGTTGGAATATATACAGTAATATTATTCAACCTTACAGAGGAAGGAAATTCTACCACATGCTGTAACAGCGATGAACCTAAGGACACTATGCTAAGTGAAATAAGCCAGTCACAAAAGGATGAATACTACATGAATCCACTTATATGAGGTACTCAAAGTAGTCAGATTCATAGAGATAGAAAGCAGAATGATAATGCTGGGGGAAAGGGAAGAGCGAGTTACAGTTTAATAGCACAGAGTTTCAGTTTTACAAGATGAAAAGAGTTCTGTGAATGGATGGTGGTGATGGTTGCAAAACAATGTGAATATACTTAATGTCACTGAACTGTTACATTTAAGAATGTTTAAATGTATTTCATGTGTATTTCACTACAATTTTTAAAAGCTGATTTTAAATGTTAACTCCTTAAAAGAAACAACGACTCATCAAACTAACCACTTAAGATGGGTGCATTTTATGGTGGCATAAAACCTAAGTAAGAGGTCAAGTTCTCAACCTAAGTACGAGGCTCACAGTGGCCTCTCGGGGAAGCACGCCGCTGTTGTCCATCACTCAGCAATGCCCACTCTAAGGCAAAATCCAAACCAGTGTAATCCATGTAGCTTTTGCACAGCATCATGAGTAAAATCATCTCCTCAAGTATAACTGTTATTTAAAGAGAAAATGTGTCAAGCATGGTTGGAGTTACATCATGTTTCCTGATGTGTTCTCAGAGTTATTTTAGAATCAAAGTCCCTCGAGGAAACATGAAAGGTCACTTAATTTCATGTTCATCTTTCAGAAACACCATCGGTAAACTATTACAGGTGAGTGTGAAACTAATACAGAAATCCCAACTGGCTGATCACATAGGAACCCCAACGCATTCGTCACAAACTACTGGCATTGATCTCCAGTTCTTGTCCATTCTATCACCAGGGGTTTTCATCTGTCCGTCTGCGCTTAGGCCCCTTCAGTTTCTCTTTATGGGTCACAAACTACAGGCCTCCATTTCCCAAGGTCCAAATTCCAAGGTTGGCCAGTAATGTTGGTATCTTTTGTTGTCTTAGCAATCATAAGTCTTAGGGATAAAAGAAGAGGACCTTGTCAGAAAAAAACTAAGACCAGGTGCGGTGGCTCACATCTGTAATCCCAGCACTTTGGGAAGCCGAGGCGGGTGGATCACGAGGTCAGGAGTTCAAGACCAGCCTGACCAACGTGGTGAAACCCCATCTCTACTAAAAATATAAAAATTAGCTGGGCATGGTGGTGCACGCCTGTAATCCCAGCTCCTCAGGAGGCTGAGGCAGGAGAATCGCTCGAACCCGGGAGGTGGAGGTTGCAGTGAGCTGAGATCATGCCACTGCACTCCAGCCTGGGCAACAGAGCGAGACTCCATCTCAAAAAAAAAAAAAAGTACAGGAGGGAAGGGATTTGCAGTGAGTCAGTGATAAAGCCAGACTGTCGTCCTTGTTGGGTTCTATTTGCCTGGAATACAGGCATTATGCAGTCCAGAACTTTCTTTCTGGCTCTAAACACACAACATCAACTACCTTTATTTGCCCATGTGGGGAAAAAACAAAAAGCCCTCTCTTTCCAGATGAACTGGAAAAGCAGCTTCGTTTCCTACACAGATTTCAACTGGCTCCACCTCGGAGATCTGGAAGTGAGCAGAGAGTAAGTACTGCTCTCTTCAAAGTCTCACTTTGTTCTGAGGCCTCCCGCGCCCGAAGTCATCAAGTTCCAGCTCTCTGGGCAACTCCTCCTCCCCTTGGATCAGTCACTCCCTCTCTGGGCCAGGGCAGGGTTCTGTCCCCACATCTTTCCAAAATTCAAGCTGACTCTGGCAGAAGAGCACAGAAACAGAACTGTAAAATTCTTGCACAGTGGATTTCTGATTCACGTGAGGAACTCACGTGATCCTCCCACCTCAGACTCCCAAAGTTCTGGGATTTCAGGGGTGAGCCACTGCACTCAGCTATGTTTTAAGATTGATAAAGATTCTTTATCTTTTGATGAATTGATTTCAGTTGATAAGATTGAAAAACAAAGGCATGTTACTGATGTACAATTGAGGAGAGTGGCAGAAGCATCACAGCTAGCACAGTAAAGAACAAGAGATGGAACTGACAAGAGAGTTCGTGAATTTACTTAACTTGGAAAGATGCAGTGGTTTTTTTTGTTTTGTTTGTTTTTTTGGTTTTTTTTTTTTTTTTGAGACGGAGTCTCGCTCTGTCCCCCAGGCTGGAGTGCAGTGGCCAGATCTCAGCTCACTGCAAGCTCTGCCTCCCGGGTTCACACCATTCTCCTGCCTCAGCCTCCTGAGTATCTGGGACTACAGGTGCCCACCACCACGCCCGGCTAGTTTTTTGTATTTTTTAGTAGAGACGGGGTTTCACCGTGTTAGCCAGGATGGTCTCGATCTCCTGACCTCATGATCCGCCCGTCTCAGCCTCCCAAAGTGCTGGGATTACAGGCGGAAAGATACAGTTTTAAAAGTGAGAGGCTTTTCACTTCAAAGTCAAATTCTTCTAAAAAACATGAATCAGTTTTTTCAATGTGCATGCAAATATTAAAGGAAAATTATTATCAAGAGTACTTGATCTAGTTATTGGAAAAATTTTGCAGTACGTTTGAAATTATTTGAGCACGTAAATTGATGTGAAACTGAACATTTCATGAAATCTAAATACAGACAAAATATTTGATGAAAAACTTGCATTTAAATTTGGATGTGCTATCAGTTTAAAATACACATCAGACTGCTACAACACAGCATGAAAAGAAGCCTATAAAATATCTCCTTAATAATGTTTATATTGATTACATGTTGAAATGATAATGCTTTAGGTATACTGGGTAAAATAATCTATACGATTAAAGTTAATTGTGCCTGTCTCCTTACTTTTTTGAATGTAATTATTAGATAATTCAAACTTGCATTTGTGGCTTACTTTATATTTATTTTTAAATTAATTAATTAATTAAATAAAGATGAGGTGTCACTATGTTGCCCAGGCTGGCCTTGAACTCCTGAGCTCAAGCTATCCGCCTACCTTGGCCTCCCAAAGTGGCTCACCAGTGTAAGCCACCACACTCAGCCTCACTTTGTATTTCTACTGCATAGCACTACTCTACACATATTTCATCTTATTTGTTAACAATTGTTATAGCTAATGCTGACTGAACATTTATTATGGTCAGATACTGTTCTGAACACTTTACATGAACAGTCAGACTAGCTCTTTAAATCATGCACACAAAAACGTGTTTATTTATTTTCTCAGTGCCTTCATTTCCCCATTTGCTAAAAAAGAAAAAGAAAAACATAATATGCACCTACATCAAAATGCTAGAAAACAAGGGAAAAAAACAAAGCCCCATAATATTTAAAAGAAGAGTCTATCTCTGAAAATAATCCACTGAATTATTCAGAAGAAACACTTAGGAAACTATTAGGCATCCTCAGTGTTTGGTAGAATAACACAGCATTCCAAACAGAGAAGACTGGCTGGCACCAACATATCACTAAATCCTTTCAGACTACAGATTTTGGCTTAAATATTCCATACTCATCACATCAAGGGCAAGATTCATTTTCTATGACCATCCTTCTTCTCCCTCTATTTAATCAAGCAACAAGATATTTTAGATTTTTAAACCATATGTGCATTCAAAAATGACTTGCCAACTCATATCTAAATATCACCCTTTTCACTACTGTTTGGTTTCCATGAAATTGTTTTTTCATAAAAATGGAATCCCCCCTAAAAGAAATGAAGACTAACTGCAGAGGTCATAGAAAATGTAATACTAATACCTCAAAAAATCAAAAAAGATAAAACAGGCCAGGCGCAGTGGCTTACGTCTGTAATCTCAGCACTTTGGGAGGCCGAGGCAGGCGGATCACAAGGTCAGAAGATCGAGGCCATCCTGGCTAACATGGTGAACCCCATCTGTACTAACAATACAAAAAATTAGCCAGGCGCAGTGGCCGACACCTGTAGTCCCTGCTACTCGGGAGCCTGAGGCAGGAGAATGGCGTGAACCCAGGAGGCGGAGCTTGCAGTGAGCCGAGCTTGCGCCACTGCACTCCAGCCTGGGTAACAGAGCAAGACTCCGTCTCAAAAAAAAAAAAAATTAATTGTCTTTTTAATATTAATCTTTATTTAATTTTGAATTTTAAAGATAATATGTGTATACGGCAAAAAAAAAAATTATTGTTTGGTTTTGTTTTAGCAGCCTCAGGATCTTATGGTAGTAACAATGAAGTACGCATCCTGGACAGTCAGTGCTGGTTTTATTCGTCACTATTAACCTCTCCTTCCCTCTAGCTGTTATTATTATTGTTATTATTAAAGAAACCTGTGTGATCTGATAAATTTGTTTTCCAAACCCTGCAGAATCTAGGTAGAGGTAGAATTTTTCACTGCAGTGTTGAAAATAATGAATCTTCCCACACTTACAAATACAAATGATTAACTTTCATAGAATTTTAGAGACTGGAAAGCCGTCAGCAATCATCTATTTCCCCCTTTCATTTTATTTTGTAGATTATTAAATCAACTTTAAACACTGTAAAGGACATTTTTTTAAGTAATGTAAACTTACCATCTACTTTCTGTTTATTCCAGTCTTTCAGCATAGTTGTAATCACAATATGTATATAATTTTGTGTTCTACTCTTCTTAATTTTCTATATTTTATACAATCACCATATTTATTATTTTACTATTTTACTATAGTCTTCCATCAAACTGATATAATTTACTCAATGTCCCTACTATTGGTTGTTCAGATTTTCTATCTCAGAATTATAGTCTTTTTTTTTTTTTTGACAGAGTCTTTCTCTGTCACTGGAGTGCAGTGGTGCTATCTTGGCTCCGCTTCCTGTGTTCAAGCGATTCTCCTGCCTCAGACTCCTGAGGAGCTGGGATTACAGGCGTGCACCACCACACCTGACTAATTTTTAGAATACTTTTAGTAGAGACGGGGTTTCACCATGTTGGCAAGACTGGTCTTGAACTACTGACTTCAGGTGATCTGCCCACCTCAGCCTCCCAAAGTGCTGGGATTACAGGCATGAGCCACTGTGCTTGGCCTATAATCTTTACAATTAGCTTTGTAGATATTTTCTTCTGTTGGCTTATTCCTTGTGATATCTGATAATTAGGAACATTCTAATTGTCCTCCAAATTTATAAGGCTATCCAAAGCCCAACTACCCATAAGTTAGCTTGCTTGCTCAATTTATTTATTCTTAATTTAATATTTAGGCATAAAATTGAACCTTATTAACTTGCCTGATATTTTTTATTTTTTTAAGAAACAGAGTCTCACTCTGTTGCCCAAGCTGGAGTGCAGTAGCACAATCATACATAGCTCACTGCAGCCTGGAACTTCTGGGCTCAAACAATCCTCCCATCTCAGCCTCTTAAGTAGCTGGGACTACAGGCATGTGCCATCACTTCCAGCTAATTTTTAAAATTTTTTTGCAGAGATAGAGTCTCCCTATGTTGCCCAGCAGGCTGGTCTCAAGCTTCTGCCTCAACTGATCCTCCTGCCTCAGCCTTCCGAAGTGCTGCGCTTATAGGCGTAAGCCTCTGTGCTTGGTCTCCTTTTAACCTTAGTAGTAGGGGTCGGGTACGGTAGCTCACGTCTGTAATCCCAGCACTTTGGGAGTCCAAGACGGGCAGATCACTTGAGGCCAGGAGTGCAAGATCAGCCTGGCCAACATGGTGAAACCCTGTCTCTACAAAAAACACAAAAATTACCCAGGCATGGGGGTGCACGCCTGTAATCCCAGCTATGCTGGACGCTGAGGCACAAGAATTGCTTGAACCCAGGAGGCAGAGGTTGCAAATATTTGTTTTCATATTTACTACACTGGGACAGAGATGAAAAAGAATAGGACATAATATTGGGTACACTCTACTGTACTGCAGGTAGGAAGTATAAATTGGACAGTACTTTTTTTTTTTTTTTTGAGACAAAGTCTCGCTCAGCCACCTAGACTGGAGTGCAGTGGCATGATCTTGGCTCACTGCAACCTCCTTCCCCTGGGTTCAAGTGATTCTCCTGCCTCAGCCTCCTGAGTAGCTGGGACTACAGGTGTGCGCCACCACGTTCAGCTAATTTTTGCATTTTTTTTTAGTAGAGACCAGATTTCACCATGTTAGCCAGGATGGTCTCAATCTCTCGATCTCGTGATCCACCCACCTTGGCCTCCCAAAGTTCTGGGATTACAGGCATGAGCCACTGTGCCCAGCCCTGGACAGTACTTTTGGAGGGTAATTTGGCCATTAGAAAATTGTATGCACAAGAATTCTACTTCTTGGGATTTATCTTTCAAAATATAACAGAAAAGGCTGGGCGTAGTGGCTCACGCCTGTAATCCCAGCACTTTGGGAGGATGAAGTGGGCAGATCACAAGGTCAGGAGATCGAGACCATCTTGGCTAACACGGTGAAACCCCATCTCTACTAAAAAAAATAAAATAAAATAATACAAAAAATTAGCCGGGCGTGGTGGCAGGTGTCTGCAATCCCAGCTACCAGGGAGGCTGAGGCAGGAGAATGGGGTCAACCTGGGAAGCAGAGCTTGCATTGAGTCAGGATCACACCGCTGCATTCCAGCCTGGACAACAGAGCGAGACTCCACCTCAAAAAAAAAAAAAAAAAATACACACACACACACACACACACACACACGAGTTCAAGGCCAACCTGGACAACAATATATACATACACATACAGAAAAATGGCTGGGTGTGGTGGCTCACACCTGTAATCCCAGCATTTTGGGAGGCTGAGGCGGGCGGATCACCTGAGGTTAGGAGTTCAAGACTAGCCTAACATGGTGAAATCCTGTCTCTACTGAAAATACAAAAAAATTAGCCAGGCATGGTGGCGCATGCCTGTAGTCCCAGCTATTCGGGAAGCTGAGGCAGAAGAATTGCTTGAACTTGGGAGGCGGAGGTTGTAGTGAGCCGAGATGGTCCACTGCACTCCAGCCTGGGGAACAGAGCGAGACTCTGTCTCAAAAAAAAAATTAAATAATTAATGTAATTTAGTAAGTAGTAGGAACACTGACTCTTCCTTTTTTTAAAACTTGTATTCTTCTTTGTGAATTATTGGTGCATATGTTTTGTCCATTTTTAGGATCTTGGTGCTTTACGAACATATACATTATGCATATATTATAAATTTTAATATTTTATATCAAAAATTAATTCTAAGTATGTTTCCAATTTAATATTCTTCTTTTAGTTTTGCATAGTCAAAATTTGGGAGAAAAAATTCAAATTATACCTGTCCATCTTTTCCTCTGTATTCCTCCTTATTACATTTCAATAGTTAGAAAAGTCTCTTTTTCATGGAAATGTTGGTATCTGTTGAGGTGGGTGATGAATAGTTACATGGCGGTTCATTTTGCTATTCTCTCACTTGGGTGTATATTGGCAAACGTTCATAATAAAAGCTTTTTTTTTTTCAGATGGAGTCTCGCTCTGTCGCCACCGCGCCCGGCTAATTTTTTGTATTTTTAGTAGAGACAGGGTTTCACTGTGTTAGCCAGGATGGTCTTGATCTCCAAAAGCTTTTTTTTTTAATGCTAGTCCAGGGAAACAGTAGAAGTGGAGAAGAAACAAAGAAATCTCTGTAACTGGCTGTGATCAGTAATAAAAACGTTTTTTAAAAACCATCTCTTCCTCATTGCTAGAAAAATCATCCTATTTTACTTCTACTAGTTTTTCTCCCATCCCTTTCATCTTCCAGTTGAGGAAGGGCACCCATGAGGTTAAAAAGTAACTAGCTGACTATGACTCATCTTCCCCCCTACAAAACTTGGCCACCACCCTTTCTTTTTTAGGCACAGCAAAAACACCCCAAGGCAGGGCTATCTGGAAAGGGCTAGGATTCAATTAAAGAAAGCTGGGCTGGTAGCTTCCAAGCGACTGTTGTTTTATTCCTACAAACTTACACCAACCCTAACCCACACGGTAAGGCCAAGGATGTGCTGATAAACCTAACAGCCAGCTCTCCAAGGAAAGGACACCTTGATGTGTAGCCACTTCTTTGGTGTAAATCTTTGCACCCTGACCAATTTCAAGTTACTATTGTGATGTCACTGAACTGGGAGTTGGGGGTAGATGGGCAGCAGCACCCCATTACACATTAATACCAGTTTCACCACACAGATATAATAGACACAAATACCCTCAGGAGCATAGATAATGGCAAAAGGTAACTTAAGAATTACGAAATGATGAATTGTTTTAAATACAAATTACTTACTAATATTCATATTTCAATATAACTTATTTACTCATTAGTTCATATAATTTAATTTTAAATCACAGCTGGCTATATTTAACAATCATCTTGCAAAACCTCTAAAAATTTAACAGTCAGCTCTCAGGGCCTGATACAAGGACAATTTAGCACATCACTGGGAGATAGAAGAATAACAAAAGAAAGACTTTTTTTTTCAATCATGGTAACATATATATAGCAAAATTTACCATTTTAACCATTAAAACATTTTTTTTGAGATAGGGTTGCCCAGGCTGGAGTGCAGTGGTGTGCTCTCAGCTCACTTGAGTCTTGACCTCCCTGGCTCAAGCGATCCTCCTATTTCAGCCTCCCAAGTAGCTGGGACTACAGGTGCAGGCCACCATGCCTGGCTAATTTTTGTAGAGACAGGGTTTTGCCATGTTGTGCAGGCTACTCTTCAACTCCTGAGCTCAAGTGATCCTCCAGTCTCAGTCTCCCAAAGTGTTGGGATTACAGGTGTGAGCCACTGTGCCTGGCCTATTTTAACCATTTTAAAGTGTACAATTCAGTGGCATTAAGTACATTCGCAATGTCTTGCAACAATCATCATCACCCATTCCTAGAACTCTTCCATCATTCCAAACAGAAACTCTGAACACGTGAAACAGTAACCCCCTCACCTCGGCCCTTGGTAATAACCTCTATTCATCACTATCTGTCTCTATGAGTTTGACTATGGTAGGTACCTCATATAAGTGGAATCATATAACATTATCCTTCTGTGTCTGGATTATTTCACTTAGCATAATGTTTTCAAGGTTTGTCCATGTTGTACTATGTATTAGAATTTCATTCCTTTTAAAGTGAAACCAAAATTTCAAGACCAACATTTAGAGCCACCATCAGTATACAGACAATTAACCAGGCCTGGAGGGAAGATGCATTGACCTCACTCCACCTTCTCACTTCTTTTGGAACAAGCCCAGCCTAGAGTTACCAAAATACAGAAGGCAAGGTGAATCCCTCTATGCAAAACACAGCCAGAGGGGAAGGCCCCGGGACAGCCTTAGGAGGGAGCACAAAAGAAGGTGGAAAGGATAGGATGTGTGTGGCAGGCATGATAAAATCCTATTATGTCATCTTTTCAATGAACCCAGATCAGTATCATTTGTTCTAAAAGTGTGGTTTCCAGACCAACAGCATCACCATCACCTGGGACCTTGTTCAAAGTGCAATTCTTAGGCCCAACCCTAGATCTACAGAATCCTAAACTCTGGGGATGGGATCCAGCAGTTTAGGTTTTAAGAAGCCTCCAGGCCATGCATGATAGCTTGTGCCTGTAATCTCAGCTACTGGGAGGCTGAGGTGGGAGAATCCCTGAGCCCAGGAGTTTGAGGCCAGTCTGGGTAACACACCAAGACCATCATCTCTAAAAACTAAAAATAAATA
The DNA here is from genome assembly GCF_002776525.5 of Piliocolobus tephrosceles. Taxonomy (NCBI): domain Eukaryota; kingdom Metazoa; phylum Chordata; class Mammalia; order Primates; family Cercopithecidae; genus Piliocolobus; species Piliocolobus tephrosceles. The sequence continues at coordinate 70,375,292 of NC_045448.1, read as the reverse complement.
AATAATCTTTGTCAAGTGCAAGAATCCCGCCAAGTGATTCTGATACATTCTGAGGTTTGAGAACCCTGGTTCTATAGTAATAATTCTAGACTCAAACTATTGATGTCTAAAAGGTCCCCAAACCACCCCATGAGCATTTCATAAATATAGATTGCCAGTCATGACTTTACATCAAGTATGAGGAAATGGGAACGGGGACAAGTTATATTAATGGGGGAAGTTATAATACCTTTTTTTTTTTTTTTTTTTTTTGAGATAGAGTCTTGCTTTGTTGCCCAGGCTGGAGTGCAGTGGCACGATCTTGGCTTCACCGCAAGCTCCGCCTCCCAGGTTCACGCCATTCTCCCGCCTCAGCCTCCAGAGTAGCTGGGACTACAGGCGCCCGCCACCTTGCCCGGCTAATTTTTTTTTGTATTTTTTAGTAGCGACGGGGTTTCACTGTGTTAGCCAGGATGGTCTCGATCTGCTGACCTCGTGATCCACCTGTCTCGGCCTCCCAAAGTGCTGGGATTACAGGTGTGAGTCACCGCGCCCAGCCATTATAATACTTTTAAAACACGTGCATAAACATGACTTAGGAAATATTGTGTTTGCCAAAGATTATTTAAACAGCAGAGTTCTCAAAACCATCCACTGCAAACATGCATTACTCCTGGTAGGCCAGATCTGGTATTCTATGATATCTGTGAAACTCCAAATTAAATTCTCTTCCCACAGATGGGTGCTGGCATAGGCTGTCATGAAGAGCATTCAGGCTTAGAATCCAGAACAAGAACCAAGTTCCAGTCCCCGTTCTGCCCTCCAGATTTAACCCACCTATGAGAGCTGGTTTATTTTGGCATAAAATTGGGACAGTAGCAGTTCCTGCAATACACAGACTTTTTTGCAAAAATCAGCAATAATGTCAACCTCCATTACACTTTCCTTCTTCCTTAGGAGCACCTTCTTTCTGTTTAGAGAGTGGGTTTGGTAAACCAGGAAGGTGGCGCTAGCCCCAGAAGGAGATAATAAGTGGTCCAAGGCAACCCCATTTGAACAGCCATGAATGGGTTAGGAGTGGCCACGTGACCCACTTCTGACCAAAAAGAAATAAGGACAAACCTGCTAAGACGCTTTGAAGTTCCTCCAGGCTAAAAAGACAGAGTCAGCCAGCCAAATTCCCCCTTTCTGCTGGCCCTGGATGTTGTCAGGACATGATGTCTGGAGCTAGGGCTTCAAAAGGATTCTACTTAATATCGATTGTATAGCGTCTGTCTAGCTTGTTATATGAGGAAAGTTCTCAAATTCAAAAGTACACAAAAGTCATGTGGGGAGCAGTTAAAATACAGATTTTCGGTGAGGACCCTGGAGATCTTGGGTAGGCCCCAGAAACTTCATTTAATCCAGTTTAAATAAGCAACCCTGGCATTCTCCTCATAAGAACCAGTCCAGGCCCTGTTTCTTACGCAAGTGGTTTTCAGACCCCAGTTCCAAAACTGCCACTCGCTATGTGTGCAGCCACTCACAGTCCTTACTTAAAATTTATTTTGCCCCATCATGTGCGAGGTGTGGCAGGAGAAAGATGGAGGGGACATGATCTTGCTCTCAAGGAGCACGTAATCTCCTAAGAGAAATAGAACAGGTATGTAAGTAGTCTAAGGACAAAGTGGCATGTGAGAACTATTATGAATTGCAGGGTAGAGGAAGATGGACAATGTACCCCTAAGAAATTCAAAGAGCTCTCATGTGACTTAGGCTTTGAACAATAATGGGATTTCAATAGGGAAAGAACTTTCCAGGCAGAGAAAACAGTAAAAACAAAGCTCCCACTATGATTATGAACATTGAGACTTATTTGGAAAAGCGTAGTTAGTTTGGAGTTGAGTGGGAGTTTAAGGACACCATGAAGGAAACAAGAGCTACAAAAGTAATTTTCAAAACTGGATCATTTTTGTGGCAGGCCAGGACTAGAGGGTGGACTAGATTTTCTAGGCCATGGGAAACTGTCCATTCATACTGCACACTTGTAGCAAGGGCCAAGTATGTGCTCAGCAGCACTGTGCTAGCCGGAGGGGGATGCATGGTCCCTGCCCTCAGTGGAGCTCAAAGCTGAAGAGAGGAGGCAGGTATGTGATCAGACATAGTAAGGTGTGAACATTCCCATGCTGGGGAAATCACAGAGTCAGGAGTGTGTAGGAGAGGCCCCTGACCCAGATTGTATCAGGGAAGGAGACCCTATCTAAGATGAACATTGGAGGTCTGGACAGGCTAAGCAGGGAAGCAAGGAGCCATGTTTCTCCAAGGCTAAATCTCTGCCTCGACTTCCTTCCTGTTACCCAGCACTTTCATTTTATCTGAAAACATTTATTACATAACTTTGCCAGGCACTGGGGCGGATGCAAAGGGAAGTAGGGATTTATATTCCAGGCCAGCAGTTCTTTACATGGGATCCTCGGACCCTCTAGGACCTATCCCTCGATACTCATCTGGCCTGTCTCCCATACACCTAAACAGAATGGATTTAGTTTCTAAGGGACCTCCATCTCCACCTCTGGGACTTGCCTGCCGTAACAGACATGCCATTCCTTCAGTGTGCTTTGGTCTAGCTTTCTCATCTCCATGACTGTGCATAAGCCCTTCTTCTCTAGCCCTGGCTCAATATAAAGCTTCCTCCTCCAGGAAGCCTTCTCTGACCACTAATGATACAGTTAGGTGCACCTCTTCTGTTACTCCATGGCAGTCTGCACATATCTGTCAAATTATTATACTAATCATACAGTCCTATGATTTTTGAATCATTGATTTACTGATCTGAGTCAGTGTGTTTCATTCTTGAATCTCTAGTGCCCGTCACTTATATATAAAATAAAGAAATGCACCTTTGCCCATTTGGCAGAGGCCACTGACCTCCTCCCTAGCTCTCGAAGACCCTACCCCAAGGTTCTGAGCTGTCTCCCCTCCCTTTAGATGCTGCCCTAAGTCTTGCTCCCACAAGGATGGGCCATGATGCAGCACATCATCCTGCTTCAGCCTCTGCTGTCCACTCCTCACCTGGACCCCCTGGATACTCAGAATGACCTAGAGCAATATTAAGTTCATCTTAGACAAGTGGTTTGGACTTAGACTCTCCTTCCCCTCTGAAAGAATTCAGCCCCATGGCTTAATCTCCCAGCCCTGTCTTTTTCAGCTGATTTCCCTTTATATTTATTTATTTATTTATTTTCATTTTTATTTTTTTTGAGACAGGGTCTCATTCTGTCATCCAGGTTGGAGTTCAGTGGCATAATCTTGGCTCACTGCAACCTCTGCCTCCAAGGTCCAAGTAACCTCCTATCTCAGTCTCCCCAGTAGCTGGGACTATTGGCACATGCCACCATGCTTGGCCAATTGTTTTATATTTTTGGTAGAGAAATGGTTTCGCCCAGGCTGGTCTCGAACCCCTGAGCTCAGGCGATCCACCTATTTTACCTTGGGATTACAAGCATGAGCCACTGTGCCTGGCCTGATTCCCTGACTTTTAACCCATTATACAGAGTGGTAAAGCATAGGATATAGTCATACTGACAAGTTCAAATCCAGGCTGTGCTGCTCGTCAGTGTGCAACTTTGAGCAAATTACTCAACCCCTTTGTGCCTCTGTTTCCTCATCTTACATTGGCAATGATGATACTAGTACCCACCTACTATGGGTGAAAATTTAATGAAATATCATACCAGATGTCTGGCACAGGGTCAGGATCATAGAAGACACTTGGTGAACATTAGCTATCAATGTCTCCAGCAGAGAGAGGCAGGTCTCTCACAGACTGAGACACAGTCTGGCTGAAGATAGGGGTCCAGGCTCCAAAGTCAAGGTCAGGCCCCTCAGTGCCCATGGCCATTGATATCACCAGAAGAAATTTCTCTGACAAAGGCCCCTGCCCCAGAAAGTCTACCTAGTCTACGGGTCCTGATTTATTCTATCTACCTCCTGTCTCTGCTTCTGCAGCAAAAGACACCCTGGAATCAATCAGACCATTTAAAAACAGAGCTAGGCCAGGTGCCATGGCTCATGCTTGTCATCCCAGTACTTTGGGAGGCTGAAGCAGACAGATGGCTTGACTCCAGGAGTTTGAAACCAGCCTGGGAAATGTGGTAAAACTCTGTCTCTACAAAAAATACAAAACATTAGCTGGGCGTGGCAGTGCATGCCTATAGTTCCAGCCACCTGGGAGGCTACAGTGGAAGGGTCGCTTGCATGTAGGAGTTTGAGGCTGCAGTGAGTCATGGTTGTGCCACTGCACTCCAGTCAGGGTGACAGAGTGAGATCCTGTCTTAGAAAAACAAAAAGAAAAACGAAACAAAACCAAAAGCAGAGCCTTCTCCACCATCCAACCAGAGGCACCTTTACATTCTTTTAGGAACCAGCTACCCAAGTGAAACACACGGCAAGAATGAGCGGTAGCTGCTTCATCTCATTGGAAACTGAAGGATACTTGCATGTTAGTTCTTTGTACACATATAAGGAAGTATATGATCAAATGTTAATTTTACGGTTGGAAAATGTGAGAATTATACATTCCTCATTTCTATTTAATTGTCTCCCTTCACAAACAATGTTAAATGGGCAGGTGATATCTGAAATGCTCTATTTTTTTTAATTAATAGGTAATATATAAACATAATAAAAAATTCAAATAGTACAAATAAGTACATAATGACAAGTCTGTAAGAGTTTCCTTTCCCCTCCCCAGGCAACCACTCTTATAATTTTCCTGTGTATCCTTCTAGAAGTATTTAATGCACTAATAAGCATATGAGAATATAGATAGCCTCCATCTTTTTTTTTTGAGATATTTTTTAAAAAGTAAAGTACAGCTTTGTGTGGTATGTTACCATATTGGTGTATAAAAATGATGGAGGCTCTCACGCCTGTAATCCCAGCACTTTGGGAGGCTGAGGCAGGTGGATCACTTGAGGTCAGGAGTTTGAGACCAGCCTGGCCAAAATGGTGAAACCCCATCTCTACTAAAAATAAGAAAAAAATAGCTGGGCATGGTAGTGCACGCCTGTAATCCCAGCTTCTACGGAGGCTGAGACAGAAGAATTGCTTGAACCCAGGGCAGAGGTTGCAGTGAGCTGAGATCAAGCCACTGCACTCCAGCCTGGGTGACAGAGTGAGACCGTTTTTAAAAAAAAAAAAAAAAAAAAAAAAAAGAAGTAGGGTATATAAGCATCTGTACCCCACTGTAATGTCAAGTAAAATCACTAATACAAAATTAATGTGAAATATAATGTAAGATTAATAAAGTAAATTAACATAATTTATGTAATATAATGTAAAATTAATATAATTTATAAAAATTAGTTATAATTTTATAATACATTAATATAACGTAAAATTAATGGAAAATAATGTAAAATTAATATTCCCCCATAATATATGTATTTTCCCCCATCTACGCCTTTTCTCTAATTATCCTCTTTTGTGAGTTGATTTTTCAGTAAGCCTTCAGAGGGCAAAGGGGATCCTTTCTCTTGTCCCCTACAGTAATTTTATACAATATTTTAAAATAATTTTGGGCCAGTGGTTCACGCCTGTAATCCCAGCACTTCGGAAGACCAAAGCAGGAGGATCACCCAGGAGTTTGAGACCAGCCTGGGCAACATAGCGAGACCCTATCTGTACAAAAATTTTTAATAATAATAATAATAAGCTGGGCATGCCTATAGTCCCAGCTACTCTAAAGGCTGAGGTGGAAGGATTGCTTAAGCTCAGGAGTTTGTGGGTATGGTGAGCTATGATTACACCAGTGCATTCCAGGCTGGACTACAGAGCAAGATCCCCTTTCTAAAAATTAAAAAAAGTAACAATTTTGTGTATGAAACAAAGTTTTGACTGCAACTCATTATGCGAAGTCAGGTGTGACATTTCCACTTGCAGTGTCATGTGGGCACGCAAAGAGTTTCTAATTTTGGATTTTCAGATTGGGGATACTCAAGCTGTATCCATGACTGAGTTTAGAAGTGTGTCTATAAACTCCTTGAAATTGTATGAAAAATGTTAAGTATATATTTATTTTTATCAAGAAAGGATCCATGGCTTCATTCAGATTCTTATAGGGGTCTGTGATTCTAAGGATGAGAACCACTGAGTCAGCAGGTGCTTGCACAGCATCAAAAAGTAGCAGTAGCAGAAGCTGAAGTTGGGTAAGACTCACAAAATGTTTTCCTGAGTCCCCTGTAGAGGAGGAGTAAGAGAGAAGATGCTGGGGGCTGATCATGGCACAGGCTTATAGCTCTAAAGGACCTTCTCCAGGGAAGATGGTTCAATCGCATATAAATCAGGAGAACTTGTTCCCAGTAATCACAGGACCCCTCTATATTAGATTCTGTTAATGATTTAATATGCCACCTCTCTAGCAGGGGTGAGTGCCTAAACCCAGAGGAATGAATCCACAGTGACTGGGCAGGAAGGTCTCTTGATGACTTGACAAAATGAAGTAGAGGTGGGCATGGGGGGGCTTCCTGCTCTGTTACATGTCAGGCTGCTTGTTCTGTGTGTTGCTTCTAGGCCTAAAGGGTTAATTATTTCATTAGGGAGGAGGAGGAAAATGGAAGGATTTTTTTTTTTTTTTGAGATAGAATCTTGCTGTCACTCAGGCTGGAATGTAGTAGTACAATCTTGGCTCACTGCAACCTTTGACTCCTGGGCTCGTGATTCTCCCACTTCAGCCTCCCATATAGCTGGGACTACAGGAGCGCACCACCACACCTGGCTAATTTTTATAGTTTTTTTCATGTGTTTGTTTGTTTTTGGTAGAGACAGAATTCACCATGTTGCCCAGGCTGTAGAAGGTCTTTTCCATAGTAATTTACAGTCTGACACTTAGCTGCAATTTATTTCTGGTGCTGATTGTGGATATAATATTCACTCTATTTTTTCATGTCAAGCAGTATTGACCAAGAAGCAGTATGGCAATTTACTGACATCAAACAACCTGAATCTTTAAAAAGAATTCTTTAAAGGTGGCGGTTCAGGTTCCCATAGCAAAAGCTCTCAGTCCACTTCAAACAAAACCAAACACTAATAAATTACTCCCAATGAAACCAACAACAGGCCTTAGATAGAAATCCTAAATTCCTCAGGGAATTAATGTAGTACTCCATCTCAGTTTCAACTAAGTTAATCAACAAACAAACAAAAAAACATTCAGTTGGAGCTCCACATTGTTCTAGAGTTGTTAGTGCTGTAAGACTATGTGGTGAGTTTACAGAGGAAAAAAAAAACTGCTAATCAAATCACAAGGGAGATGTGATTGGTATAATAAAGAACTATCCTTGGCCGGGCGCAGTAGCTCACGCCTGTAATCCCAGCACTTTGGGAGGCTGAGGCAGGCGGATCACGAGGTCAGGGGTTTCCACCCTGACAAACATAGTGAAACCCCGTCTCCACTAAAAATACAAAAATTAGCCTGGCATGGTGGCGTGTGCCTATATTCCCAGCTACTTGGGAGGCTGAGGCAGGAGAATCACTTGAACCTGTGAGGCAGAGGTTGCAGTGAGCAGTGGGTGACAGAGCAAGACTCTGCCTCAAAACAAACAAACAAACAAACAAACAAAAGAACTATCCTTGAGAAGGAAGGTTTTAGCATTTACCATATTACCTAGAGTTTATACATAATGACCAAAATCTAAGTTTCCTTGGAAAGGTGATATGTTTTTATTAATGCTTTTATTCAATTTATGAAGTATGCACATATTCATATAAGTGTTTCTAAAACATAGTTTCTCAGTCGGGCATGGTGGCTTACACCTGCAATCCCAGAACTTTGGGAGGCTGAGGCGAGAGGATCGTCTGAAGTCAGGAGTTCGAGACCAGCCTTGGCAACATGGTGAAACCCCACCTCTACTAAAAACACAAAAATTAGCTGGGTGTGGTCCCAGGTACTCAGGAGGCTGAGGCAAGAGAATCGCTTGAACCTGGGAGGCAAAGTTTGCAGTGAGCTGAGATGGCACCACTGCACTCCTGGGTGACAGAGAAAGACGCTGTCTCAAAACATAAAAAGAAAAAAAAAAAAAAAGCATAGTTTCTCAAAGTGAGGCCCGAATCACAGTCATCCAGGGAGCTGCTTAAATAAGCAGAATCTGCATGTTGTATAAGCTTCCTGGGTGATTTTGATGTACCCTGAAGTTTGGGAACTACAGCTTTAGAAGTTACTTGAGCTTAACCTGCTAACCCTTCCCAGCTCCATCAGAAAAGGGCTGTGAACCTCTGCCTGAACACCTCTAGTGAGAGAGCTCTCGCCAACATCAAGGCTGCCCAGTCTGTGGGTTTTAAAAGCCTCTTCCTCAAATTCAACCAGAGCCTACCACCCAGCTCTGCCAAACACCTCAAAGAGCGAGTTTATTCCCTCGTCCACATGTCAAACACCTCTGGCATTTAGGGCTGCTGGCTAGCATGCACCCCCCACACTCACCGCAAACTTCTCTCTTCTTTTTCTTTAGAGACAAGATCTCACTCTGTTACCTAGGCTGGAGTGCAGTGGCACAATCATAGCTCACTGCAGTCTCAAACTCCTGGGCTCAAGGGATCCTCCTACCTCAGGCTCCCAAGTAGCTGGGACAACAGGTGTGCTCCCTTTCCAGTTGAAACAGTTCTAGTTCATCCAACCCCATTTCACATCAGCTTGACAAGAAGAAAATAAGAAAAAGAAAAACATTTGTTCAAATTTAGTTAACAATCTACGAAGCCACAAATCCAAATTACTATGAACCAAGCACTGATGGAGTTATGGTAGGGCGGAGAGGACAAGAGAACAGGCTTTTGTATCCTGGCAGCTGGATTTAAGCTTTAGTTCACAAATGGTCTGAACTTGACCAAGGACGATGATATGGAACCTTGGGATCCTCAGCTGTAAACCAATGTTAATAACCCCATTGCAGGTTGAAGTGAAGATTAGATAAGACAGTCTAAGATGAGTGTTATTAAAAGTTGCTCCAGGGAGGACACTGCAGTGTCTATCAAACTGCCTCCATACGTAGCCCTAATTGCAGTGAAAACAAACCCTCAAGGGCTAGGTTTGGACCAAATCACAGCCCAAATCCCAAGCAAAATGTTTTTGAGGTTTCTTGTTTTAGATTTAAAAGGTATATAATTTTTGGATTCTACTTCAAAATATATCTGTGATTGTTTTAGTATAAAAAGTGTTTTTAATCTGAAATATTTGTGTAAAAATGACACTCAAAGAAAATCTCCTCCTCTTGTTTTTGTTTGTTTGCTTGCTTGTTTGTTTATCACCCAGGCTGGAGTGCAGTGGTGTGATCATAATTCATTGTGGCCTTGAACTCCTGGGCTTAAGCGATCCTCCCTCTCCAGCCTCCCAAGTAGATGGGACTACAGGTGGGCGTTACCATGCCCAGCTAATTTTTAAACTTTTTGTACAGATGGGGTCTTGCTATGTTGCCCAGGCTTCCCCACCCCTTGTTTATTCTGGAACTTCAGGTACTCCCTGGCACACTGCCCACCATCCCCAGTGCCTGCCACTCATCTTGATCTCCCTCGGAGAAAAGCAGGCTTAGTCTACAAGCAGATAATAAGTGAGCTCAGGAAAACAAAAGAGTGGCTGGACATAAACAAAGAAACATGCCACTGGACATGAGCCTGGCGATGACCAGGAGACTCACCCTTTAAACACTAAGGCCTGGAGTGGTACATGGCTTGACTGTGCGGGTTACTCTCTAAATTGCTTGCAGAGAAAAATGATCCCTAACCAAATGCAAGAACATCTAGGAGGGAAATTCACAGAAGCCTTTGATCCAGTAGCTGTGTGTCTGTGCCTGTCTACATGTGGGTGGGGGCAGGGGTGTACTTGCATCCATATCCTCAATCAACAGAAATCTGACATGAGCTGAATGAAGATGGCCTTGGCCTGATAGGCTCTGGGGAGTCAGCAGTTCTTGGGTCGCTGGGGTTATCCATTTTCTTATTCCTGTCCACTTCCTCTCCTACTTGCTCTTCCATCTGTGTCTGAGAATTCCCTGGCAACAAAAAACCTAGGGTTTGGGCACTGGGCATGGTGGCTCATGCCTGTAATCCCAGCACTTTGGGAGGCTGAGGCAGGTGGATCACCTGAGGTCAGGAGTTCAAGACCAGCCTGACCAACATGGCAAAACCCCATCTCTACTAAAAATACAAAAAAATAGCCGGGCACAGTGTCAGGTGCCTGTAGTCCCAGCTACTCGGGAAGCTGAGGCAGGAGAATGGTGTGAACCTGGAAGGCAGAACTTGCAGTGAGCCAAGATCGAGCCACTGCGCTCCATCTCAAAAAAAAAAAAAAAAAAAAAAAAAAATTCTAGGGTTTGGTTATCAATAGTTACCAGTTACCTCCTGAGTAGCTGGGACTATAGGCACGTGGTGGCATGCACCTGTAGTCTCAGCTACTCAGGAGGTTGAGGTGGGTGAAACACCTGAGCCTGGGAGGCAGCGTGAGCTGTATCCAGGCACTGCACTCCAGCCTGGGCTACAGGAGTGATACTGCGTCTCAAAACACAACAAAAAATTAAAGGGCAAACAGTAGGGAATGGAAAAGGGTGCTGGGGTGTCATGGACTGGTGGGCAGGAGAATGGATAACTTGGAGAGGACCACCCTATCTATCCTTCCCACTGTCAGCAGGAGAGAGCAGATACCGAGTTGCATGAAAAGCACGAGTTATGCAGGACCCACTCTGCTATCAGCTCAGAAGACTTGCTTTGAGCCGGGGGGCACTTCTGCCGGCAAATTACTGAGAAGCAATCCTCCTTGGCCCCAAAGTCTCCAGCTGGTCAAAGCCATGACAAACTGGTGAGACTGCGCCACCGGCCGGCCAACTCAAGTCATGGCTCCTATAATGATCAGACTCCGATGTGCCGGGCACTGTGCCGAGGGCATTAGACACACGAGAAGGTAAGAAAATGGTAAGGATCTAGGAGAAAGGAGTAAGTTTCTTAAATGGAGTAAAGAAAGAATCAAAAAGTAAACTGTAAGAGGTGTTAGGCGCAGTTAGCTACAGTCAAGATTATCTCGGTCCTTTCTTTTTGATGCCCGAGCCCAGCACACGGACTGAATAAATAACTGCCGTGGTCTCTGACCCGCGTCCTGAGCTGTGTAAGCGGCCCTGGATGTCTGGATGGAGCCAGTAGTTAGGCGCCGCACTCGCCTCCCTCTCGCCCACCCGGAGCGCGTCCCGGGCCCGCTGGCCCCCTCCACCCTGTGGCCGCCCGGGCTTGCCCGCAAGCCGGCGGCGAGCACCCACTCTAGGGCGCAGCGCGGAGCCGGGCATCCCCGCGAGAGGCTCTCGGGCTATGTTTCCCGTTCCCCGAGCCCAGGACCCCCGGCCCGGAGCCCCTTTACCCCTCGTACCGAGGCCGGGCTGCGCTCCTCCTCTGCGGCTGCGGAGGTCACACCCTGCTCAGGGCCAGACGGCGGGTCTTATCCCGGACGGCGGATCCGCCCCGCTTTGGGGTGGAGACTGAGCCCGAGTTCCTGGTTTTTCCTCTGCCCACGAGACCGGAACATCCCTGGCTAGGCGAAGCGCACCTGGGGCCCCGGGCCTGGACGGCGGCGCCAGGAGCTCTCTGAGGGGCGGGCCTCGACCCTCGGCGGGTCCGCCCTCCACGCGTGCCCGCGCCCCGGGCCGGCCCGGTCCCCCGGCCTCGCCCCCTGCCCGGATTGGATAGTGCCGCCAGTACCGCCAGCCCCGCTCCTGGTCCCGCAGGGTGGGAGCAGTTGGATTCTCAGGGTCCCAGTTTCCCGGGCGCTCCACACCCTCGGAGGGCCGAGCCCGGGCCACCTCGCCAGATCCCCCCTGCGCCTGCCGCGCCCAGCTCCGCGCGGAGCCGGAGTCCCGCCGCGAATCCACGCTTCCCCCAACCCTGGAAAACCGTTTCTCTCCTAACGGCAGGCTAGTGCCGAACCCGTGGCCGGAAAAGTAGAAAGTGAAATCTGAAGGGTACATTTCATTTCCCTCTTTCATATGAAAACACATTCCCAAAAGTTTCCAGCACTTCCCTCTTCCCTGTGCGCCCAGCAGGCCGGGAAAGCTTTGGAGTAGGAGTTAGGAGCAGCTCCGGATCTTTAGGTTTAGACACTGTTCGTAGCTCCCAGGTTCGACTTGGCGCGGCGCTCATCCCTTGTAATAGTGTTGTGTTTTCATATCTGCTTCCCCTGCTGGACACAGCCTCTTGAAGCCACCAACTAGGGCCAGGTCGTCTTAGCACCCATGCCCAGCACCGATTCCGCCACGTAGTGAATGCTTGCAGAATGAATCCGTTGAGTCTATAGGCAAATTCGATTTTTTAAAAAAACAGAGAACAGCCCGTTTGGGGAGTGTTTTCTATCCGACACATCAAAATCTAAGTGGTTAATGGCACCCTTAAAGCTGGAGAGGTAACATTAAATTATTTCATTAAGATGTAATTTTAAAAGGTGGTTTAATATGGTTTAGAGCATGGGTTTTAGGATCAGTCTGATTTGGATACTAAAACTGGTTCTGCCTCTTTTGTCTGCATGTGATAACTTAAAAAATTAAGGCTGGGAACGGTGACTCATGCCTGTAATCCCAGCACTTTGGGAGGCCAGGGCAAGTGGATCGCTTGAGCCCAGGAGTTTGAGACCAGCCTGGCTGACGTGGTGAAATCCCATCTCAAAAAAAAAAAAAAAAAAAAAAAAAATGCACACACACACACACACACACACACACCCATTAGCCAGGTGTGGTGGCATGCGCCTGTAGTCCCAGCTATTCAGTAGGATGAGGTGGAAGAAACACCCGAGCCTGGAAGGTGGAGGCTGCAGTGAGCTGAGACTGCACCACCGCACACTAGCCTGGGCAACAGAGCGAGACACTGTCACAAAAAAAAAAAAAAAAAGAAAAGAAAAGAAAAAATAAGTAAAATAACTAGCCGGGTGCGTAGCCACGCCTGTAGTCCCAGCTACTGGCCAGGCTGAAGCAGGAGGATCACTCTAAGCCCAGGAGGTCAATGTTGCAGTGAGCTATGACTGCACCACTGCACTCCAGCCTGGGCGACAGAGTGAGACCTTGTCTCAAAACAAAAACAAAAACAAAACAAAACAAAAAATTAAAGGGCAAACAGTAGGAAGAAATGAAATACAGATAATTCATTTCCTCAGCAAGATGAGAGAGACACTCACTGCATCCCTTACAACCAACAGTTAGTCTGCGTGAGGTGGCTCAGACTGTAATCCCAACACTTTGGGAGGCCCAGGTGGTTGCTTGAGGCCAGGAGTTCGGGAGACTAGCCTAGGCTACATGGTGAAAACCTGTCTCAAAAAAGAGAGAGAGAAAAAGAAAAAATTAGGCTACACGAAAAGAATAAAGGTTAGGAATGAAGCAGACGCTGTTGGCACCCCGCTCAAATAATCTTTACTAGGTGGGTGCATCCAGCCCCAGCTCACTGCCCCCTCACTGCCCACTTCTGCCAACATTTGCGCTCAGACCAGACTGGGGAAGCCACAGCTAGAGGCTGACTTTTTTAGGGTATAAAAGGCCAGGAATAAATCTGCGGTACCCTTCATATGCCAGAGCTCCCATGGGATCAGACTGAGGCTAAACTTCATCAGAAATTAGCCCAGTTTCTCCCTCTGGCCTATCCTATTTCCCTCACTTACCTAGAGGCTTCCCTCGAGAATACGCTCACTACAGCACTTGCACTAGAATCCTAGGATCAGGCTCTGTTTCTAGGAAAACTGATCTAAGAATATTTTAAAAATTAATATAATTATAGAAATTTGACTCCAAGAAGCCTTTAAATTAAAGACAGGGCTGGGTGCTGTGGCTCACGCCTGTAAACCAGCACGTTGGAATGCCACAGTGGGAGGATGGTTTGAGGTCAGGAGTTCGAGACCAGTCTGGGCAATATAATGAGACTCTCTCCCCCACTCACCATGTCTCTTAAAAAAAAAAAAATAGCCAAGCCTAGTGACGCACACCTCTAGTCCCAGCTACTGGGGAGGCTGAGGCAGGAAGATCACTTGAGCCCAGGGGTTTGAAGCTGCAGTGAGCTATGCCTCTGCACTCCAGCCTGGGTGACAGAGTGAAACTCTGTCCACCATGCGCCCCCCCCACCGCAAAAAAACAAAACAAAACACTTTTTTAAATTAAAATAAAATTTAAAATCTCACAAGGACAAGGGAATAAAAGAGGAAAAATAATAAGAGTTTGGAACCTGGAAAGCACGTGGACAGGCAACAACTGACTTAACAGACCTGAGAAAGCCGACTTCCAAACCAGGAGTAGGGAAAACCAAGAAACAACATGACAGTGGGATTTCTCGGGAGAGTTTGCTGCACTGGATGCATTTGAAAGTGAGTGTGCAAGTGAGACTAAACCCAGGACGATTTCTTGTAAGTCTGTACAAGAAGCAGTCAGCCTCCCCAACAATGCACAGTGGCCACTGCTCCTCTTCCGCCAGGGCGGATGATTGGACGCGTGTTCTCTGAAGAATCATGCAGGGCTCTCTGGAATGGGGACACCAGATGTAGTCGAGGTGTTCTGGTTGTCTAAGGTTGCCTAAAAACCACCCCAACACTTGAAGATGACTTAAAACAATGACCATTATATCTCATGATTTTCTGGGTCTGAATTTGAACTGAGCAATTCTTCTGTTCCATCTGGCATCAAGCAAGATCACTTGGTGTTACCTGTTTGGACGAACGGAGGCAAGATGGTGCACTTCCGGGTTCTTCTTCACCACCAACTCTTCCCGCGCGCGCGAAAATGCAGCCGGCGCCCAGGGAGGGTGCAGACCAACTGGGCATGTGCCAGGTGACGTCAATCTGAAGAGACCAAGATTTACCTGGTCGCACCTGCGGAACGCCCCTGACACGCCCATGCCCCACCTATTGCCCTCCCACTCCTAGAAAAGCCGCTCTCCGCCATTGAGCCACGCGGCCTTCTTGCAGCCCCACTCCTGTCGGGATGTCGGGACTGTGGGAAGTCTGTCCCAGAGCCCCACTGCAGGGAGACTCTGCCGGCCTCCTTTGCCGGAGGCCGACAGACTTCTCCCGCACACCTTAGGTTACCAAAATAAACGTGCAGTTTTGCGCCTGACCTTTGCCTACTTGCTGGTTCTTTTGTGCTCGCTCTGGTGGTCTTAGAAAAACAAGACATTATCCAGCTGGCAGATGGACCAGTCTGGAGAACTCACATATTGGGTACCATGATCAGAAGAGCTGGAAGGTTGGTCTCGACTGGCACTGTCAACTAGAGCATCTACACATGCCCTCTTTACATGGCAGGCTCAGGGTCAGGTTTCCTTCATGGAGGCTCAGGGTTTCCAGAAAGGACACTCCAAGACATCCAGGCAGAAGTTACAAGGCTTCTTATTATGCAGGCTTGGAAGCTGTTGAACGTTATTTCTGTTGCATTCAATAAGTCATGCCTGTCACTAGGGCCAGCCTAGATTCGAGGGAAGGGGATTAGGCTCCATCCCTGAGTGGGGAGGGGTGGGAGGGTGCAAAGAACTTGCAGCCGTCTTTCATCAAGGCCAAGAGATGAACACAAGACTAGGGCTACTGTACTGAAATTGAAGAGCCACATGAAACTTAAGATGATGTCTACTGAGCTGCTTGGTATTCTTCCCACTTGGCTCCTAGAACTCTGGCAGCCAGGATCAAACTCACTAAGATGGAGAGTTTGGAATACTCTTCTCTGGGGAATCTAAGAGGAAAGACCTGAAAAAAATGTAATCATTTGTGCAATTAAACTGGAGGAACCTGTTGGTCAACTCATCCTTGTCAAGCCCCACCCACTTACACACGCAGTCAGGGCTTCCAGGCAGCTTTGCAGATCTCACTCTTAGGTTTGCGAGATAAAATACAGGACACTTAGTTAAATTTGATTCTCAGTTAAACACCAAGTAATGTTTTACTAAAATATAAAATACTCATGTACTATAAGTATGTCCAAAATATTGCATGAGACATACTTGTACTAAAAATTATTCATTGTTTATCTAGAATTCAAATTTAACCAGACATCCTGTCTTTTTTTTTTCTTTCTTTTTGTTGCTAAATCTGGCACACTTAAGAGCAGACAGCTGAAGGTCATCACAATGTAAGGGAAGGATCTGACATTAAAGACAGAACTCAAAACATGCTAACAGGAAAAAAGAGACAAGGAAGGAAAAGAGTATATAGGGAGAAGAAAACTGAGAAATCTATTATTGATCTTCTCTGAGAAAGTCAGAGAACACTGCACTCAGAGTGGTTCTCTGAGAAAATCAAACAAAACAGAAAAACTGGGCGCAATGACATGAGCCTGTAGTCCCTGCTACTTGGTAGGCTGAGGCAGGAGGACCACTTGAGCCCAGGAGTTTGAGGCTATAGTGTGCTATGACCACACCTGTGAACAGCCACTGCACTCTAGCCTGGGTGACATAGCGAGACACTAGCTCAATAAGTAAATAAATAAATACTCTAAAAAAGGAACACTCATAGAACCAAACACAGCTCTTTTAAATTAAAAATACAATAGCAGAAATGAAAAACTCAGTAGAATGTTAAGAAGATAAAGTTAGAAAATATCCTAGAATGCATAGACAAAAGGCAAAGAGAAGGGGAAGAAATATTAAAAAAATAAGAAGATTAGAAAGCCAGCCCTGGACATCTGGGAAACGGGAAGAAATGAATTATTCAATTATGTATTTTGAGAAATAAAGAGCATGCATTTCCACATTGAAAGTGCTCACTGAGCACAGTGCAATGGACAAAACCAGAACCACACCAAGGCACATTGTGATGAAACTTCAGAAGACTGAGGACATAGAGAAGATCTTACAAGTACCCAGGAGGAAATAAGGTTTCACATAAAGGATCCAGAATCAAAATGGCATCTGATTTCTCAGTAGCAACACATGAAACTGAAAGACAATGGAATAATGTCTTTAAAATGCTGAGAGTAGGCCGGGTGCAGTGGCTCACACCTGTAATCCCAGCACTCTGAGAGGCCAAAGTGAGTGTATCACTTGAGGACAGGAGTTCAAGACCACCCTGGCCAACATGATGAAACCCCATCTCTACTAAAAAATACAAAAATTAGCCAGGCGTGGTGGTCGCCTGTAATCCCAGATACTCAGGAGGCTGAAGCATGAGAATCACTTGAACCTGTGAAGTTTCAGTGAGTCAAGATGGCACAACTGCACTCCAGCCTAAGTGATGGAGCGAGACTCTGTATCTAAATAAATTAAATAAATAAGTAAATAAAATGCTGAGAGAAAATTATTTCTAACATAGATTCTCATACCCACACAAATTAGCAGTCAAATGTGGGGGTAAATATATTTCAGACATGTACAATTTCAAAATATTTATCTCCCATGTATCTTTTCTTAAGAAGTTTTCAGATGATGAAAGCTTTTCCACCTAAACAAGGACATAAACCAATAAACTTTTTTCTTAAAAAAAGGCAATAGCAGAATGAACAACTGAGAATTGAATGATGGGGAAGGGTAATTAGTTAATACTATAGTTATGAACTTCTAATTTTTCTTAACTCTAGAGTACAGCTAACATTTACTTACTGTATGCACTTACTATGTGCCAGTCAGTATTCTAGGTGCTTTAAATATACGGTATTAATGAGTTAATCCTCACATGGCTCTATGAGTTAGGTACTCTCATAGAGTAGGTGTCAAGAAGTATTACTATTAATGGTATACAATCATTTATTAATTCAACAAGTTGCATTAAACTTCCTACT
Organism: Piliocolobus tephrosceles; assembly: GCF_002776525.5. NCBI lineage: Eukaryota > Metazoa > Chordata > Mammalia > Primates > Cercopithecidae > Piliocolobus > Piliocolobus tephrosceles. The sequence goes on along the minus strand of NC_045448.1, from coordinate 70,357,575 downwards.
GCAGATTGTATTTTTCAGAATTGCTGCAACAATATGTTCAGTCCCATGTGCTCTTCCAAAAACCCTGCCTCCCATCTTAATCAAGAGGTGGCATCTAAGTCCTTTCCCCTTGAACCCAGGTAGGCTTCATAGATGGATTTCTGTGACTGCACAACTAAAGTAATGCTATGTGACTTTCAAAACTGGGTCTTAAAAGGAGACCTGGTCGTCTAGCTCTAGGCATCAGTTAGCTCTCTTGCTCGGAACATGTGCCTTTGGAGTGTGTAAGTACAGCAGCCCTGAAACCACCACGTTGCAGAGATCATGTAAATAGACTCCATGAAAATAAAGAAAGAGTCAAGGAACTTTGACTGTTTCATCCCCCAGCAGTTTGAATTTTCCCAGTCCCAGTGCCAGGCATGTGAATAAGGAAGACTTCAAGGCCATTCCAGTACAATCTCTGTCTCATGGTAGCCAGGTGACACATTCTAAGTGGGAACCAACTAGCTGAGCCCAATCACCAGAATCATGAGAGACAATAATAAATGACTGTGGTTGTTTCACATCCCTGAATTTTGAGTGTTATTTTTTGGAGCGATAGACAAGAAGAACACTTCCAGGGAAAATTGGGTTTTAGCCTAGACTTCTGAATCTCCTCTCGAAATACTCACTGAAATGGCCCAACACATGTAACTAGGGGATTTTTTTCCCAGAGTGGCAAGTCTTTCCTCTGATACTGCAGTTGAGTCCAAAGCTCATACCGTTTATTGCACAACAGCCAATAAGTTGAGAGACAAGGTGTTGAGGCAAGGAAGATGACTTTGTTTCAGGGAGCCAGTAAAAAAGATGACGGTGGACTAGTGTCCTAAAGCACCCTAAGTTGATAGATTTTTAGGCTCTTTTATGTTGGGGGAAAGGGGAACAGGGAAGAAGTTAAAGTCCAGAGGTGACTGGTGACCACAGACATCTGGGCATCAACAGGGGTCCAAGGAGGTTGCAAATCTTCTTTGTTCATAGTTAACTGCTTGTCAGATCCACCCTTTTCCTATAAATCTTTAAGACAGCATTGTTACTTGTGTACATACTTCCTTACCTCCTCAGAGATCTGTTTCAAAAGACAGATAGTCATTAGTTCTACAGTTAAACTATAAAATAAATTATTTCCATGATTAACTTGGCCTACATGTAGGAATAAGCAAAAGCAGTTAGCTTGTGAGGTTAGAAGCAAGATGAAGTTAGCTATGTTAGATTTTTCTCACTGTTACAATTCCCCAGTATTAAAGGTTCCTTCCATAATCTTGTGGAGTTGGGGACAACAGAATGTTTTCTCTCATTTGGCTACTTTCCACTGGGCAGGGTTGACAAGGGGTGACTGTGGAATGAAACTATTTGACCTGGCTAAGGAAATATTCCTTAATGCTCCTTTTAGGAGCAATGATTATAGGCATCTCCCTTCTTGTTTCTCCAGTTTTTGAGCTAAGAGGGGCCCTCTAGTAGTGTCAACTTGAGTATAGTGTACCTACAGCTTTATTCCAGCAAACTTCACTGATGAGTGGGTATTCAGCAACATCTCAAACAGTCCCATTCACTTGTTCCTTCCAGGTTTTTAGGAGGACCTGATCTCCCAGTTGAAAAGGATTTAGGGCTACGTCTGTGGGATGAGTAGTTCTGCATGTAATATTTCACTGGGCTCAATTTCAGCCCACTTTGGGGAGCCACTCTAATCCACAACAGGGCAACTAGCAATGCCTTATCCCAAGTCAAATTAGTTTCTTGACATATTTTAGCAATGTTTCTTTTTAGGTATGGTTCATCTTTTCAGTTTTTCCCATCAATCAGGATCTCCAAGATGACAATCTAAAAGTTGCAGGAAGGGGCAAATCACAGTTTCCCTTGGCACTCCTATAACCATTATTGTCCTGTTTGAACCGGGATACATGGGTGTTGACTACAGAATATATGGCTTCTGCATCAGTAAGAATGTAAATAAGTTTGTTCCCTACTGTCAATTGTACCTGGACACCTGAGGGGATATGACAACAGATTGACTAAACGTATATATTTAGCATGTTACAGGAGGGGCTATAAATATCCATGAAGGAAACACATATATTGAACATGTATTGAACATGTATGTAACATATGATCCATGTTTACCTTGGGGTAGAGGCTTAACATTTAAATTTAACCAAACCTGTCTAGAAATAGGCCAGTCCCATTAAACAGCTGTGTCTCATTTTGGGTGATGGCATTGCAGGTGGGAAAATAATAAATACTCAAAAACAATGGACAAGGCTAGAATCTAATACCAGGTATACTATAGTTTTCTTCTGAAATATAATTTTTCTCTTCAGTCCTGTATTTCTATCAAAGACAAGTCAAAGTAGAATCAATTTATTTGCAAAATAAGTTTTAGTTTTATAATACTTGGCCTGATTATTTGCCTAAAGTGCAGCAAGAATAATTATTTGCTGCACTTTAGGCCCTTTTTAAAAAATTGGCTTTGCTGGGACTTGTTTTTTCACAAGGAATTTCAAATTAGACTTGTTAAAAGCCTCCAGCCCAGCCAAGGATTTAATTGTGCCTGCAGATACCTGTATGAATTGGGTGAATTCCTCTCTTCTCAAGATTCCAAAATAACTTGGGGTTCTTAAGCCTGTCAGAAAGTGACATTTTTTTACTTAGTACAGGTCAGGAACTTTGTAAAGAAATCACACAGCCATGGTATAAGGCCAGTCTTTCCAAGGAGCTTTTTATCAGCTCTGTAAACTCAATATCAATTCTTCAAACCAGTCTGAGCATATCTTTAAAAATGTCATTCTAGTCAAACTCTTGGTAAAATAACCAGTGTCTCCATCTGTGTCCTTTTGTAAAAGAAAACAGACTTAGTCAAATAACTATATTGCCGTAAATTAAGAATACTCACAAATAGTTTCCAAATTCTGAATAAATCAGGTGGAGAGAAAGAAATATGCTGCAAATTTTGGTCACAAGAGTAAACTTTACTCAATTATTAAACACTGTATATAGTTTAAAAGAAAAAAGTTTTCTTGACGCTGAAAAACAAAGCAAAAAGAATCATCAATGTTTCAAACAAGAAAGTTAAAAAATCATTTTAGTCCTCTATTAATTCAGTCCCATGTAATTAATTCTTATTTTGCTTGATGCCAAGCTAGAAATCCTCATTAATGCATCAACTTTTCAATTAGAGTCTGGGAATTTTTTTCTCTAGTCCGAATGGCACAATCTCCAAAGTTATCAGAAATCTGCATTCGAGAGTACCTGTCAGGGTCCTTTTCATGAACTCCCCTAAAGAAGCAAGTTTTGGATTATAGCTTTTTTAGAAGAATCAGTGTAAAACAATTAATTGTAAATGACAAAAGTCTTAGAATAGCTGTAAAGGCAATTGACATGGAAATTTGGCTATTTCTGTGGTATACAACAATTTTACATAAAAATCATAATTATTACTGATAACATACACTAAGACACTTAAGAATTTTAGGAATCTCATATAATTTTGGAACTCATATTAATAACACATTTTTATATTAATAAATATAACCCAAAGAAAGTTAAACATCATTTTATATTTGACAATGCTTCCTATATAATTTTAACATACTAATTAAGTCTAATATGTCTCTCTTAGACCTTCAGAGGACTTAATAGCTAAAAAATTAGTTGAGGGTTAAAAGGCTAAGTTAAGAATTTCAAATTTAATTTTGGAAAGTTTATTAAATATTGAAGCTTTAAAACACTTGAGGTCAGCTTGGGCAACATGGCAAGACCCCATCTCTAAAAAGTAAAATAAAAAATTAGCTGGGCATGAGGGTACATGACTATGATCCCAGCTACTTGGCTGAGGTAAAAGGATTGCTTGAACTGAGAAGGTCAAGGCTGCAGTGAGCCATGTTCATGTCACTGCACTGCAGCCTGGGTGTCAGAGTGAAACCATGTCTAAAAAAATAAATTAATAAAATAAAACACTTGGGATCACAGGTCACAGGTCACTGTGAAAGAGCTGTCATTCATTTAGCCAAAGTGATCATTTAAAGATTTCAAAAAGCAAAGACCTTTACCCTTTGACAGAGAGGAGACTCAGTTCCCAATCATGATTGGGATAGCATGAGGCCAACTAAATAAAGATAGCATGAGGCCAACTAAATCAGTCTCCCTGTCTCTCTCTCGCTTCTTTTTCCTGCAGTTTACTCAAATGGTAAACAAAAATCTTTTATTATCTTATTAGTATTACACAAAATTTTTGCTCAAAAGAGAAAACCAAATTTTACCTTTGTATAGTGCATTATTCATATTAAAGATACTTTAAATAAACCTTATAAACAAATCTATCTAATTTCAATCAGTTTGACCATAAGGTAAGATTTCCATAAACCTTTTATAACCTTTTACAATTTTCCATTAAAAAGCAGATCAGTGCCCTAAGGAAACCTTGTTATTCCTACACAGTGCTCAGACAATGGCCTTGCATCAGTGTGCTTTTGATATTAACGTTTAATTGATAGAGAAACTTTGAACTAATTTTATCCCTCAAAATCAGCCCCTATAATCTCATACACCCACCTCTTCCATGTTAGTGCCTGGGCCTAGAGGGATTAACAAGTTTTAATTTCTGGATATGTGCCTCAGAAGTGCAATCCATTTCGATTGTCACCTTCTGCCTAGTCTGAAGACAAGGCTTTGATTCGTGTCAATGTTTAAGATTTATCAGGAGTCAGTGACTTTTTCAGATCTGGGAGTCAAAGCCCTATAACATAACACCACAAAGACTTTAAAAGCAATACAGAAAGTTACATGGATGTAAAAACTTTAATTCTTTTATGTCTCAGTTTCCTAAGGAATCAAAAACTTAGTAAAGATAACAAGGAATTGTCTTGATAAAACATAAAATGTGTTTTACAGGTCAGTTATAAAAAGGTAAAGAAAGACCATCTGTAGTGTGATTGCTTCTCCATATGGGAAACCCATTTAGATAACCTGGAAGTCAAACCTGATGAAAAGGTACTTGACTTAATCAGACACAGGAAGAGTGTGTCCTGGGTCATGAGTAAAATTTCTTGGTTACATGAAACGATTTAGACATATCAAGAAAAGCCAAGGGTACAGAAACAAGTTTATACTGGAGGAAAACGTTCCTTTTTTTAGATCTTTAAGGTAAGATATTTTAGCATCAGACCACAACCTAGTTAGAAGTGCAGGAAAAAATTTACAGGAGCTGCTGAAAAAGTTTAAGGAGAGAGTTAACATTTCAGGCCTTCTCAAGGGGAGAAAAAGCTAAAAGCAGCAAGATACAACAAAAGTTGAACTTCTGATATATGAACTGATAAGTTTTCAAAAAGAAACAAGTTACAGAGCTAAAAATCAATATCTCTTACAATTTTATTTAGAGAAAATTAATACCTTAAAGAAATCTTGTTCAAAAATAGGAGACAAAATTTAGAAAGATTATTATGTTTCCTTTAATTATAACCAATTTAATCACATACAAAATCCCTTTTATAAATTCTCTTTTCTTTATAACCTTCCTTACCAAAAATACATCTTCATATCCATAACTTGCTTCACAGTTCTCTTTCCTATTTACTGCTTTCTTTCTGCTTCTTTCATAAATAACTTTGAAATAATCTTCAAATTATGTAAAATTATTCTTTTTCTCAATAAGAACACAACTTTAGATCTTTCTTATATTCTCTCATCAAAAAAACATCTTACTTTGATACACTTTCTATAGAGAATTATATATTAACTAGAATTATTATTTTTAGTAACCTTAAATTTTGGTAAAAACCTAAGAAACAAGAAATCTTGAACTATCAGATATTAGTATTTTCTAGGTGAAACCACTCCACAATTTTTAGAAACTTATGCTACCATATCCTAACCCTTTCTTAATTGAAAATGACCCAGGTAGCTAATGAGCATCCAAAATAATTTTAAGATTTTAAATTACAAAAAATTTACCTACAAGTATTTATTCTATTCATATTCACTGAATTCATTCATTTTTAGCAGTTTATCTAGATTACTTCTGAAAACTGAGAAGTTAGACAGAGCTAGTCATCATTTCATGTTATTTTTTGTTTGTTTGTTTGAGATGGAGTCTCATTCTGCTGCCCAGGCTGGAGTGCAGTGGTGCAATCTCAGTTCACTGCAACCTCCGCCTCCCAGGTTCAAGCAATTTTCCTGCCTCAGCCTCCTGAGTAGCTGGAACTACAGGCACGTGCCACCACATCTGGCTAATTTTTGTATTTGTAGTAGAGACAGGGTTTTGCCACATTGGCCAGGCTGATCTCGAACTCCCGATCTCAGGTGATCTGCCTGCCTTGGCCTCCCAAAGTGCTGGGATTACAGGAGTGAGCCACCGCGCCTGGCTCTGTTATTTTCTCGTTAACCATTTCTTACAGCCTGTGAATATCAGATGTTCATCTAAGTAATAACCTTAAAGTTAAACATATGGGGCTGGGCGCAGTGGTGCACACCTGTGAATTCCAGCACTTTGGGAGGCTGAGGCGGACAAATTGGTTGAGCTCAGGAGTTTGAGACCAGCCTGGGCAACATGGTGAAAACCCCATCTTCACACACACACACACACACACACACGCGCGCGCGCAAATACAAAAATTAGCCAGGAGTTGTAGTGTGCACCTGTAGTCCAGCTACTCAGGATGCTAAGGTGGGAGGATTGCCTGAGGCCAGGAGGTCAAGAGTTAGCTAAGATCATGCCACTGCACTCCAGCTTGGGCAACAGAGTGAGACTATGTCTCAAAAAAACAATGAAAAAGTTAAATGCATGGGTATTTTTGCCAATAACCCAGAAGGCATAGCTGTTTTCATTATACCAACAATATTAAATGAGTCTTACTTGTCAAAAAAATCACATAATCATTCTATTTTTGTTGGGGTTTATAGGTTTATCACCTTTGTGCCAAACCCTAGCACCTTAAAATACCTAGCAAAGCAAACATAAAGTAATCAGTAAATTCAGACAAAAATGTATGATGATAATTCTGAAGACATTTCTATTTTTATTTTACTGATAACTTTAAGACTAGTTTATTAAAGATTTACTTAAGTCATGTGAACTTGAAAGTATTTGAACTTATTTATTTAATTTATGAGGACTCATTTACTTATAAGCCAATTCGGTACCATGCTAGACCATCAACGGTGAGTTTTATCTCAATACCAGCAGGTTAATAACAACCGATTCAAAGCAGGCAGAAAAGCAAAGAAAGAGATAGAGAGCTTTAGAAGTCCCTGCTTAACTCGATGGTCGCTGGTTAACCATTTGAGCTTTGACTTTTTCTTACTGTAATTTGCCCATTAGTTTTTAAATGTGCACAAAAATGGTCGTAATATATAACCAGCTGAACTTCCAGAAAACCTGGTATGCCTTGGAACTTCTCCATGTTTTAAAATATATAAGCCAGGGGCCCATGGATTTTTTGGCTCCTTTTATGTTAGGGGAAGGGAGAACAGAGAGGGGTTAAAGTCTAGAGGTGATTGGTGACCACAGACATCTGGGCATCAGCAGGGGTCCGAAGAGGTTGCAAAACTTCTTTGTTCATGGTCAAATGCTTGTCAGGTCCACCTTATTGCTATAAATCGTTAAGACAGCATTGTTTAAATGTTGTGTGCATACTTCCTTATCTCCTCAGGGGTCTATTTCAAAACAGAGGTAATCATTAGTTCTACAGTTAAACTATAATCTAAATTCTTTCCATGATTAGCTTAGCCTACATGTAGGAACACACGAAGGCTGTTAGCTTGTGAGGTTAGAAGCAAGATGGAGTCAGCTATGTTCGATTCCTCTCACTGTTACAATATTGGCAATGGTAGTCTCAGGAGGATGGCCAGGCCACATCCAGTCTGGCTGTAGTCTCAGCTACTCGGGAGGCTAAGGCAGGAGAATGGCTTGAACCCAGGAGACGGAGCTAGCAGTGAGCCGAGATCATCCCACTGCACTCCAGCCTGGGTGACAGAGCGAGACTCCATCTCAAAAAAAAAAAAAAAGTCACAGATCAAGGTCTCCGAGGAAAAGGTGACACCCACAGCTTGCTCCACATCCAACCTAGGCCTCTAAATAATGTAAGGCATAGCAAGGCAACTGATAAGCAACATGCCTTCGATCAGCACAACTTCTTGACTGGGTCCGCTTTTGTCACTGTAATAATGGTTTTTCTTTTTTCTTTTTTAGAGATGGATTTTTGCTCTTATTGCCCAGGCTGGAGTGCAATGGTGTGATCTCGACTCACTGCAACTTCCGTCTCCTGGGTTCAAGTGATTCTCTTACCTCAGCCTCCCGAGTAGCTGGGATTACAGGCATGTGCCACCACGCCTGGCTAATTTTGTATTTTTAGTAGAGATGGGGTTTCTACCTGTTGGTCAGGCTGGCCTCGAACCCCCAACCTCAGGTGATCTGCCCACCTCGGCCTCCCAAAGTGCTGGGATTACAGGCATGAGCCACTGCACCTGGCCGGCACTATGACAGTCTTTACTCGATGAATTCTACTGCTGTTTGGGAAGAAGCATTGCCCGGTTTATGTCACTTCTAGATATCAGATATTAGATATTCTCAGAACTTCTTGTTTACCTGATCTACAGACACAGTGAACAACACCCCCAAACCCACTCCCATCAAGGGTAAAACCTAATATTCTACAGAACATGTAACTAAGAAATAGCATTAGCATTTGGTATTTCTGTTTTTTCCTGCCCCAAAAGAGTGGCACCTTTTCTTTCCTTCCCCAAAACCTGTTTTGCTTACCATGCACTGCTGCAGCTCAGCAAAAAGAGGAACCTTATTTGACTACAGGGAGGTTAATCATTTGCATTATATCAGTATAAAGTTCAGCATAGTTTGACAGTCAAATATGCATTTGCAGACCATTGCTTCCGAGGAAGTGTCCTACCCTCCCCTTTACTCAGATGCATGACAGCTGACCAGGAAGGCAGTTTTTATTCAATTATTGGTTTTTTAAAAAACACCTGCTCTTTGAGGTTGTGCCCTTCTGCTGCTGAGCTGCAGCTCATATTCAAGCGTCATCAAACCAAGCCAGCATTATGAAAATAACTCTGATTACAGGGGTCAACATGGTCTCATTTGTTTTCACAAATACTCTAGGTGGATGTGGATCGCCCTGAAGTGACTGCAGTTAAGTTGGCTATTTTCAAAAACAAAGCAGCTGCAAATAGTCCAGGGTGAAAGTCAGCATCACCACTTAGTTCTTTCATACAGGTTTTTGTAGTAGAGCTTTCAGCTTGAGCTAAGTTTGTGGCCACTGCTAAGTTGGAGCAAGTCTGGGTTGGTCTGGCAGATGGATGGAAAAAGTCCACCAGAGGTCGGAGAAGCCTTATGCACGAAGGGAAGGGAGCCAGTTGCGCTGAAGTTAATTGCAGGAAATTGCAGTCATTGCAGGAAACTCCACATCCCAAGAATAAAACTAGGACCCAGCCTCTAGGAAATAAGTCTCAAACACTGAGTGGGATGGAACCAGGCCCTATGTTGTTACCTTCTGCATCCTGGTAGACACAGGGAGGCCTACTGGTGGCTACAACAGACTCATGAATTTTAATATAAATAGTGACATTGTGGCTTTTGGCTTCTCAGGGCCAGCAATCCTCAGGGCCAGCACTTCAAACCCATCGACCTAAAAGGCAGCTTTGGGGAACTGTTGATGGAGACGTAATTTTGCCTTACCCAGCAGCACTTCCCTGTCATCACTAATGGATGGAGAAAGTGAATATATGACATTAGTAGTGCCTCGTCCCCTTCCTACGTTGGCAGTGGGCCTTGCTAATGGGCCATGATTAAGCGATCCCTAAGCAGCAGAGATGACTGCAGCTGTTAGATCAGTTTACCAGTCTTCCATTCAGTAAGGAGACAACACACCCAGACAGACAGTTTCTCACAGTGCAGCTGGCAGCATCAGCATTATGTTTATGTAGGTTCTCGTTTACCTCCAAGTCACATAGGGGCCATGCGGAGGCAGGCCCAGGTGGATACTGAGCAGACAGTGGATCTATGTCACAGCTGAAGAACATTGAACCTTAGAAACCCGCATCTTAGAAGGAGACTGCTCACAAATCTGCTTGTCCTTCTGGGTTTTTTTGTTTTGTTTTGTTTTGTTTTTTGGTGTTCTTTTTGTTGTCGTTGTTGTTGTTGAGATGGAATTTCATTCTTGTCGCCCAGGCTGGAGTGCAATGGTGCAATCTCGGCTCACTGCAACCTTTGCCTCCCGGGTTCAAGCAATTCTCCTGCCTCAACCTTCCAAATAGCTGGTATTATAGGCATGCACCACTATGCCCAGCTAATTTTTGTATTTTTAGTAGAGATGGGGCTTCCTCATGTTGGCCAGGCTGGTCTTGAACTCCTGACTTCAGGTGATCCACCTGCCTTGACCTCCCAAAGTGCTGGGATTACAGGTGTGAGCCAACGTGCCCAGCCCTCCTGGGTTTAAAAAACAGATATTTTTTAAAATAAAAGTAGAGGTGGGGTCTCACTATGTTGTCCAGGGTGGTCTCAAACTCCTGGCCTCAAGCGATCCTCCCACCTTGGCCTCCCAAAGTGCTGGGATTACAGGTGTGAGCAATCGTGCCTGGCCCCTCCCTGGAGAATGTAAGCAAATCTCCAGGGAATAAAGGGCACAGTCTCTAGCTCTGTTACCCTGGAATATCTCAGAAAGACGCATCTCCAAATCTCTTTGCGGAGTCACTATCTTTATCTTTCCAAGACTGTCTGTTATACAAGTATCTGTGAACAAAACTGTCAGTGCCTTTTGCTCAGAAGGTTTCCAGAAACACAAAAGCCATGGAGAATTATCTCCCAACAATTATAACATCTTTTTATAAACTGAACACAGTATGTTTTATTCACACCCCAGTAATAAAAACTAACTTTAATATGATGAAAATGTCACTGTATATAACTTCGTGTGAAATATAAAAATCCATGAACAGCGTATAAAAATAATGACTATGAAGTGATATCTTTCTGGTAGTTCTTAACTCTACCCTGGGATTTCTTGAGAATAGCATTGTTGACATTTTGGGCTGGATGTTTATTTGCTGTGAGGTGGCTGTCCTGGCATTGCAGGATGTTAGGCAGCACTCCTGCTTATCCACTAGACACCTATAGCACTATCCCTAAGTCGTGCCAAAAATGTCTCCAGACATTGCCAAACATGTCCTGGGAGGCAAAATCACTTCCCATTGAGAACCACTGCTCTATGCTATTCTCTTCTCATATAGTCATGCTTTAAGAATAAATTGTCAAACATCAAATGCCTAGGAATAAATCAGTGGAAGTTGTATAAGACTACTACGCTGAAAATTACAAGACATTATTGAGGGCTATGCACGGTGGCTCACACCTGTAATCCCAGCACTTTGGGAGGCTGATTCACTTGAGGTGAGAAGATAGAGACCAGCCTGGCCAACTAAAAATGCAAAAATTAGCTCTGCATGGTGGCTTGCAACTGTAGTCACAGCTACTCGGGAAGCTGAGGCACGAGAATCGCTTGAACCCGGGCGGTGGAGGTTGCAGTGAGCTGAGATCATGCCACTGCACTCCAGCCTGGGCGACACAGCAGACTCCATCTCAAAAAAGAAAAATATTATTGAGGAAAAATACAGAAGATCTAATGGAAGAAGGTACTTATGATTTCATATTGTAAATATGTAATGCTCCCAAATTGATCCATAAATTCAAATGATCCAAATCATCTCATCAAGGGTTTGAGTTACATATGTAGAAACTGACAAACTGATCCTAAAATTTAGACCCAAAATGCAAACGGCCAAAAATAGCAAAGTCTATCTTGAAGAAAAAGATTAATGCCAGAGATGTAAAACTATCAAGACTCAATAATATAACACTTAAAGTCGGTGTGGTGTTCATACAAAGATAAACAAATAGACAAATGGAATGGAAGACAGTGGGCAGAAACAGACCCTCACCTCTATGGTCACCTGATTTATGACAAAGGTGGCAGTGTAGTGAGAAAAAGACAGACTTTTCTATAAATGATGCTAGATCAATTGGATATCTCATGAAAAAATAATGAATCTTGATACCTATTTAAATAAGAATGAATTACAGATAGATTGGCAATTCAAACAGGAAAAGAAAAACAAATTTTTAGAAGAATGCATAGGTTAATATCTTCATGACCTTGTGGTAGGTAAAGGTTTGATTTCTTAAACAGGACATAAAAAAGACTAACCATAAAGAAAAATACATAAATTTATTTATATTAAACTTAAGAATTTCTCCTCATCAAGACATTAAGAGAGTAAGTAAGACTTAGAGTAGGATAAGATATTTACAATATATGTATCAAAAAAGGGCTCATAGCAAGATCATATCGAGGAGCAATGAAGTAAAAGCACGGTGGAGCAAAAGCATGAGAGGAAGAGGATATTGCCTTATTATATATTTATTAACTACAAAAGAAATAATACAGTAACTGTACAGTGGAGACACAAGACAGATACCACCTTCACCAACTGATCCAAGCTAACTTTACCAGTGATAAAGTATATCGACATTATGCTCTTCCTGATATCATGAACTGAGAAGGATACGTTATTTCTTGCAAAGATGCATAACCTGAGGGTTTCCTTTAGACAAATACAAATTGAGGGCGTTTTACAAACTAACTGACCAGTACTCTTCAAAAACGTTAAGGTCATGAAGAACAGACTGAAGAGCTTCAGGTTAATGGAGACTTAAAGAGACATGACAAGTAAATACAATGTATAATCCTGGCTTGATTCCTGGTCCAGAAAAAGATATTAGCAAGCCAACCGATAAAATTTTAATAAGCTCTGAAGATAGATACAAATGTTAATTTCTTGATTTTGAGATTAACTACAGTTATGTAAGGTATCAAGATATCAAGCCAGATGAAGGAAACATAAGACTTTTTGTACGCTTTTTGCTAAGGTCTAAAATTATCTCAAAATGAAAAGCTAAAAATAAAGAAAAAATTAAAATTTTGCAAAGTGCCTATTCAAATATTTTGCAGTAAATTGGTAAAAGACTTAAACAGCACTTTACAAAAGAGAATATCTAGGCCGGGCGTGGTGGCTCAAGCCTGTAATCCCAGCACTTTGGGAGGCCGAGACGGGCGGATCACAAGGTCAGGAGATCGAGACCATCTTGGCTAACACGGTGAAACCCCGTCTTTACTAAAAAATACAAAAAACTAGCCAGGCGAGGTGGCAGGCGCCTGTAGTCCCAGCTACACGGGAGACTGAGGCAGGAGAATGGCAGGAACCCGGGAGGCGGAGCTTGCAGTGAGCTGAGATCCGGCCACTGCACTCCAGCCTGGGTTACAGAGCGAGACTCTGTCTCAAAAAAACAAAACAAAACAAAACAAAACAAAATCTCAACTTGATTAGTCTTCAGGGCAATGCAAATCAAAACCTGGTGAGATACTACTGCACACACCAGAATGTCCAAAATGAAAAAGACTAGTTATACCAAATTTTATCATATTGGAGCAACTGCTACTCTATACACTGCTGGTGGGGATGTAAATTGGTAGAACCACACTGAGAAACAGTTCGGCAGCATCAATTTCAGCTGAACAAATGTGTATCCTATGACCCAGCAATGTGTAACAGTGTTCATGAAAAGACATTTTCAAAGAATTTTATAGCAGCATTATTTGTAATAACCAATAACTGAAATAATTTACATATCCATCAATAGTGAAACAAGGCTAGGTGCAGTGGCTCATGTCTGCAATCCCAGAACTTTTGGAGGCCAAGGTGGGAGGATTGCTTTAGCCCAGGAGTTCAAGGCCGGCCTGGGCAACATAGGGAGAGCCAGTGTCTAAAAAAATTAGCTGTGTGTGGTGGTGCACACCTGTAGTCCCACCTACTTGGGAAACTGAGGTGGGAGGATCACTTGAGCCCAGAAGTTCTAGGCTGCAGTGAGCCAGGATCGTGCCACTGTACTCCAGCCTGGATGACAGAGCAAGACCCTGTATATATATATATGTATATACACACACACATACATATATATACACACACACACACATATATATATATTTGCATGTGTGTGTGTGCAATGAATAGATTGTGGCATAGTCACATAATGGAATACAATATAGCAAGAGAAATATCAAACTACAAGTACACACCACAACATGATGCTTTTCTCAAAATATTGTGTGATGAAAGCCAGGCACATAACAGTACTTCTTGTTTTATTTTATTGCTGGAAAATTCAAAAGCAGGTGCAATTCATCTATAGTTTTAAAAGTCAGGATAATGGTTACCCTTGGAGTGACTAGAAGGGTTTCTGGGGTTCTGATAATATTCCGTTTCTTGATCTAAGCACTGATTACATGGTTGTGTTCACTTTTTGCAAATTCACTGAGCTGTGTGTTTGTATGTATGTTATGCTTCCATTAAAAGTTTATATTAAAGAAGTCAATCTTTTAGGATAAATCATTGCATTTTTCTAGCATAGTAATAAAGACACAGCTAGTATAAGCTAACAAATGAGTTAAGCTCCTGAGCTGAAGAATGCTTGGATTGGCCCTGTATTAGTCTGTTTTCACACACTATAAAGAACACCCAAGACTGGGTAATTTATAAAGAAAAGAGGTTTAATTGACTCACAGTTCTGAATGGCTGGGGAGGCCTTAGGAAACTTACAATTATGGCAGAGGGTGAAATGGAAGCAAGGTGTGTCTTACCTGTTGGCAGGAGAGAGTGAGGGGGGATGTGCCACATCAGATCATATGAACTCACATCTCAGGGGAAACCGCCCGAATGATCCAATTACCTCCAGGTCCCTCCCTCCACACCTGGGGATTACAATTCGAGATGAGATTTGGATGGGGATACCCAAGAGCACCCAGAGCAAAACCATATCAGTCTCTTCAGGAAAAATTATTTTCAAAATACACAATTTATCTCACTGAATAGCTTTGATAATTTTCTCAGCTGCATCCTAACAACTGCATAGTGAAAAAAATGTCACAAGAACCAAATCATGAAGCAAGGACTAAACATATTTTACAGAATTCTGTGCATTTATATATGTGAAAGAAAAATTGATAAAATGCCAGGTAAAATGAGCTGGTTCTTAAAATGCCATTGTTTTCCTTAAAAATAAATGATTGCTTGATTTTTCTAGGAAAATACAAAACAGAGGCTGTGAGTGATCAAGAGTTGCATTTAGCCTCTTACTGTGCACATTAGCCTGAAGGCCACACACTCCGTTCACCCACTGTTTGCTCTTCTCTGAGCCTTGAGCCTCTTCAGCTCATAGGAATTGACTTTGAAGGTGGACAAGACCATGTACCAGCATGATGGAGGTGTTCTGTGTCCTAACTGGGGCGGCGGCTACACTGGTACATGTATTTATTAAACTCACTGAACCGTACACTAAAGGCACACATTTAAATACACTTAAAGGCACACATTTGAAGTGTATGGTATATTTATTTGGGGCACCATTCATATATTTGAATATATATTTATAGTTAAATAAATATACAATAAATATATAAATAATAAATATACCATATATTTATATATAAATTATTTTATATATTTATATATTTAAATATGATATATTTATTTGGGGCATCATTTATATATAGTTAAATGTATAAATAATGCCTCAAAAAGATGCTAAAATGATTAACGCTAAATGATAGATGTTAATATATGTTAATACGTTATATCTTTGTAAATACCTATATGTCACCTTGAGTCAGAATTTATTAAATTGACATTCATTATATTATCAGTAAGACCTCCTGGCATTTCTCAGGTGGATGTCAGGAAGCTGAGCTCCGTGTGGGCTTGACCTGTGTCTCCCAGGTTTAAACATCAGCTGACTGCAGGAGTCAAAGGGAGAAGAAAAGGAGACAGGCTGTGCATGAACTTGACGAGTGCCGTGAAACTGTTATTCCACTCAATAAAATTTCTTGACGGGATGAGCACGTATTTTCAAATCGCATAATGATGAAGCTGGGATCCGCTAAACGTTCCACACGGACAGCCCCTGCAGCCCAGCTTCCTCTCTCAAATTCCATCATCAGGAAAGGGTTTCCAGAACCTAGGCAAGGACGCCATCTAGTGGCAAAAGAAGCAACCACAGGACGAGAGCAGGGTGGCCGAATGAGCTTCTTTCTTTCCTGCTCCAGCTTGTCTTTCTTTCTTTGCCTTTTTACAGAACTAAGGTCTGTCGGCGAAAGGTAATTCTCCACCAGTGGACTGCCGGTGGCGGGTTAGTCACCCACCAGAGGGCTTGAAAGGATCTTCTGAAAAGATGCTTTGACACTGAAGAGAATTGAGAGGGCTCTTTAGAAGGGACAGAGTCAAACATGAACTCTCCCCTAGCCAGGACAGTCATGGTGACAGCTGGGGACACAGGGCTGCAATTAGCCCAAACTGCCTGACGAATTTGTACTAATTAGAAAAAGTCTTCTTTTAGATGGGTGGATGAAGCGCCAGGGTGCACGGCTTGGTAAATGGAATACTGGCTGCATCTCAGCGGACCTCCCTGCTTCTGCCAGGAACAGTGGACAACCTGCACGACCATGTGCTGCAGCCCTTAGGCAGCAATAGTACCTTCTCCTGGCACCTCATTTGCCCACAGCAAACACCAATTTCTAGGAGATGGGGCACAAGATGGGTACAGCCACCCTCAAATGGATCCTTAAGGTATTTGGATAGCCGTTGTTGCATATGGATATCCATTTCTTTTCTTTTCTTTTCTTTTTTTTTTTTTTTGAGATAGAGTTTCGTTCTTGTTGTCTGGGCTGGAGTGCAATGGTACGATCTCTGCTCACTGCATCCTCCGCCTCCTGGGTTCAAGTGATTCTCCTGCCTCAGCTCCCCAAGGAGCTGGGATTACAGGCGTGCACCGCTGCGCCTGGCTAATTTTTGTATTTTTAGTAGAGATGGGGTTTCACCATGTTGGCCAGGCTGGTCTTGAACTACTGACCTCAGGTGATCCGCCCGCTTCGGCCTCCCAAATTTCTGGGATTACAGGTGTGAGCCACCGTGCCCGGCCCCATTTCAACAGTTCAGAAGTTTTTAGCTTTCAGGCCTAGGTTTTGAAAGCCTCTTTCAGCTGAAACGGAGAAAGAGTAGGAGCTTCTCATGTAGTGTCTTTAGGAAAATAGCATCACAGGCTGGGTGCAGTGAGTGGTGTATGCCTGTAATCCCAGCACTTTGGGAGGCCAAGGTGAGAGGATGACTTGAGCCCAGGAGTTTGAGATCAGCCTGGGGAATATAGCAAGACCCTGTCTCTATTGGAAGAAAGAAAACAAAATAAAATAGCATCACACAGCTGTGTCATAAAAGACTGTAGTGTGGAATTGGACATCCAAAGTTATAGATAAAGAGCATAAGAAATTTTATATCATAAAATTTATAGATAGACAAAAGACCCATTGTAGAACTAAAGGAAAATATTTGTTCATTTAGCAAATATTTCATGAGTACCCTGGTTGGAGACATTGGGCTAGGAAGAGGGAACAATAGTGACTAGAACAAGAGTCCCTCTGCTTGCAGGGCAGAATCCCTGGTCGTCACCACATCCTGTGCCCTAGAAAACTCCTGCTCTCCTCCCCTAGTCCACAGTTCAAAAAGCTTGTCTTTTTTTGAAGCCTTCTGGAGTTGAGGAGTTTCTTCATATCACTTAGGAAAGCATCTTTTAGCACATCTTTTTTTATAATTACTACATATTTATTTAGTAGCTTTTACCTCCTCCCGAATCAGCTTTTGGTTTGTTGAATTTCTCTATTTTTTTTTTTTGTTTTGTTTTCTATTTCACTGGTATTTTCTTTATTTTTTCCTTCATTATACTTTTTTTTTTTTTTTTTTTTTTTTTTGAGGCAGAGTCTTGCTCTGTCACCCAGGCAGGAGTGCAGTGGCACAATTTTGGCTCACTGTAACCTCCGCCTCCCAGGTTCAAGCAATTCTCCTGCCTCAGCCTCCCTAGTGGTTGGGACTACAGGAGCGTGCCACCACATCTGGCTAATTTTTTTTTTTTTTTTGTATTTTTAGTAGAGATGGAGTTTCACCGTGTTAGCCACGATAGTCTTGATCTTCTGACCTTGTGATCCGCCCACCTTGGCTCCCAAAGTGCTGGGATTACAGGCATGAGCCACCATACCCGCCTATTTCCTTCATTATACTTTCTTTAGGTTTACTCTGCATTTTTTTTTCTAGTGTCTTTAGCTGAACTTTGACCCATTTATTTATGTTTGCTATTTTTTATTGTAGTTAAATACATATAACATAAAATTTGCCATTTTAAACATTTTGATGTGTATAAATTCAGTGACATGAATTAAATTCACAATGTTGTGCAACTATCATCACTATTTCTAAAATTTTTCATCACCTCCAACAGAAAGTCTGTATCCATTAAGCAGTAAATCCCCATTCCTACCTCCCCTGAGACCCAGGTAACCTCTAATCTCCTTTCTGTCTCGATGAATCTGCCAGTTCCCGATATTTTATACAAGTAGAATCATATAATATTTGTCCTTTTGTGTCTGCCTTATTTCACTTAATGTAATGTTTTGTTTTCTTTTCTTTTCTTTTGTTTTGTTTTTTGAGACGGAGTCTCGCTCTGTCGCCCAGGCTGGAGTGCAGTGGCCGGATCTCAGCTCACTGCAAGCTCCGCCTCCCGGGTTTACGCCATTCTCCTGCCTCAGCCTCCTGAGTAGCTGGGACTACAGGCGCCTGCCACCTCGCCTGGCTAGTTTTTTGTATTTTTTAGTAGAGACAGGGTTTCACCGTGTTAGCCAGGATGGTCTCGATCTTCTGACCTCGTGATCTGCCCGTCTCGGCCTCCCTTAATGTAATGTTTTTAAGACTCATCCATGTTGCAGCATGTGTCAGGGCTTTACTGCTTTATATGGCTGAATAATATTCCGTCGAATATACATACCATATTCTTATCCATTCATCTGTTGATGGACACTAAGGCTGTTTCCACTTTTTGGCTATGGTGAATAATGCTGCCATGAACACTGGCATGCAAGCATGAGTTTGAGTCTCTGTTTTAAATTCTTTTGAGTATATACCTATAATTATGTCTTTATATCACTGCTACTTCCAATAGATCGCAGACCTTTAAGGTTGGTCTTGTTTATTTTTACATCCCCAGGCTTAGCACAGGCCAAGTACACAGTAGGAATGGGTGTGAGTTTGGTAAATAAATGAATAATGATAACAATATTTTACATCCACGAATCACTTTGAAGTTTATAAAACGCTGATCATATTTTTTTTTCTGATCTTCCCAATGACCTTGTGAGGTACTTAGGAGAGTCTGATATTATTATTTCCATTTTATAGAAGAGGATAGCCAAGGTAAAAGCATCAGTGTGGAAGTCACTTGGGATTCAGATCCAAATCTTTCACCTTCTCGTTCAATTCCATTTTCATCCTAACTTGCTGTTTCTCCTGTTATTTCTGACAAAAATTATTGGTGAAAATATCCATTCTTACTGAAAATTAATTGCAGGAATATAATAAAGATTTTTCTATAAAAGAGCCAGAGGAGACTGGGGAGGTCTTGATTCGTCCTTACTGTCTCGTCAAATATCTGCTATACCTGGAGTTTAAACAATCCAGAGTAACTTTTTTTTTTTTTTTTTTTTTTTTTTTGAGACAGGATCTCACTGTGTTGCCCAGGCTGGAATGCAGTGGCACAATCACAGCTCACTGCAGCCTCTACCTCCCAGGCTCAAGCCATCCTCACCTCAGCCTCCCGAGTATCTGGGACTACAGGTGTGTGCCACCGTGCCTGGTTAACTTTTCAATTTTTTTTTTGTTGAGACAGGGTCTTGCCAGCCTTGTCTCCAACTCCTGGGCTCAAACAATCCTCCTCCTGCCTCAGTCTCCCAAAGTGCTGGGATTGCAGGCATGAGCCACCAAGGCCAGCCAGAGCGATCTTTTAACATCACAGATTTGCTCATGTTATTGCTGCTCTACCTGAAACCTTCCAATGCCTTTGCAGTGCTTCCAGGGTAAATAACAAAATCCTTAACAGGCCTGCCCACCCTGTAGAGTCTAGCTCTTGAGATCTAGACTCCAATCCCAACAGGAACTAGACAATTAGCTTAAATGAGCAAACCGGCTGGGGAAGAGATGAAAAACAGCAGCTGGCTCCTGGCTGCAGTGGTGGGAACTGACAGAGTGGCTGGGCTGTGGCAGCTCGGAGAGTCCATGCCACATCTGAAGCAGCAGCCAGGGCTTGATTTATTGCCATGAGGGGCGTGCAGGCCTGGGGTGGCCAGACCTCCCAACTTTCTTAGAGGAGCAGAAATCTGTATATTTTGTGTCACATCTATATATTTTTAATAATGGCAATGAATTCAAATTTAAAAATCAGTTGGGCCAACACTTTGGTGAGAATCAGAGGAAACAGAACAGGCCGGTCGTTGCCCACAGAAGATGAAGACCTCAACCCTTTCCTCTGCATGTCTCTCCTGGCTTACCCCCAGTCCCTCTGTACTCTGGCCATACCAGTTATCTTCTAGGACCTCTTATGCAGTAGTTCTCAACCCTGGGTGCACACAGGAATCACTGGGCACCAGGAAGAAAAAGAAAAGTGACATTTGGACCCCTCCCCTGGGTACGTCTTTAATGATGTTCACATGTAGGCAGATTGAGAATGTCTAATTACCAACTGGGCTTCTGCCTCCAGCTGTGCCCTCCTCTGGTCAATTTCCCATCTGCAGCAAGAGGAATCTTTTAAAAACATAAATCTGATCAAGTCACTTCCCTACTCAAAATCTTCCACGGCTGCTCCTTGCCATCGGGATACATAACTTTGCACTCTTGGAAGGTCCTTCGTGCTGCATCCCCTGCAGAGCCCTCCATCCTCACCTCTTCCCCTCACCGCCTCTGCTCCTCCCCACTCTGAATGCCCTTTGCTTCAGCTCCCCTGAATTTCTTGAAGTTCCAAGGATGCACCGTGCTCCTTCACCCATGAACTTTTGAACATGCGCAGTTGGCAAAGCCTGTGTGAAAGTGATCACCAAGGCACTGATGGAGTGAGAGGAGGGACTGGGGGATTTGAAGCGGTGCAGAGAGGTGGCCAACACTAGTACTATCTTCAAAAAGAGGAAAATTGAAGGCAGAGATTACAATTAGTATTGCTTGTTTCCCTCTCCCCAGCCCTCCAAGGGCCAAGTCCTGAGCATATGAAGCAAATTCTGAATCGAATCGGAATTACGTTCTCAGGAAATAGTCTCTAGTCTGCTGCTTATTTGGAGGGGGAGCTCATTCCTAATCTGAATGAGAGTCAAAGCATAACAGTAGCACTAATAACCTATATATGCACCCAAAATGCCAGTATTCATTGATCATTTACTGGTTGCCTGGCACGTTGGAACTATAATGACAACCAGAGAACTTATTGCCCATTGGTAAAGACTTGGCCAGGCACAGTGGCTGATGTCAGTAATCCTAGCACTTTGGGTGGCCAAGGTGGGATGATCACTTAAGATCGTTTGAGACCAGCCTGGGCAACACAGTGAGACCCCATCTCTACTAAAATTACAAAATTTAATACTTTTTAATTAATAATGTTTGTGTAATTAATAGTACAAAAAATAATTTTAGGCAGGGCACGGTTACTCATGCCTGTAATCCCAGCATTTTGGGAGGCCGAGATGGGTGGATCACTTGAGGTCAGGAGTTTGAGACCAGCCTGGCCAACATGGTAAAACCCCGTCTCTACTAAAAATACAAAAACTAGCCAGGCGTGGTGGTGCGCACCTGTAATCCCAGCTACTCAGTAGGCTGAGGCACAAGAATCACTTGAACCCAGGAGGTGGAGGTTGCAATGAGCTGAGATTGCGCCACTGCACTTTAGCCTGGGCAACAGAGCAAGACTCCATCTCAAAAAAATAAAATAAAATAATTTTAAAAAATTACCTTGATGTTGTGGTACATTCTGGTAGTCCCAGCTACTCAGGAGGCTGAAAGCAGGAGGCTCTCTTGAGCCCAGGAGGCTGCAATATGCTATGGTTGCACTATCACACTCCAGCCTGGGTGCAGAGTGAGACCCTGCCTCAAAAAAAAAAAAAAAAAAAAGACTGGAAAATAGTCAATGGTTAGAAAACTGTAAAAATGGGGGTGTGGCAAGGTCAGGAGTTCAAGACCAGCCTGGCCAACACAGTGAAACCCTGTCTCTACTAAAAATACAAAAACTAAGCTGGGTGTGGTGGCGGGCACCTGTAATCCCAGCTACTTGGGAGAATGAGGCAGCAGAATCGCTTGAACCTAGGAGGCGGAGGTTGCAGTGAGCTGAGATTGCACCACTGCGCTCCAGCGTGGGTGACAGTGCAAGACTCCATCTCAAAAAAAAAAATGGGGGTATGGGAGGGTAGCTAGCTTGAGACTTGGAATATCAGGAAAAGCTTTACAAGAGACTCTGGAAGGACAAGCAGAAGCCGTGCTGTGTATGCATGTGTGTGTATGCATCTGTGTATGCACGTATGTGTATGCATGTATGTGTGTGCATGTGCATGTGTGTGCATGTATGTGTGTATGCATGTGTGTGAGTGCGTGTGCATGCATGTGTGTGTGCATGTATATATGTGCATGTGTGTATGCATGTGTGTGTATGCATGTGTGCGTATGTGTATGTGTGTATGCATGCATATGTATATGCGTGTGCATGTTTGTGCATGCATGTGTGTGCCGTGGATAGGGTTGGTGGGAGACAAGGAAACCCCAAGCCACAAGAAGCAGCAGGTATAAAGCCCTGGAGCCAAAGAAGGCATGACAGTTTCTGGAAAGTGTAAGTAATTCCACAAGTCTGAACCCGAGTGATTCTATGACCTCTTCCAGTGACCTCAAAATTCTGGCTAAGCATTTCCCAAACGTAGCTGAAATAGTATCTACTTGAGAAAGTTGAATATAATTTAGTTCCTGGCTGGTGTATTACATCCCCCAAGAATCTCTTAGGAGACGGTCAAGTAAAGAAAGAATAGTGAAATGACAAACATCCAGAAGATGGAGGTGCCATTTATACTGCAATCCATCTCCCAGTGGTAGCCTTCTTTGGGAACTCTGGCCAGCTGGTGGTACCTTTCCGCACCAGCTCAAGCTTTTATCTAGCAAATCTGGGGTCCTCACTTCTGTTATGCAGACGGGAAGCAAGGTTCTCCTGGGGTTACACAGCAGGAACTTGACATTTGGATAATGTGATTGATGAGTTCTGTCCTCCCACAGAGAAGTCCCATGGTGAGAGAGGGCTCTAGAAGCCAAGTAGCCAGGGTCTTTCCAAACCAAACATCTGCTATGTAATGTAGAACGCACTGAGCTATGCCTGACCTAGCTAGACACACAGCCTTGGGGCATCAAGCATCTCCCTAGCCAGAGTTTCACCATTAAAACTATTCCTTCTAATTCCAGCTTTCTTACTTAGAGGACCCCTGCTGAAACATTCTAGAGGAAAGGGAGTGCATAAGTTGTGTACATCTCTTAGTTTGCCTGTCGTCTGGTAGAAGGCCAAGACCCATAGGGATCCAGGCACATTCTAGTTTAGTCAGTGCCTGAGACAAGCAAACTGAATGAGGTACAGTCCCAGGCATCAGGAGGGCTCAGGGCACCTGCTGCGGAGGCAAGGCTTTGTGGGGAGGGGTCACAGGGAATAACATATTACAAAGAAGATGAAACGAAGAAAAACAAAGTTTCCAGTTAGATACGTGGTGTTAAAGAGGAAATGGCGGTAACAGAAAGATGTAGCGACGGGCAATTCCAGAAATGAAAAGGACGGGACATCAGGCCTTTCTGCTTCAACTCAAAGTCAGATCCCTTGAACTCACGAAATAATATTGGCTGATACCCTGGAGAGAGAGGCCTTTGTTACCCTCATTTATGATGCAGGAATAATGATCAAATGCCACCTGCTTGTGTCGATGAGCCAGGCCTAACAATTAAAGGGTGGGCGCCAGGATGGGCTTTGGGAGCGTGGGATGAAAGGCACTGGATGAGAACAAAGGGGCCATGGTGGGAGTTTTCCAGCACCAGCCTCAGTTTTCTGCACAGAAGCCTCCTGCCACCTCAATGCCAGTTTTGAAGGCATAGCCAAGCAAAGAAAACCAAGACGCCCAACAAAATGCATATGGATGCTTTTAAATGGGCATGTTCCTATTCAGTGGGCATGAATTGGAGAGTATTCATCTTTAGCCACCTCCTGCATCCTCAGGGCGTCAGCTCCTCCTTCCAGGACCACTGAAGGGATGGAGCCCACACCCCGGCCCCTCTGCCACATGATGCTGCTTTACTGTCTCCCCTGCACCTCCCTTGTTTCTTGATTGGTTTCTCTGGTTATCATGTTTTGTCTTGACACAGTGTGATGCTGGGGAGCAGAGGTTGGACGGTGTTCTCCTCCACACACTGCTTGGCCAGTAGTAAGCAGGCAACAAACGGTTGAATTGATGACTCAGAAAAACTTAAAAATCTCCAACTCTGTCATCTCTTTTAGTAAACCTACTGGACAATTCCATTTAAATGTATGATACTTACTTCAAACTGCACATGAACAAAACACAACTCTTTTGGTTCTTGCCCTCCCCTCTGGCCAATGACCAAGTCAAAAAAGTCGAGTCATTTTCCATGCTGAGCTCTTCACCTGGATTCCTGGAGCAGCCTCGTAACTATTCTGCTGCCCTCCTGTTGTGCCGTCTCTCAGACCCGTTCTCCCTAGTGACCTTCTCAAAACGAGCTTGAGAATGTCACACCACTGCTTGAAACCTTTTGGGGGCTCCCTGTTGCCCTCACATAAAGACTAAACATTTTAACCTGACAAATAAGGCCTTCCCTGATGTGGCTCTCACCCATCTCTCTAGCCCCCTCCACACATCTCGGCTCAAGTCATCCTGAGCTGCTTGCAGTTCCTCGAGTGTAGCTGCTGCTACATTCACCCTCTGCCTCTCTTCTTATCTTTCTGGTGAATCCCTTTTTTCCTGCTTCACCTGTTCTACGAATACTTTTTTTGACCAATATTGTATTTCTCAGGACTCTTGACTTTAAGGGACAGAAACCCAACACAAACAAGCTTCAGTTAAAAGGGGATGTATTAACTCATATAAGTAAGGACTAGATGGAGCCGCCACAGGAATGGCTAGATCCAGACACTCAAACAATGCTGTCAGCTCTCTCTCTCTGTCTCTCTGTCTCTCTCTCTCTCTCTCACACACACACACACACACACACTCATATGTACACGTATTTTGGCTTCTTATTATGAGTTGGTCTCATCCTTTCGTGCGAGGGGAGACTGTCCTCACAGGGAACTCTAGACTTACATACAGTTTGGTAACCCCAGGAGAGAGTGAGGCTTCTTTCTCCCAGGCTCAGGTTATTAAAATTATGGAAAAGGCTAAGAGTAACCTGATTTGTGACACGTGCCCGGCACTTGGCCCACGACTGGAGGGACAGCATTGTTATTGACCATGCCTTGGACCCTCTTTCTTGACCTAGGAAGAAAGAAAGGGTATTCCTCTTGTCAGAGAGCGGCTGTCAGATAAAAGAGGGAGTCTGTTATCACATAAAGAGGGTAGACCACTGATATCTCCTTCTTACCCCTCCCTCCACCTCCATTCACGTTCCCACTGCCCTCTGCGCATAGGCACAGAAGGGGACAAAACAGATTTTGGAGTCAGATAGACATAGAGCCAGTTACTGTCTTTGTAGTAACTATGTGACTTTGGAGATGTTTTAAGCCTCTTTGTGCCTCTGCGTTTGCATCTGTACAATGTTTTAGGGATGTGTTGTGAGGGTTAAAAACCTAGGCAAAGTATCTAGCACATAGTAGGTACTATGGCAGTCATAACAATCATATTTGACCATCTCCCTTTTCTAAACCATGATTTGGCCAGGCGTGATGGCTCACGCCTATAATCCCAGCACTTTGGGAGGCCAAGGAGTTCAAGACTAGCCTGACCAACATGGTGAAACCCTGTCTCTACTAAAAACACAAGAATTAGCCAAGCATGGTGGTATATGCCTGTGATCCCAGCTACTTGGGAGGCTGAGGTGAGAATCGCTTGAACCCAGGAGGTGGAGGTTGCGGTGAGAGGAGATGGTGCCACTACACTCCAGCCTGGGTGACAGAGTGAAACTCCATCTCAAATAAAATAAAATAAAATAAAAAATGAACCATGATCTGCTTGAGGCAGGGCCTTATTTTAGGCAAAATTTAACTGATTATAAGAACAGGGCTCAAATATATGATGGGTTGATTTCTGTCCACTGAAACAGGATGATACTGAAAGATAAGGTAAGTTTTGCAGATGAGGGAGGCATTCAGTCCTGTCTTCTTCAGTCTTGGCTTTATGATACTACTGGCCCATTGCCATTATGTAGTCTTCTGTTTCAAGCTCTCCAAAGCATCTCCACATCTGTTACTTGACTTCACTGTGTCACCCTGGAGGGAGGACCTTGCATTAGGTAGGCTTCATGAACAGATCTGATGAGGGACACAAGGTTAACCAAGAATGGGCAGCAGGGAGCGCTGTGGACAAGCCCCAGGAAAGCCAAGGGAAAAACTGCGGAGGTTCTGAACCTACACCTGCCCAACGTCCTGCTGACGGACCCAGACACCTCCGGACCTGGGTGTCTGGCTATTGATCGGTTACACGCTGAAGCACGCTTGCCTCCCAGGGCATCCCATCACAAATTAGGTCCCAGCTCTGGGATCTGGCGCAACGCAGGCCCTCTCCCACGTATAGGAGCTGTGGGGAAAACACAGGAGGTTAGTGGGAGCCCGGCCAGGACCCCAGGAAATAAAGCGCTGAGGTTTGATATACTGATGGGCACACTGTGGACAGCAGGCTGGCTGGTCTGGGGCAGGTGGAGTGTTATGTGAGGTTTCGGTCACGTGCCTTCGCCAAAGCCTCAGTCTCTTATACTCTTATGCTTCCTCCGGCGTCGGTTGCCGGGAGTGGGTGCGTGTACTCTACAGAGTCGTTTATATCTGAAATCCTGCATGGATGCATTTGGTCCTCACTGCATTCTTCCTCCCTTCCGGAAACTGTAGGCTCCAATCCTTTGGAGCAGGTCACTTCTCCACTCCATGGGGTTCTAGTGCGGCTGCCAATCACTATGCGCTCCCATCTCCACCCTGACCCCACCCCTCGGCCCACCCAGGCACCGGAGGTGGGAAAGAGCTAGGGCTTGTCACAAGGTAGACCTTGAAGGAGAAGAGCCTCCCGGTAGGGAGATCAGGAATGTTCCAGGCTCAGATGTCTCCAAAAGCCTGGAGAGATGTCACCCACCAGGCACTGCGGTCTTTGGCAACTCATGTGGGACAGAGGTATAGACTAAAGAATGTTCTGCCCCACTCTTTTGTGAAGGACAGAGTAGGGGAGAGTAGAGCTCCTTTCATATTCGAATTTCCCTTTCTCCTCTTCACAGCACAGAGTCTGATGTTCCTCCATCAGGTGGAATTTGTGCTACAGGGTAGACAGCAAAAGCTGCTGAGACACAACCTTTCCCCCCCTTTCTTTCTTTCTTTTTGTGAAAGGCAAAACTCCTCAAAGTCCTAAACTGTTAAGAGAGTTAGGCGCCCCAGGAGGAGAGGGGAGAGCGGTGATGCCTTCAGGGCAGCAGCAGAAGCAATGGAAGGATGGATGAGGAACCCTGCAAAGGGGAGAGAACGCTGGAGTCTGTGAAGAGTGGAGAGCTGAGACCCAGCTCACCATGTTACAGGTTGTGTGTTGCTGGATCCAGCAGGTAACAGCTTGCTGGAATGAATGTTAAAGTCTCAAGAGTTTTACAAACTGGTTGACTTTACTTTTTAAATTGGCTTTATTGAGGTGTACAATTTACATACTTGGAAGCAGCTGTGGTAGAAGTGTTTTCACACCATGGAGATTGACACATGCTACAATTCAGGGCTTTCTCTTCGCCCCAAAGCCAGCTGCTAAACATTTACCAACACACCACTGAACGTTAAGAGTGGTTTCTTCCAATCTTATCATCCACATATCGCGTCTTCCTTGCGGAGAATGAGCGATAGGAATGGGAGAGACAGGGCCAGAAAGTGTGTTACACCAATAGCACTCCCCTGAAAATGGAGTGGAAGTTCTTCATGGAAACAAATAGTGGAGATAGAAGGGCTCCCTCTACCTTCCTTCCTTCCTTTACATTTTCTTTTTTCACTTCATAATAATGACTATACTGAAGATTTCAGGAAAGAATAGGAGGCAGCAGAGTGGTGGTTGAGAGTAAGGCTTTGGAGTCAGACAGCATTTGGGTTCCCACGGCAGCTCTGCCACTCTCTGACTGTGTGGTGTTGGATAAAGTGGAGCAAGGTCAGAGTGGAAAATCTCCTGATGTGTATTTAAGGTAGAAGCCAGTCCACTCTGGTCAGCTGAGCTCTGTCAGGGATCTTCATTGGCCACGAAGAGTCCTCTTTTCATCCTCTCTGAGCCATTCCAATGAATGAAAGGTGGTAGGCGCCCACAAACCTGGTGCACAAAATGTGAAAAGGATTTAGGTGATATCTTGACAACTCAAGCAGAACCCAGGCTTCAACACTCCAAGCAGATGTTGTCTCCTTCTTCTAGGCACATCTGAAAATCAAATGCCAAACGGGAGGTCCTGTCGCTAACATTGGTCGTCCGGTTCTTTATGAGGGAGTGGGTAGATCCCATGGTCTGTCTGAATGTCACTTTTCTTATCCATAGGGTAGAAATGACAGGATAGCCTCATTATCTTTTGTGAATCCATATTAAAAGGCCCAGAACCATTGCAAATTTGCTACTGAGACTTTCTGGAGTTTCCCAGTTGGATCCAATTAGCATCATTACTGAGATGGCTGCCTCCCCTAGGCTGAAAGAAAAATGCCACTGTTAACCTTTAATCATTCACAACAACCCAAAGGAAAAGTCCTTGGCCCAGGTCCTAATAGGGCTATTAAAGCTATTTTCCTATTCAGCTGCTTAGACTTGGGGCGAATAACCCAGTAATTTTCTACTGCTCCCCATGGAATGTAAAGGACCAAGAGTGAACCCTCCCAACCAATGCACTTTAGGGCAGGGGCCAGATTTTACCTTCTTGTCTCTTGGTTTGCTTCCGCCCCCCATTTTTCTCCTTTGGTTGTTTTATTTTAGTGTGAGGGGTGTGTGTTTGTGTGTATGTGGTGGGGGCATTGGGGAAGATTGAGTTGTGTGTGGTGTGTCTGTAGGTATGTGTGTGGTCTGTTTAGTGGAAGACTTTGGAAGCACACAATAGTTACACATGGTGTCTAAAACCCCCCAGGAAAAGGAGCAACCAAGGGAATGAAGATAAGAAATAAAAATAAATTGAGACAAAATAGGCAGCACATACAAAAATCCTATGTATAAAAACTAAGTGTTTTCTCAATTTCTTGCTCTCCTTTTTCCTTTTTGCTGCAGTAGAGATCCCCCCATGCCCCACATTTCTCTATGTCTCTTTTCTCTCTCTGTGCCCTCATTAACTCAACCTCCTTAACACTTTCAAAACCAGAAATCATTGTCCTGACACCATCCCCCACACCCTTCAAGTCCTATTTCTCTTTCTGAATTCCCCAACCTGTTTTCAGGTTCTACTTTAGGTCAGCTGCCCATACAAACAAACACAACCCAAAAAACTATATAGCAGAACCTTTTCTTATTTTCTTAATTGGCTTTATTGAGGTACAGTTTACATACTACAAACTCACTCATTTTAAGTGTTCAGTTTAATTCATTTTGACAAATGTACGTAGTCATATAACCACCACCATAAGCAGGGTGTAGAACATTTCCTTCATTCCAAAAAGTTCTTACCTCCACTCCCCAAGCCCAGGAAACTACAAATATCACTATAGTTTTGCCTTTTCTAAAATGCCATATAAATGGATTTATACAGTAGGTAGTCTTTGATGCCTGGCTTCTTAGCACACTGCTTTTGAGATTTATCTATGCAGTTACATGTATCAGTAGCGTATTCATTTTTACTGCTGAGAAATATTGCATTAAATAGACACATCACAATTGTTTGTTTATCCTTTCACCAGTCGATGGATATTTCGGTTGTTTCTTGGCTCACTGCAACCTCTGCCTCCTGGGTTCAAGTGGTTCTCCCGCCTCAGCCTCCCAAGTAGCTGGGATTACAGGCGTGTGTCACTATGCCTGACTAATTTTTGTATTTTCAATAGAGACGGAGTTTCACCATGTTGACCAGGCTGGTCTCAAACTCCTGATCTCAAGTGATCTGCCCGCCCTGGCTTCCCAAAGTGCTGAGATTACAGGTGTGAGCAACTGTGCCTGGCCAGTTTGGGCTATTATTAGTTAAGTGCTCTGAATATTCACATATGGGTTTTCGTGTGGATGTATTTTCACTTCTCTGTGGAGTAGAATTTTATTTTATTTCTAGAAGGAGAGTTGCCGGGTTTTATAGTAAGTGTAGTTTAACTTTATAAAACACTGGAAAAACTTTTTTCCAAAGGGGTTGTATCATTTTCATTTCCACCAGCAATGTATGAGAATTCCAGTTGCTCCATATCATTGCCAACACTTTGTATTGTCAGTTAAAAAATGTTAGTCTGTAGTATTTGTATCATTACCTCATTGTCCTTTTACTTTGTATTTCTCAGGTGACTAATGTGGAGTATATTTTCACGGGGTTATTTGCCTTAAGTATATCTTCTTTGGTAAATTATCTGTTCGCTTTTTTTTTTACCCATTGAAAAATTGACTCATTTGTCTTCTTATAATTGATTTGTAAGAGTTATTTATATATTCTGGATGCAAGACCTTTATCTGATACATATTTTGCCTATGGAAATAATATGAAATACAGACAAAGAATCATGCATAAGGATTACCATATCAGTGTTACTTATAATTGTGATGAAATTGGAAACAAGTTACAATAAAAGGAAAACTTCATTTCTTTATGATTCAAAGGGATATTTTACAGCCATTTAATGATACAAAAAAAATTACAGACATGGAAATCTACTTTTAATATAATTTTAAGCAGAAAGTAAAATTACATATAATATCAGCAATGCATTTAAAAAGCCTGGAAGTGGGCTGGGCATGGTGGCTCATGCCTGTAATCCCAGCACTTTGGGAAGCCAAGGTGGGCAGATCATGAGGTCAGGAGTTCAAGACCAGCCTGGCCAATATGGTGAAACCCCATCTCTACTAAAAATACAAAATTAGCCAGGCGTGGTAGCACATGCCTGTAATCTCAGCTACTCAGGAGGCCGAGGCAGGAGAATTGCTTGAACCTGGGAGGCAGAGGTTCCGGTGAGCCAAGTTCACGCCATTGCACTCTAGCCTGGGCAACAAGAGAAAAACTCTGTCTCAAAAAAAGAAAAAAAAAGCCTGGAAGTGAATGTCACCATAATAACTGATACCATCTATGTGGTAAGATTATGGCTGGTGTTTAAATTATCTATTGTTTGTCTAAATTTATACAGCAAGCATGCTTTAGTTAAAAAGGGGGAAAATGTCAAAAATAATTAAATGGTTGAAGCAGTGCTTGGTGCTTCCCTTACAAGCACACCTGGCTTGCAGCATGATTCATGATACTATTAATAACAAAGTGAATTGGTTAATTGCATAACAGACCACCCCAAAGCTTTGAACTATAATTCCAGCTCTTCCCTTGAACTCCAGGCAGTTTTTCTGAAATGGGTTTCAGAGTTATGAGTTACCCAGCAAGGTTGCCATGTGGATTCCTGGGACGCGGCTTCCCGTGTATGTACTCTAAAATGTGCAAAAGTTCTTGATGTTACATTCAGTGACTTGTGAAGATCGTCTTAAGAAGACAGGCATGCCTTGAATACTTAGAAGACGGAGTCTCTGTGCTTCTGCTGATAGAAAACAATGACCAAAGAGAACACAGACTCAGAGGGCTGGAGGCAAAGCAATGCCGGCAGTTAATGAGAAAAGCCTTTGTTTGAGGAAAATACTGGCACTAAGAAGAAAGGTGGGAATGGAAAAAGGAAATGGAGGAAGAATAGAGAGGCTAAGCAAACAGGTCAGACTTCCAGGAAGTAAACTTGATAGATGCATTTTGCACATAAAGTCTTACCCTGTAAATAATTTGTATCCTTTACTCATTTTAATTTCTAACTCTAAAGTCATTTCTGTTGCCCTCTGAAGACTGTCAGGAGGATACAATTACTATTGGGTTTATTGAGAGGAAACAACTTAAGGAACTTAAGATGCTCCTATAGGGATTTCTCTCATACAAAGGCAATTTCTTAAAGCAACATATTTTGTGAGGGTCAGTGATTTGGTTCATATCAAAGCATCTTTGAACCTGGTCAGTTACTTTACCTAAAGCAGACACACTATGTATTTTTGCTGATGAGTGACCTAAGAGACAAAGAAATAATATTCAAATTATTATTCGGAAGATATAGTAGAGGTTTTTTTTTTTTTTAAGTTGGGTAGCCAATTAAAATCTAACCAAATTTTTTCTTTGAAACTTGATAAGATGGAAGTGCAAAGGGCCAAGAATAATCAACACAATCTTGAAGAACAAGATGGGAGGTTTCTTTACTATGTATTTGGTTGTATTGTAAATAATTTTGACATGAGGACAGACAAATTGACCAATGAAATAGAACAGAAATGTCAGAAAGAGATTCATGCTTATAAGGATATTTTGTTTATGACAAAGGAGGCACTGTGAAGTGCTAAAGAAGGTCTTTTCAATAGATGGTTCTGGAACAACTGGATATCTATGAGGAAGAGAAAACCTGACCCCTACCTCATACCATGCATGAATATTCACTATAGATGTATCATAGACTTAAATGTGAAAGGCAACACAATAAAGCTTCTAGAAGACAATATAGGAGAAGAGCTTCAGGACTTCAAGGGAGGAAAGACTAATTAATAAACACTAATCATAAAAGATCAATATGTTTAAGTATATTAAAATTGAAATGTCATTAAAGGTAAGGAGAGACTTCTTAAATAGGGTACAAAAAGAACTAATCATAAAAAGATTGATAAATCTGAAATTAACTTGACATTTAAATTTAACACTAATATTAAGAACTTCTATTCATTAAAAGATACAGAAAATGGAAAAGATATTTGCAATATCTGCAGCCTACAAAGAGTCCACACATGAAATACATAAAGAAATTCTACAAACCAGTAAGAAAAGACAAACAACCAAAGGAAAAATGGGGGGAAAAGGATATATAATAGACCATAGACAAATGAAAAAATTCCTAATATCAGGATATTAATAATGAAGAAATTGAAAATAAAACCAAAACCCCAGACAGAATTACATGCCCAACATAGTGAGTAAAATTAAAAAGACCAATACTACCACATGCTGGTGAGGAAATGCACAACAGATACTCTTACATGCTGCTAGAGGAGTGTGGATTGGTACAACACTTTTTGTTTTACAATTTTTAAAAATTTATTGTTTTATTTCAATAGGTTTTTAGGGAACAAGTGGTGTTTGGTTACATACATAAGTTCTTTAGTGGTGATTTCTAAGATTTTGGTGCACCCATTGCCTGAGCAGTGTGTACTGTACACTGTACCCAATGTGTAGCCTTTTATCCCTCGCCCTCCTCCCAACCTTTCCCCCAAATCCCCAAAGTCCATTGTATCATTCTTATGTCTTTGCATCCTCATAGCTTAGCTCTCACTTGTGAGTGAGAACATGTGATGTTTGGTTTTCCATTTCTGAGTTACTTCACTTAGAGTAACAGTTTCCAATTCCATCCAGGTTGCTGCAAATGCTATTATTTTGTTCCTTTTTATGGCTGAGTAGTATTCCATGGGATATATATATGTGTGTGTGTGTGTGTGTGTGTGTGTGTATGTGTGTGTGTGTGTATATATATATCACATTTTCTTTATCCACTTGTTGATTGATGGGCATTTGGGCTGGTTCCATAATTTTGCAAATTGCATATTGTGCTGCTATAAACATGCATGTGCAAGTATCTTTTTTTGTATAATGACTTCTTTTCCTCTGGGTAGATACCTAGTAGTGGGACTGCTGAATCAAACGGTAGATCTATTTTTAGTTCTTTAAGGAATCTACACACCGTTTTCCACAGTGGTTGCACTAGTTTATATTCCCACCAGCAGTGTGAAAGTGTTCCCTTTTCACCACATCCACATCAACATCTATTATTTTTTAATTTCTGATTACGGCCATTCTTGCAGGAGTAAGGTGGTATCGCATTGTGGTTTGGATTTGCATTGCCCTGATCATTAGTGATGTTGAGCATTTTTCCATATGCATGTTGGCCGTGTGTGTATCTTCTTTTGAGAATTGTCTATTCATGTCCTTAGCCCATTTTTTGTTGGAATTGCTTATTTTGTTCTTGCTAATTTGTTTGAGTTCACTGTAGATTCTGGATATTAGTCCTTTGTTGGATGTATAGATTATGAAGATTTTTTCCCACTCTGTGAGTTGTCTGTTTACTCTGCTGATTATTTCTTTTGCTGTACAGAAGCTTTTTAGTTTAATTAAGTCCCATCTATTTATCTTTGTTTTTATTGCATTTGCTTTTGGGTTCTTGGTCATGAAGTCTTTTCCTAAGCCAATGTCTAGAAGGGTTTCTCCGACGTTATCTTCTAGAATGTTTACGCTTTCAGGTCTTAGATTTAAGTCTCTGATCCATCTTGAGTTGATTTTTGTATGAGGTGAGAGATGAGGATCCAGTTTCATTCTTCTGCATGTGGCTTGCCAATTATCCCAGCACCCTTTGTTGAATAGGGTGTCCTTTCCCCACTTTAAGTTTTTGTTTGCTCTGTCGATGATCTGTTGGCTGTAGTGTTTGGCTTTATTTCTGGGCTATTGATTCTGTTCCACTGGTCTATCTGCCTATTTTTATACCAGTGGTAAACACTTTGGAAAAAATTTGTATCATATTTACCAAAGTTGAAGTTACATATAACTTACAATTCAACAACCCCATTCATAGGAATATACCCAACAGAAATAGGTACACATGTTCTCTAAGAGACATATACATGAATGTTCAGAGCAGCTCTATTTTTAATGATCGCAAACTAGAAACTGGCTTAAAGTCTGTCAACTTAAGAATGAATAAACAAAGAGTGGCATGCTCCAAAAATAAAAAAAATATACTGAGCAAAGAGTAACAACAGTGACACATAACACTCTATTTTTTTTTTTTTTTTTTTTTTTTTTGAGATGGAGTCTTGCTTTATCACCCAGGCTGGAATGCAGTGGTGCTATCTCAGCTCACTGCAACCTCCATCCGGGGTGCAGGCGACTCTCCTGTCTCAACCTCCTGAGTAGCTGGGATTATAGGCACATGTGACCATTCCTGGCTGATTTTTGTATTTTCAGTAGAGACAGGGTTTCACCATGTTGACCAGGCTGGTTTTGAACTCCTGGCCTCAAATGATCTGCCTGCCTAGGTGGATGGGATGCAGATGCAGTCCAGGCACAAAGAAGCTGACTTCCAGTACACAGGCACCCTCAATTGTTGGAGGACCATCTTCAGAGAGGAAAGGGGCAAAGCTTTCTTCAGGGGCATGTGGTCCTCAGAAACAGAGACCTACTGGTCCTGCAGGATGAGCTGAAGAAAATCACCTAAATGCATCTGTCTCCCCAGTAAAAGAACCAAGAGATTAATGAAGAATACTTTCTCTCTCTTTCTTTCTCTCTTTCTTTCTTCTCCCAGGCTCAAATGATCCTCCCACCCCAGCCTCCCGAGTAGCCAGGATTACAGGCAGGTGCCACCAGCCTGGCTAATTTTTGTGTTTTTTGTAGAGACAGGTTTTCGCCATGGACAGGCTTAAAATACTTAACTGTTACAGACCACTGACCGAAAAATTCTGATCGTCTTTATCCTCGCCAGTTCGTTCTGTAGAGGGTTGTGGAAGGCTCTAGAAAAGGAGCCCATTGTGATCACGTTTCACCATTGGCACTCGATGCCATGTATTGATCACTGAGAAGAAGGGGGGAATCATGACATCACTGTGGGCCCAAGCGGGAGTCAGCTCCACTACTCAGACCTGGAGTACTGATGCTTGTAGGTCCTGAGTCGTGTTTAAGTATTTATTTAAAGCAAAAGAATCGTGTCTCCCATTTGTGCCTAGGTGCTAGCACCTCTTTTGCACAGTGGACTATTTGTAATTATGTTCTATGTTGGGCACTCTGCTGCAAAATACTGAAAACAGGACATGGGGGCAAGAAAACCATGTTGTGAGTCCATAAGAATAAATACTGTGTAACTTCATTTATATGAAGTGAGGTTCCAGAAATGCAGGCATGGTCCAATATTAGGAATTGTACCGGCTGGGCATGATGGCTCAGGCCTGTAATCCCAGCACTTTGGGAGCCCATGGCGGGTGGATCACCTGAGGTCAGGAGTTTGAGACCAGCCTGGCCAACCTGGTGAAACCCCATCACTACTGAAAATATAAAAATTAGCCAGGCATGGTGGCAGGCACCTGTGATCCCAGCTACTTGGGAGGCTGAGGCAGGAGAATTGTTTGAACCTGGGAGGCAGAGGTTGTAGTGAGCCGAGATCAAACCACTGCACCCCAACCTGGGTGACGGAGTGAGACTCCCCGCCAAGAAAAAAAAGGAATTGTACCAATGTGCTACTATATTAACAGATCAAAGGAAAAAGTATAATAATCACACTAGATACTGAAATGCCATTTAGCAAAATTGAACATTCTTTCCTGATTTAACAAACAAACCAAAATCAAAACAAAAACCAGAGTCTTAGTATCTTAGAAATAGCTAGATTATTTTTGCCATTATAAAAATTCAGCATCATACTTTAATCTCCATTAAAGAAAGAAAATATTATGCTTTTTCCTTTTTTGTTCTCACACTACACAGATGTATATATTTTTTAATAAAAAATTTTAATTAAAAAATTTAACATGTACCATACAGCACTTTGAGGAAGTATGTGTTTTGTTTTGTTTTGTTTTTTGAGACAAAGTCTTGTTCTGTTACCTGGGCTGGAGTCCAATGGCATGATCTCGGCTCACTGTAACCTCCACCTCCTGGGTTCAAGCGATTGTCCCGTCTCAGCCTCCCAAGCAGCTGGGATTACAGGTGCCCGGCACCATGCCTGGCTAATATTTGTATTTTTAATAGAGACAGGGTCTCACCCTGTTGGCCAGGCTGGTCTCGAACTCCTGACCTCAACTGATCCACCTGCCTTGGCCTCCCAAAGTGCTGGGATTACAGGCATGAGCCACCAGTCCTGGCCAGAAGTGTGTGCTTAAAAGACATGTAAGAATATATCATAAAATCAAAAGTGTTAATATGTTAACAACTACAAAATCTTTAGAGTATAAGGACACTCCAATTACAAATTGTAGAACAGAGATTCTGGTTACAAGCAGGATGGTTACTGTGGCTTACACTTTGGGGTGAACTGGGACTCTCTGAGCCATCCCAAAGTGATGGTGTGCCAACAAACGAACGATTTTATTATATAAGCAACACATATTCATTGTAGAAAAAGTAGAGACTAGCAGGAAGTGAAACAATAAAAAGGAAGCCCTATAATCCCACGACCTATTAGGTAACCATCAGTCACTTTTTCTTTCTTTCTTTTTTTAAGACAGCATCTCACTCTGTCACCCAGGCTGGAGTGCAGAGGCATGATCTTGGCTCACTGCAGCCCCGACCTCTCGGGCTTGAGTGATCCTCCCACCTCAGCCTCTCAAGTTGCTGCGACCACAGTCGCACACCACCACGCTCAGCTAATTTTTTAAATTTTTTTGTAGAAATAGTGGGTAGTCTCTCTATGTTGCCCAGGCTGGTCTCAAATTCCTGGCCTCCAGTGATCCTCCTCCCTCAGCCTCCAAAGTCCTGGAATTACAGGCCCGTCAGTAACCTTTTAAAGTAAGATATTATACTTTCATAATGTTTTGGAAATCCTAACCAGTACGATTAAATAAGAAAATAATTTAAGAGTTAAAATTATCTCTTAAGGTAAGGAGGATTTATTAATTTAAATGGTATCAAATAATAACTAGAAACCTGACGAAAATAGGCCAAAAAGAAATGTTAGGAATCTAGGGGAGATTGCAAAAACAGCTACAATCTTTTGCAGCTCTTCTCCGAAGTGAAGTATATTTCTTCACACTATGAGCTCAACCATATGACTTTCTTTAGAACAATGAGACATTAGCAAACATGATGCAAGCAGAAACTTGAAAAATGTTTGTGTGTTGGAACTTGCCCTCTTTTAGCATTTTAAGAGACTGAGACCACTGCTCTGTGAATGAGCCTAGGTAAGCCCATGGCATGATGAGAAGCACATAGCCTCTTCATCCCTGTTGCTCCAGCTGACACAGAACCAACTACCAGACATCTGAGTGAAGCCACTCTCATCTATCCAGGCCAATGAAAGTGCCAGTTTTCTGCAGAAATAAACCGAGTAGGCCCAAACCAGAAGAACTGCCAGTTGACCCACAGAGTTGAGAAATAACGTTTCTTATTTTAAGACACTAAGTATTAGGTGGTTTATTTTGCCAGAAAAGCTAACAGAAATTATAAGAGAATTTCAGTTAAGTAGTTAGTTACTTTTTGTATAATTACTGTACAAAATGGCTAGTTAGAAAATACAATGACAGAAAAGATCCCATTTAAATAGCAACACTATCATCAATTTATCTGAAAATAAACGACAAGAAATAGGCAGGACCATGTAAAGAAAATATAAAATCTCTATTAAGGGGTATTAATTCTTGCGGAATTTAATCTATCAACTCAATGTGGTCCCAATAAAAATTTTTAAAAATTTATTTTCAACATTTTACAAGAAAATATTGGGTTCATCTGTAGAAATAAATAAGAAAGAGTAGCCAGGAAGAAAATCTCAACAGAAAGATATTAGGGGAGGGGAAGCAGTTAGATTAAATATTTAAATACATTTTGAAGTTACAAGAATTAAAACATTTAAGCGGGGTGGGGTGGCACACACCTGTAGTCCTAGCTACTTGGGAGGCTGAGGCAGGAGAATGGCTTAAATCCAGCCTGAGCAATATAGTAAGACTCCATCACTAAAATAAGTAAATAAGTTTAAAAAAACCTAGTTTGATTCTAGCAAAGATTTAGATAGATAACAGAATAAAATAAGAAATCCAGAAATAAACTAAAATGAGAATTTAGTAGATGGTAATGGTGACATTTCTAATCCATGAGAGGAAAGATGAATTATTCAGAAACCAGTGTTGAGACTATGGCAGGACTATGTGGGAGAAAAAAGAGTCAAGCTGTATAACTCCTCTTCCTTCATTAAAGTAAATTCCAGCAAGGGTATGATGTAAAATATTAAAATGAAACTCTAAAAGTACTAGCAATAAAAAAGTCAGACACAAAAGGCCACAGATTGTGATTCTATTTCTATGAATGTCTTGGGAATCCATAGAGACAAAGTAGATTAGTGGTTGCCAGGGACTGGGAGGACATGAAAATGGGGAGTGATCACTTAATGGGTAGAAGATTTCTTTTGTGGGTGATGAAAAAAATGTAAAATTAGGTAATGGCAAAGATTGCACAACTGTGAATATACTGAAATCACTGAATTGCATACTTTAAAAGGGTACATTTTATACGTGAATTATATTTTAATAACACTCTTATTAAAAAAAAAAAAAAAAGGAAGCCAGAGGCGAAAGAGTCCATAGGAGGCTCTGACCCACATAGCGAGGTCAGGAAGGTTGTCTACAGAGGGAACAGGAGGACAGGGTCTGAAAAGGTGTTTCATGGCAGTAGATGTTTTACAGGTGAGAAAGGGGGCAGAGAAATTAACTCTCTTGGCTCTGATTACCCTGTGTCTCTGTCTCTCTCCAGGGCTTAATAACTTTGCATGCACTGGACAATAATTTTGAATTTAATGAAAGGTTTTTGAGTAAAATAAATGCTAGAAGAAAACATGGGTGAATTTATTTATAATATTGTTATGAAGACTTTGTAAACATGGCACAAAACCCAGAAACCATATAGAAAATGATTGGTAAGTTTGCTTAGAAATGAAGTTTTATATTTAAAAACAATATACATATGATTATAGTTTTATAGTTATGTTTTAAAAGAATTTTGTCTTTAGAGATACGTGCTGAAAATACTTGTGGATGAAATGATGATGTCTAGGCTCTGCTTCAAAATAATTTTTTATTAAGAGACAGAGTCTCACTCTGTCACCCTGGCTGGAGTACAGTGGTACAATCATAGCTCACTTAACCTCCAACTCTTGGGCTCAAGTGATCCTCCCTCTTCAGCCTCCCAAGTAGCTGAGACTACAGGTGCACACCACCACACTTGGCTAATTTTTTAGAGATGGAGTATCACTATATTGCCTAGGCTGGTCTCCAACTCCTGGCTTTAAGTGACCCACCCACTCTGCCTCCCAAGTGCTGGGATTACAAGTGTGAGCCACCATGCCTGGACCTCAAAATAATTTGAGGTGTGGTGGAGATTAAACTTGGTAAACACAGAGTACTCTTTTCTCTACTTTTTAAATATATTTGATTTATGTATTTTTATATTTTGGATTTTTTCCATAACAAAAAGTAAAAAATAGGCCAGGCGCAGTGGCTCACACCTGTAATCCCAGCAGTCTGGGAAGCCGAGGCAGGTGGATCATTTGAAGTCAGGAGTTCAATACCAGCCTGGCCAACATGGCAAAACCCTGTCTCTACTAAAAACACAAAAAAATGAGCCTTGAGTGGTGGCGCACACCTGTAATCCCAGCTACTCAGGAGGCTGAGGCAGAGAATTGCTTGAACCCAGGAGGTGGAGGCTGTAGTGAGCTGAGATCGTGCCACTGCACTCCAGCCTGGGTGACAGAGTGAGACCCTATCTCAAAAAAATGCATAAATAAAATAAAAAGTAAACAGCAAGAAGAAAGACCTATGTACAAAGTAAAAAGATAAATAAACTGGGAACAGATATTTGCAACATAAAATATTAAAAGAGCTAATTTCTTAATTTATTAAGAATGCATACAAATTGCTAAGAAAAAGACAGTCCAAGAGAAAACAGTGGGTAAAGATATCAACAGGTGGAACAATAAAAAAGAAAAAGTCGCCAATACCTCTGTGAAACAGTGACCAGCCTTACTCATACATGGAAAGGAAAACAATAACCAGACTCCTCTTCCGTGGAGTAAACTGGCAACATGAAGAGGCTGGATAGTAAGCAGGATTGGTGAGGGTGGGGGAAGTGTGGTTGGACCTACTTGCTGTGGTGGGAGTGAAGGTATCACCTTTTAGAAGGACGATTTCAGAATATCTGTCTGCAAATTTAAAATACATACCTCCATACAGTGAATATAATATTATTCAACCTTAAAAGGAAGGAATTTCTGATACATGCTTTAATATGAATGAAACTTGACAACACAATGCTAAGTGAAATAAGCCAGTCACAAAAAGACAAATTACTCCACTTTTACAAGGTATCCAGAGTAGTCAAAAATCATACAGATA
Organism: Piliocolobus tephrosceles; assembly: GCF_002776525.5. NCBI lineage: Eukaryota > Metazoa > Chordata > Mammalia > Primates > Cercopithecidae > Piliocolobus > Piliocolobus tephrosceles. Next base: position 70,316,113 of record NC_045448.1, on the reverse strand, counting down.
GAAGATAGAATGGTGTTTGCTAGCAGGAGGGACAGGGAGGGCAGTGGGGAAAATGGGGAGTTCATGTTGACTGGGTATAGAGTTTCAGTCCAAGATGAGAAAAAGAGTTCTGGAGATGGCTGGTGGTGAGGGTTGCGCAACAATATGAATGTACTTAAAACCACTCACCTGTACACTGAAAAAATGATTAAGGCAGTAATTTTTAGGTGTGTTTTGCCACAATTAAAAAAAAAATTAAGCCAGTCACAGTGGCTCACTCCTGTAATCCCAGCACTTTGGGAGGCTGAGGCAGGAGGATCACTTGAGGTCAGGAGTTCGAGACCAACCTGGCCAACATGGTGAAACCTATCTCTACTAAAAGTACAAAAAAATTAGCTGGATGTGGTGGCAGGCACCTGTAATCCCAGCTACTCTGGAGGCTGAGGCAGGAGAATCGCTTGAACCTGGGAGGCAGAGGTTGCAGTGAGCTGAGATCATACCACTGCACTCCAGTCTGGGTGAAAGTGGGACTCTGTCTCAAAAAAAGGAAAGAAAGGGAAAGGGAGAGAGAGAGAGAAGGAAGGAAGGAAGGAAGGAAGGAAGGAAGGAAGGAAGGAAGGAAGGAAGGAAGACACCTTGACTAAGTGATTCCACTGCCAAACATTTACCTTAGGTTACCCAAGAAAAAATATGCCAAGTATGTTCATTTCTTTCACTGTAACAACAAAATCTTCAAGCAACTTAAGTGTCCAATAATGGTGAATTCACTAAATAACTATGTAATACCATATATATAGCACACTACTCCGTAGAGATTTTGAAAATGTGGTTTGAGCTCTGAGATATATGACTATGTAATCAAGGCCATAGCATGCCACAGAATGCGTACTGTACGACCCATGTGTATGCATTTCTAAAAGTGTGCGTGTGTTGTGTATGTATGTGATAAATTATGAGTAATTTCTATATGATTGTAACATATTTTTCTGCAGTCACGAAGTGTTAATAGTGGGAAGAGTATGGATGGTAGCAGTGATAGTAAGACTTTTTAAACCTTTTTGTAGTGCTTGGACTTTTTACTTTATTTGAATGTAATTATTTTTATTTATTTATTTAGAGACAGCCTTGCTCTGTCACCCAAGCTAGAGTGCAGTGGTGCCATAGCTCACTGTAGCCTCCAACTCCTGGGCTCAAGAGATCCTCCCATCTCAGCCTCCTGGGCAGCTGGGACTATAAGCATGCTTCACCACATCCAGCATTTTTAATTTTTTAAGTCTAAAATAAAAATATGACATTTTGTATTCAAAGGCTGTGAGCTTTGTCATGGTTTACAAGATGTATTTCCATTTGGATGTTTTATCTAACCATTTTCTTTAAAAAAAATTACATTTCCTCCTGCCGCCTTGTCTAAAATCATAATGTTAAATCTTCTTTTTGTCTTTCTACACATTTCTTCAGTTTTCCCTCTCTCCTTCCATTCTCTCTGGGTGCTCACTTTGCTAATTGAACTAACTGCCTGTGGCTGTTATACACTGCATTGGGACGTCTTTGGAATGGCTGCCTTCCTGCTGGGGTGACTAAATTCCCTGGAGGTCGCCATCTTCAGGCTTTTTATAGCATTCCTTGCTCTGGTACCTGCACAGCATGTGCTGAAAATTTTTTGTTGGTCTTGATGGACCCTCTTCCTTTGAAAGCCTCAAAGCTGCAATCTTGGATTCTTTGTTCCTGGCACCTCAACCTGCACCTCTTTTTTAACCCTCAGTTTTTAGGAGTATCAAGTCCACCTCAAGTGGTAAGCCTAAATTTGTTTTGTTGTTGTTGTTTGTTTGTTTGTTTTTTGAGACAGGGTCTCACTGTCATCTAGGCTGGAATACAGTGGCATGATCATAGCTCACTGCAGCCTGGGTTCAAGCAATCCTCCCTCCTCAGTCTCCTGAGTAGCCGAGGTTACAGGTTCACACCACCATGCCTGGCTTGTTTATTTCTCATTTTTTGTAGAATGAGGTCTCACTGTATTGCCAGGGCTGGTCTTGAACTCCTGGGCTCAAGTGATCCTCCCTGTAATCCCAGTCTCCAAAGTGCTGGGATTACAGATGTAAGCCGCTGCATCTGGCCCTAAGTTTCTTACTATGTGGATGTCCTCTAACTTTTCACATGTGCTTTGCACATCTTTGATCTTTTAACTCCCTTTTCCGAGTGCACAAAATAGAGAAAAGAGCCCTGGAAGGTGGGGCAAGGAGACCAAAGTTTAACCCGGCTCTGCCACCAGTTTACTGAGTGGCTCTAGGCCCAGGTCCTCCTCTGTGTTGTGAACACGAGTGCCAGACCCTGCCCCACACACTCCCACTGCCAGTGCTGGCGTTTGGTAAAGACCATCACACCCTCCTGTTTACCCATGATTATAGCTTCAGTTGTCCCCCTCACCCGAATCTTTCCTTCAATCCGTCAGCCTTTTAAGATATTGGTATAGTCTATTTTCCAGGCTTTGTTGTTTAGCTCTTGTTCCACCTTTCCTGCCTCATTCTCTTATTTCCTTTTGATTCTTTCAAACAATATTCCAAAGCATAAAAATAAACCTTGTAAGCCGGGCACAGTGGCTCACGCCTGTAATCCCAGCACTTTGGGAGGCCGAGGCGGGCGGATCACGAGGTCAGGAGATCGAGACCATCCTGGCTAACACGGTGAAACCCCGTCTCTACTAAATATACAAAAAAACTAGCCGGGCGTGATGGCAGGTGCCTGTAGTCCCAGCTACTCCGGAGGCTGAGGCAGGAGAATGGCGTGAACCCGGGAGGCGGAGCTTGCAGTGAAGCTAAGATGGCGCCACTGCACTCCAGCCTGGGCGACAGAGCGAGACTCCGTCTCAAAAAATAAAAATAAATATAAAAATAAACCTTGTTTCTTTCTACTCCTTCCTCCCCCTCTTCATTGAAATTACTACTCAAAACCACCACCCTCTCACAGAGCTTTATGAATGAGTAGTTGTATCACCATCTTGAGAAGCAGAGACAAAGCTTGGTAGTGCAGGAAGGACACAAGCCTCAGAGTGACAAGGGCCAGAATTGAATCCTAGCAGTCCCCCTCATGACTGAGTCTCAGTTCCTTCATCTGTATAATGGAGACAATAACAGTTTACACTTCTCCATCCCACAGTCCCGCCCTGCCCCACCTAGTCAGAGCCGACAACGCAGCTTGTCACCAGGATCCATTCGCTCCATAGATGACACTCCTGCCCCCCAGGCCCTCTGGTCATCCTTCTCTGCCCCCCTAGGCTCCCACTCTCTGCACCTCATGGCTCTCCCTACTCTGTTCCAGCCTTCTCAATGAGTCAAAGCTCCCTGCGGAGAAACACAGGGGGAAGAGGCCAGCCAAGGAAATGGTGTGAGTTGAAGGGCAGTTTTTTAGCTCCATAAATTTCTGCGTGTGGGGACTTCCTACAAAGCTGGTCTTCATCTTCCATCTGCTATACACTGAATGTTTGTGCCCCGCAAAATTCCATAGGTTAAAATCCCAATCCTCAAGGTGATGGTATTAGGAGGCGGAGCCTTTGGGACGGAATTCATGAATGAGCAGAGCCCTTGTCAATGAGATTAGTGCTCATCTTAGAGAGACTCAGAAGAGCTTCCTCAGCCCTTCAGTCATGTGAGGACAGAGCAAGGTGATGACATCTATGAACCAGAAAGAAGGCCACATCAGACTCTGAATCTGCCAGTGCCTTGATCCTGGACTTCTCAGCCTCCAGATCTGTGAGAAATAAATTTCTGTTGTTTTTAAACCACCCAATCTATAGTATTCTTGTTTTCTTTTTTTTGAAATGGGGTCTCACTGTGTTGTCCAGGCTAGCCTCAAACTCCTGGGCTTAAGAGATCCTCCCATCTCAGCCTTTCAAAGTGCTCAGGTTATACAAATGAACCACCTTGCCCGGCCCCTGAGCCACCACACCTGGCCCCAGCCATCTTTGATGTTACCATTGTTAATGTTTAGGGCACCATAAACTGTGCCCATATAGAATAGCAAGGTTAATTAATAAATATTATATACTGACTGCTCCACTGCTCAGACTCAACAATATTGACATTAGGCCAATTAACAACCCTACGATGGCCTCTCAGTGTTCAAGTGAAAGGAAGAGTCATGCGCATCTCTCATTTTTGAATCCGAAGCTAGAGATGATTAAGCTTAGTAAGGAAGGTGTGTCAAAAGCCAAGACAGGCCAAAAGCTAGGCTTCTTGTGCCAAACAGAGAGCCAAGTTGTGAATGCAAAGGAAAAATTCTTGAAGGAAATTAAAAGTGCTACTCCATTGAACACAAGTATGATAAGAAAGCGAAACAGCCTCGGTATGGAGAAAGTTTCAGTGGGCTGGATAGAAGATCAAACCAGCAACAACATTCCCTTCATCCAAAGCCTGGCCTAGAGTAAAGCACTAACTCTTTTCAATCCTGTGAAGGCTGGGAGAGGTGAGGAAGCTGTAGAACAAAAGTCTGAGGCTAGCAGAGGTTGCTGCATGAGATTTAAGGCAAGAAGTCATCTCTGTAACATAAAAGTGCAAGGTGAAGCAGCAAGTGCTGATGGAGAAGCTGCAGCAAGTTATCCAGAAGATCTATCTAAGATCATAGATGAAGGTGGCTACACTGAACAATAGCTTTTCAATGGAGATGCAACAGCCTTCTACTGGAAGAAGATGCCATCTAGGACTTTTGTAGCTAGAGAGAAGTCAATGTCTAGCTTCAAAGCTTCAAAGGACAGGTGACTCTCTTGTTAGTGACTAATGCAACTGGTGACTTTAAGTTGAACATGGTGCTCATTTACCATTCTGGAAATCCTAGGGCCCTTAAGAATTATGCTAAATCTACTCTGCCTGTGCTGTATAAATGGAGCAACAAAGTCTGGATGACAGCACATCTGTTTATAGCATGGATTACTGAATAATGTAAGCCCACTGTTGAGACTGCTCAAAAAACAAACAAAAAAAATATTACTGCTTCTTGACAATGAGGGAGTCACCCAAGAACTCTGAGGGAGATGTACAAGGAGCTGAATGTTGTTTTCCTACCTGCTAACACAACATCCATTCTGTTGCCCGTGGATCAAGGAGTGATTTTTGACTTCCCAGGCTTGTTATTTAAGAAATACATTTGTAAGGCTACAGCTGCCATAGATAGTGATTCCTCTGATGGATCTGGGCAAAGTAAATTGAAAACCCTCTGGAAAGGAATCACCATTCTAGATGTTATTATAAAACCATCAACATTAACAGAGTTTGGAGGAAGCTGAGTTTAACCCTTGTGGATGACTGCAGCGTTTGAGACTTCAATGGAGGAAGTCACTGCAGATGTGGTGAAAATAGCAAGAGAACTGGAATTCGAAGTGGTACCTGAAGATATGACTGAATTGCTGCAATCTCATGATCAAACTTGAACAGATGAGGAATTGCTTTCTATGGATGAGCAAAGAAAGTGATTTCTTGAGATGGAAGCTACTTCTGGTGAAGGTGCTGTGAACAGTGTTGAAATGACAAGAAACAATTGAGAATGTTCCATAAACTTAGTTGATAAAGCATCAGCAGGGTTTGAGAGGATTGAATCCAAATTTGAAAGGAGTTTTACTGTGGGCAAAATGCTATCAAACAACATCTCACAATACAGAGAAATCTTTTGTGAGAGGAAGAGTCAATAAATGTGGCAAACTTCATTGTATTATTTTAAGAAATTGCCACAGCCACCCAATCTTCCGCAGCCACCACCCTGGTCAGTCAGCACTCACCAGTGTTGAGATAAGATCCTCCCCTAGCAAAAAGATTTCAACTCACTAAAGGCTCAGATGACAGTTAACTTTTTTTTTTTTTTTTTAGCAATAGAGTATTTTCAAATTAAGGTATGTACTTTTTTTTAGACATAATGCTATTGCACACTTCGTAGACTGCACTATAGTGTAAACATAACCTTTCTATGCACTGGGAAACCAAAAAATCTGTGTAACTTGCTTATTCCAAATATTTGTTTTATTGCAGTGGTCTGGATCAAAACCCACATAACCTCTGAGGCATGCCTTTTTCTCAGAGGTAGGATTGCTGTTTGATTGGAGATTAATCTTACAGGATAAGGTAACTCATGCTTTCAGTCCATTGTCGGAAAGTCCTCTCCCAAGGGGATGCCAGCTCTCCCCAGCCTGGTTTCTCCTCCACTTCGTTGCTTCCATTCAATCACTGTCAAGCAGAGCATACGGGTGTTGCTGTATTTCACACTCATGGGTTGCCGTTCTATGTTGCTTATTACAACACTTTGCACAACTTCTTTTTGCTCCCTCATCTCCAAAAATAGCAAACGACACTGCTTGCCCAGATTTTCCACCTGAGTTTGTTTTTCATTTTTGAGGGAAATCAGCACGGGTGCTGAGTGCTGCCTCAGCACCAAATAAATACTGGTATGAACCCCAGGACAAAGTCAAAGGTTATGCTTGTCTGAAATGCAGCTGCAAATCTGCCTTGATTCTCAGCGTGAGAAGAACGGATGCTGTTTATAGTGTGAGTACTATATATGGAAATAGCTTGAATGTGCCTGGATTTCTGCATTAAATATGTTCCTGGAATTTAATGTGTACTTTTTTTTTTCTTTTTTGAGACAGAGTCTCGCTCTGTCACCCAAGCTGGAGTGCAGTGGTGCAATCATGGCTTTCTGCAACTTCGCCTCCTGGGCTCAAGTGATACTCCCACCTCTCAGCCTCCTTAGTAGCTGGGGCTGCAGGCGTGCACCACTATGCCGGCTAATTTTTGTACTTTTTGTAGAGTTGAGGTTTCGCCTTGTTGCCCAAGCTGGTTAAATTTGTCTTATAACAGGCTGGGCATGGTGGCTCATGCTTTTAATCCCAGCACTTTGGGAGGCTGAGGGCAGGTGGATCACTTGAACCCAGGAGTTTGAGACTAGCCTGGGCAACATAGCAAGACCCCATCTCTGAAATAATTTAAAATTTAATAATAAATAAATAAATTTATCTTATAACAAAGTCAAGCTTACCCAGAACGACTGGTGTCTTAGTCCATCTGGGCTGCCATAGACTGGGTATTTTATAAACAATAGAAATCTACAGTTTATAGTTCTGGATCAAAGTCAAGGCACCAGCAGATGTGGTATCTGATGAGGGCTCATTTTCTGCTTCACAGGGTATCTTCCTGCTGTGTTCTTACATCGCGGAAGGGGCAAACAAGCGCCCTTGGTTCTCTCTCACAGGGCAGTCATCCCATTCACCCCATTCACTTTAGGGCCTCATTACCTCCTCAGACCCCACTTCTTAATACTATTGCATTGGGAATTAAATATGAATGTTGCAGGGGTTGAGGGGAGACACAAACATTCAGACCATAGCAATTGGTAAACAGTGTTTCCATGGAATCAGATACGTTGGAATAGGGAGACCTACTTTTTAAATAAACCATGTGTAACCTGGTTTCTCCAGGCCACAGTAGCCAGGAGATTCAAGTGGAGTTTAGGACTGCTGAGAACTCTTTGGCAGCTTCACGGGTGTGTGACCTGTACAGGTGTCCAGAGGTCTGCATTCAGAAGGGCCTGGTGCTTGGTTTAATGCTCAGCTGTCACAATCATGAAATTCTTAACTCTAAAACAAGGAGCCTGTGTTGTCATTTTGCACTGGGCCCTGCAAATATTGTTCCCCATAGCTACTTCCCCTTGTTAAACCTAACCCCAAATATGTCCAGGAACCCCCTAGGGGTGGGTGTCACAGATGTCGATGACACCACTCAGTAACCTACTTTGTGCCTGCTTCATTTCCTTCCTCTCCTGCCCCCACAGACACTGTGGCCCTGACATGTGGCAGTCCTTGGGGACCTGCAGGCAAGGTGCCATGTCCTCTGGAATCCCCAGAGGCCTGAAGACATGCTGCATGTTCCTGCAGAAGTGCTCCCGGCTCTCCTTGTTAAACATCTTATCTCTTAACCCCAAAGCCCATCTGCTTGCGCCCCAGCATCTCACGAGCTTAGCATGGAAACGTGCTCCTCATTGCCTGCTTATGGCCCCGTCCCTCTCTCAGACCCTAGACAGTGACCTGCTACCTCCGCTGTCTTCCTGGCCAGCTGCTCCTTCTTGGGCCTTCCCTTCTACTCTTCCAGCCACTTTCCTCCCCAGGGAGCTTAGAGTTTCCCTTTGAAGTCCTCACTAAACACAGATGAGGACTCTTCAAAGAACTGCACCGACCAATTCTATGTTCTTCAGAACTGCATTGCAGGCATCTATTAATAGGAGCAACAAAAAAGGGAAGGTTCACTAGGCAAATAAATTTGGGAAACAGTGTATATTAGATGCTCTTCTTGGAGATTTAACTAGTCACTATCAAGTATGTTGAAAGTTCAGGGAAGAATCTATTTAACCTAATATAACCCAGTGTTTCCTAAATTGGGCATTAAATTGGGCATTGAACACTCTGACTGTCCCTCCCCACACCTCACACACACATTAGCAGTATGCAGATCGTATTCTTGGGTGAAACACGCTTAGAGTATAATAAAATGAATTGATACAAACCAATTCTGAACATAATTCAATATTGCTTTGAGGATTCATGAGACGCTGGCATTTATCTTTTGATCTCTGGACAAATGGAAATTAAGCATACTCCAGATGATATTTAAAATATACTAAAGACATTTAGCCTTACCTAGAGCTAGGCACATTGTAAATACTCAATATATACTTGTGGAATTACTGAATTTATGGAAATCCTTTGGGTCTCAGTTTCGTATACTTAGAGGAACTGGATTAGTTGGTCTCTGACATCACTTAATAAACATCAAGTGTCTTTTAAGTTAGTCACTGGGGTGTGAAGACTAGGTTCCTCTCCCAAAAGATAGCCTAGTAGAAAACAGCCAATACACAAGCAATTGTAATACAACATAATATTGTTACAGGAAACATATATACTGTTATGGAACTGTAGAGGACGTAATAGCATTGAGTCTTAAAAAATAAGTAGGCGTTCATTAGGATGAAATGATACAGGGAAAAGGAATTCCAAGCCAAGTGCACAGCACAAACCAGTAAATGAAGACCTAAGGCATTGAATCTTTCAGGGACACTTCTAGGCCTAAATCCCTTGACTCTATAAATGTCATGGTAAATTGCATAATGCAAATCACCATGCCCAAATTCATATTTTATAACGCCGTATGTTAGATCTCCTGACTGTGGTTTCACCTGAGGCAATCTTCTGAAATTTTCTTTAACAAACTGAAGAGTTGTCTGGGCACGGTGGCTCATGCCTGTAATCCCAGCACTTTGGGAGGCTGAAGTGGGCGGATCACCTGAGGTCAGGAGTTTAAGACCAGCCTGGCCCACATGGGGAAATCCTGTCTCTACAAAAACACAAAAATTAGCTGGGCATGATGGCAAGTGCCTGTAATCCCAGCTACTTGGGAGGCTGAGGCGGGAAAATCTCTTGAACCCGGGAGGCGGAGGTTGTAGTGAGCCAACATCACGCCACTGCACTCCAGCTTGGGTGACAGAGCAAGACTCCATCTCAGAACAAACAAACAAACAAAAAACAAAAAACCTGAAGTTACTGAATAGTAACCAATCCCCCTTCACTTCAAGACAGATGCCAGGAAGCCCAACCACAATTGCCAGGCAGCTCTAGTCCTGCCAGCTGCTCCTATGCTGCTAACTTCTGTCCTGCTAGTGTGAGGTCTGGGCTGCTCAGAAGGCTCACTCCAGTCCTCCTGTCCAAGGCCTTTTCTAACTGTGTTCCACAGCTCTCTGGGTTTCAGTGGGTTCTGTGGCTAGTTCTAAAGAAATAACCTATAGGCGTGCATATGTGCATACGCGTGTGTGTGTGCGCGCGTGCATGTGTGTGTGTGTGAAATCAGAGGGTTCTCATATTTTAACTTTGAGCCTATCATTTTGGTGCAGTTCATTCCTGTCTTCTCTCTCCAAAGTAAACTCCCATCTTTATACTGTGGTAGTGCATCTGTTTTTCCGTGTAAAGACTGTACCAGGGGCTAGATGCAGTGGCTCATCCCTGTAATCCCAGCACTTTGGGAGGCTGAGGCGGGTGGATTACTTGAGGTCAGGAGTTTGAGACCAACCTGTCCAACATGGTGAAACCCCATCTCTACTAAAAATACAAAAATTAGCTGGGCATGGAGGTGGGCGCCTGTAATCCCAGCTACTTGAGAGGCTGAGGCAGGAGAATCACTTGAACCCGGGAGGAAGAGATTGCAGTGAGCTGAGATAACGCCACTGCACTCCAGCCTGGATGACAAAGAGGCTCTGTTTAAAAAAAAAAAAAAAAAAAAAAAGATTGTACCAGGAAGAGAAAGGTACACATGGTGATTCTCCAAGGCAGAATATCTGTAAACTTGATATTATTGCTGCCCACATAAGGAATATTAAAAGGGAAGAAAGACTGTTGCCACAGCCTTCATCTCCAGAATTCACTTATACATACGATTTACCATTATTGTTATTTCTTGGTTATTTCAGGATGTTTCTTCCCAATAAGAACCCAGGATAAATTCTGAGTATTAGTTGCTTTGTTTTACAAACAGTACTAAAGCAGTAAAACACGGTGCTTAATAAAGCAACTGGTGATGCCCTGGCATAGGTGGAGTTTGTGATCAAGGCCTCTTGTTACTCAGGAGAGGTGACATGCGATGGGTAAATGTTTTGCAGAAATTACCTTTAAATGAACTCCTCAGCATGCATTGTCACCTAAAAAAGAATAAGGTTTTAAGGGGATGGACCAATAAAGGGCTAATCTTAGGTGTCTGAAAATTATTTGAAAAATGTAGAATATTTGCTTAGGCTGGAGAGGGTATCCCAGGGGTAAGTGTGTAGGAATTGCACAAACAGGGTGGAGCCACTAAATAGATGAAAAGACTGGGCTGGGCGCAGTGGCTTATGCCTGTAATCCCAGCACTTTGGGAGGCCGAGGCGGGTGGATTACTTGAGGTCAAGAGTTCGAGACCAGCCTGGTCAATATGGTGAAGCCCCGTCTCGGCTAAAAATATAAAAATTAGCCAGGCATGGTGGTGCATGCCTGTACCCAGCTACTTGGGAGGCTGAGGCAGGAGAATCACTTGATCCCAGGAGGTGGAGGCTTCAGTGAGCCGAGATAGCACTACTGCACTCCAGCCTAGGCAACAGAGTGAGACTGTCTCAAATAAATAAATAAATAAATAAATGAAAAGCAAATAGAAAGGTGGAAGGACAAATTTTGAGAGACACCTGAATTCTGTTTCACCTGAACATGCTGAAAGTTCCTTAAATTTTAATTTTGATTAAATGTGTTTAACATCCAAATGATACTAGGTACAGTTCACATGGCAGAGTACTACACAGCTGTAAAAAAGAATGAGGAATATATGGAGTGATCCTTAGACTTTATGGCTAGTGAAAACAAAGCAAGGTAGAAAAAAATGTCTATAGTATGCTACTGTTTATCTAAAAAGAGAGAATTTGCTATATGAAAATGTTGGCTTATTTTTTTAATGAAAGAATATGCCATATAACTTTATTTCTTAAAAAAGATTTCACTGGGAAGTAGACAGGTTAGAGGGCCTGGGATAGAAGTCACACTCCTCTGAATGTGCCTGGTGTTGTAGATTTGACTTCGGAAACTTGTAATCATTTTACATAATTATAAAATATATTTAATTGAAAAGCAATCCCTATGAAACAAAATCAAAATGAAACAAATGAACTGAAATGTACACTCTGAGTTGATGGAATAACCACACAGGAAGGAACTACTTCAAGTGACTTTAATTTGATTTTCATTATTATGATATGCCCTAAAACCAAAAAGAACTACATAACAACCTTAAATGTATTTCAATAGTCATATTGTTGGTGATGGGTGTTAGAACAGTTTTGTAAGACAGTTGCATTTTTTTGTGAAATAAAGCAAATAAGTAATTTTATTGATGTCTTTGAGAATTGGGATTTTCAATAAAGGAGAAAAAATATAAATGTGAGATTGATGAGGTTGAAAAAACATCTCGTAGTCTTGTTTGAAATGTCATATGGGCTGAGCATGGTGGCTCATGTCTGCAATCCCAGCACTTTGGGAGGCCAAGGCAGGAGGATCACTTGAAGCCAGAAATTTGAGACCAGCCTGGGCAACATAGTAAGACCCTGTCTCCACAAAAATAAAAAAATTAGTCAGATATGGTGGTGTGTGCCTATAATCCCAGCTACTCATGAGGCTGAGGCAGGAGGATCACTTGAATCCAGGAGTTCAAGGCTGCAGTGGACTATGGTCATGACACTGCACTCCAACCTGAGTGATAAAGTAAGACTCTGTCTCCAAAAGAAAAAAAAAGAAAAGAAAAATAAAAAAGAAAATGTCATATGAACTCACAATATATTTTAAAAGAAGAAGAAGAGAAAGAAGAGGAGGAGGAAGAAGAAAGGAAGAAGAACTTCCTAATTCTTTCTACTAAAAAGCCTTAGAAACTATGATCAACCTAACAGGCTGACAACCCTGCACCCCAGAGTTTGGTCTCTAAAAATTTCATTTCCCATTGAAAGGAACCAGGACTCTTTGGAGAAATGGCCAATTCCTGATCTGGGGCAGAAAATACATGAGTTGAATATGGAATGTAAGAGATCTTGTCATATTAGAAATCAAGCAAATAAATCAGATCATGTCAAAAAGACTTGGAAGCCAAGTTGAATATTAATAAAAATAATAACAATGGCGATTGATTGAACACATCAAATATTTTTAAATCCATTAGTGCATCATAATACTTAAAACGAAACAGAACAGCTCATTAGTCTTCCTCGGCAGATGTTTGTGAACCAACTCACTGTTTTGAATTTCATAAGTAATGTAGCATTTATCTTACATTTTCTGTACTTCAGCATAACCAAATCATTGATAAGGGGATATTTCTCTTTATAAAAGTATTTTAGCTAATAATTAAAGGAGCAATGAGAGAATTAAAAGATCACCATTTAGAATTGCAAATGAATTAACAGATCTAGACGCTTATCATCAGTGGCTGCTGATGTCACAATTTTTCACTATTTGTATTTCTCACTATTCTCCTAGTGAGAAATACAGAACACCACTCACAAAGCATTCCTTCCCAAAGAATCAAACATAAGCATTATCACAGGAAATATAGGGGAAAGAGGAACTTGTTAAATATACCATAATGCAATTTTTAAAAATTCAGACTGGGAAATTCTATACGACAAATAACACAGCACCTTCAACAAATAAATAATGAAAGGGAAACTTACAGCCTAAAAGAGATTTAAGAAACACATCTCACCATGGCAATGTGTGGACCCCACATCCTGACTTGAGCAAGCTCAAATTACAAATTTATGACACAAATGGGAAAATTTAAATAATGACTGCGTATTAGATGATATTAGAGAATCAATATTAATTTCTTAAGTGTGATAAAAAGTATTGTGGGTATATTTTCAAAATGCTCTTATGTTTTAGAGACACACACTTACATGTTTATGGACTCAATGGTATGATGTCAGGCATTTGCATTTGTTCCGCAAGAATCTGGAAGAATGGGTGGTAGGAAGATGGGAGGATAGATGATATAAGATTAGATATAAAATTGATAGTTGTCGGCTGGGCGCTGCGGCTCACACCTGTAATCCCAGCACTTTGGGAGGCTGAGGCAACTAGAAAGCACAATGGATCAAATATCAGGCAGAGACTTGGGGACATCTTCAAGATTATCCAGCCCCATTCCCTCTTTTGATGCATGAGCCATCTCTACACCATCCCTAAAGGTCATTGCCCATATTCCGTAGGACTGCCTTCAGTCCATTCCTCTTTTGATAGCTTTGCCCGTAAGAAATTTCTTTCTTTTTTCTCCCCTCCCCCCAAAATCTTTTTTTTCTTTCTTTCTTTCTTTCTTTTTTTTTGAGACAGGGTCTTGCTCTGTCACCTAGGTTGGAGTGCAGTGGAGCGATCTCAGTTCACTTCAACTTCTGCCTCCTGGGTTCAAGCGATTCTCTTGTCTCAGCCTCCTGACTAGCTGGGACCACAGATGTGTGCCACTATTCCCAGCTAATTATTTTTATTTATTTTTAGTAGAGACTGGTCTCACCATGTTGCCCAGGCTGGTCTCGAACTCCTGAGCTCAAGCAATCTGCCCATCTCGGCCTCCCAAAGTGCTGGGATTACAGGCATGAGCCACCACACCTAGCCAGAAATGTCTTTCTTATATTGAACAGAAAATCTATCTCCTTGTATCCTTTTCTACACACCAATTAGAGCCCTAATCCTTCCTTATACAACAGCCTCTCAAATATTTGAAAACAAGCTCTCCCTTGTCCCTCTCACCCTCACCGCTCACGCAAGTGTCTTAAGCTCCAGCCTACACAGCGCTGCTCCTCTCCGTTGTTTCACACACTCGTGACTTTGGTTCTCTGCCATCCTCTGCTCTAATCTCAGGAAAATGTGACTTTAAGTTATGTGCTCTGGAATAAAGGGATCTGGGTGTGTCCTGACAAATGCAGAGAACAGCAGGGTTATCACCTCCCTTCTACCAGTGACCGCATTTCTGGTTACCATGGTCCAGAGCCCATGTGCACAAACTTGCAAGAGCTGATAGTTAAATGTTCAAGAATTTTCTGAGCTAGTTGTCAAATGCAGTTCTAATTAAAAGTTAAATTATGCTGGGCATGGTGGCTAATGTATCCCAGCCCTCTGGGAGGCCAAGTCCAGAGGATTGCTTGAGCCCAGGAATTCACACCAGTCTGGGCAATATAGTGAGACCCCGTCTCTACAGAAAAATTTTAAAAGTATTAGCCAAGCATGGTGGGGCGCATCTGTGGTGTCAGCTATCCAAGAGGCTGAGGTGGGAGGAGCGCTTGAGCCTGGGAGATTGAGGCTGCAGTGAGCTGAGATCACGCCACTGTACTCCAGCCTGGGTAACAGAGCAAGACCCTGTCTCAAAAAATAATAATAATAATTTTAAAAATTAAAGTTAAATTACATAAGCCTACAATTAGATATCTTAAAAACAAAGGAAATAAGTAATTAAAATATTACTTCCTAATAATTTTACTGCTTTTTATTATTATCTCTCCTCTTGAGGTTAATCACATCCACTGCATCCGTGTGGTGAAAATACCACATAATGGCATGCTATCGCACGTCTCTTCCAAACTCTGAGCTCAGTGCCACAAAGTCAATACCTTGAAACTGGCCAAGGTGAGAGTATTTACATTACAGAGATTGGTCAGAGCTATAAATCCGAGTCCCTCCTTCTCTCCGCCCCCAACCCAGGGCCGGTTGTTAAATATTTACCACACCACTGGATACAGCCTAAAATCTTAGTTTTTTTGGCAAACACATTACACTTCTGACTCACACTGAGTTAAGGCTCTTAGTTACCACTAAAGCAGGTATTACTTATTCTCACTAATAGATTTAATTCCTCAGACCTCATATTAATCGCTCTTAAATTTCATTCTTTTAGATTCAGTCTATGGATTTTCGTTCTGCCATTCAAGTATTCATATACCCCCTAACTTCAGGTTGCCAATAAATCTGATGAGCACGCCTTCTGTATATTTATTCTGAAAGCATTTATGAGGAGACAGTGAAGGACACAGCCTGAGACTCACCACTGCATTCTTCTTTACAGCTTGTTACCTAGCACCTGTGTGTGCAATTGACTGGTTTCTAATTCATTCAGCGTGCCAGAAATCAGTTTATATTTCTCTGACTTGTCCAAAAGAATATCATGAAAAAAAAACTTTATTAAATGTCTAACTGATAACGAAATATTCTATATGTATGGGCATTCTCTGAGGTCCTGGGCTGGTAACTCTGTCAAATAGAAGAGATAAATTAGCCCTGACTTGTTCTTAGTGAATTCATCTGGATCTTAATCATTCCTTTTTTATCTAGTACCTGAAACTGTTCCTCTAATAACCCCCTCTTCTAGACTGTGGCCTAAGATTGAGATTACAGACCATTATCTACATTTTTTCTGGCTCTGCTTTCTCTTTCTGAAAATCGGAATACTCCACTGTTGCCAGTGTTCTGGGGCATTCAAATATTGTCAGGGATATTTGGGGCGTCGTATTCTCTATGATGCCCCAAATATCCCTGACAATTGTTTGGTGATCCCACAACAATGTCTTCTCAGGACCGTAAGACATCGTTCTTCAAAACTGGGGACTCGAAATAGCTTGGAGCAGCTTTGGACTCTTTCTCACTCTATTATTCCATCTTGGGCTTCTATCTTCGCTTACCAAAGTTTATGCTCTTTCTCTATTTCTCCTCACCTTACTCATTCTATGTGGAGAAAAAAATGTCCTTGTCCCAAAAGTTAGAAACAGAAGAGAATTGAAGATTTCTGTTTTCACTATGTCCCCCACTGACACTGGCCCTACATTCTACTTGATGGGTTTTTGTTTATTTTTTATTTATTTTTGTTTTTTTGAGACAGAGTCTTGCTCTTTTGCCCAGCCTGGAGTACAGTGGCACAAACATGGCTCACTACAGTCTCAACCTCCTGATTTCTAGTAATCCTCCCACTGGAGCCTTCTGAGTAGATGGGACTACAGGTGCACCCCACTCCACCACGCCTGGCTAATTTTTGTATTTTTTGTAGAGATGGGATCTCACTGTATTGCCCAGGCTGGTCTTATAGGCATGAACCACTGCGCTCAGCCATACCTGGCATTATTCCTTGAACTTTACTACAGAGATTGCAACACCCAGATTACATCCATCACATAATCTGATAGTTTCAGAATAACGTGAACTTATTTGGAGTTTTAGCCTTTCTGACGTAACTGTGTCCCATGTGCATTCAGGCAGATGTAATGGCAATTTGATGGTAGGATAGATATTTGATAAGAGATTCCTTTCATGAGTTGTGACACCACATCCTTGTTTGAATTTGCAACAAACTCCCTACTTTCTAAAGTGAAGCATGGTATAGAGTAGTCTTCTTTTCAATTAATTGGACTTGAGAGTTTTCATCTTAAAATTTTTGAGAAAAACTGTAAATACTTCTGAGCTCGCAAATCACAATCAAGGAGATCCACAAAAATGAAAGAATTCACTATATTTAGGAGCTTTTCTCTTTAATTTTACATAGCTGATCTTTAACATAAAACAACTTCTCAAAACAACCAACTCTTGTTATGCGGCATTCTCTTACCTGGAACTCTCTAAATTGCCCTTACGCATAGTTCCAAAAAAAATGTGAACAATGTTTATGGGTTTTAATCCAGAGGCCCTGAGCTAAGAGATAATGAAATCTAGGTTCGCCACCACTTTGTTCTGCCATAACCAGTTGTGCATTCTGGGACAAATCCTCTTGCCTTTTTTGTTCACATCTAAGTGTTGTCGTAAGTTCCATCCAAATCCAAGAAAACAGAGTAGTACATTACCCAGTTATCTTTCTAAGGGCTCTTGCCTGTCTCCATATACTCTCTAGTAGACGTGTGAGTGTGCAGGTATGTATGGAGGGACAGACTGAAAAACAGTCTGAGCTGGGAGTCTTGGTAGGAAGAGGAAAAGGAGGAGGAGGAGGAAGAAGAAGACAGCGCATATCATTCCTCTTTGGTTTCTCAGAAGAGGTAATTTCAAAATAAAACTAAGCCAACCTATCAAAACAAGATAATGACAAGGGAGAAAGTAAAGGTTTTTGGCCAAATTCATCTCACAATCATTCTTCCTGTCCCCACAAAGCTATCTGAACTGAGATCTTATTAGCAGACTCCATTTCCAGTAAACATCACTCAATTAGAACAAAAACGGGAAGCTCCCACATGTAGCGGCTGGAAGGAGTCCCAGATGCAGGAAGAGGTTTGTATGACATCATCCAGAGTTATGCAGTAGGAGGGTCTGCAGATTAGAAAAATATAGTTCACCTAAGAGTTCTTTTCACTAGGAACTTTTAGCCAGCATTTAGCAGGCCTAAGTTTGTTAGAACATATGTTTATTGATATATGTGTGTTTATTTAACCCACATGTAGAAAAGTATATATCTCTTGGAAATTATTTAAATGCTAAGGAAAACTTTATTCCAGTCTCTGTGTGTATAAACACTTAAAAGACCAGAAAAAAATATAGACAAATACTATTATCCTTCTGTATGTAGAAAAATTTTGTTCCTGTTTTAAACAATAACGTGGTTGTTTTAGTAAAAATGATACATGCTTATTGTAAAATATTAAACAAATTAGAAAAGCACAAAAAAGATCATAAAAATTATCTGACTTCTCAAGACTGAGAAATAAACACTGACAGAATTTTGGTTAGAACTCTCCAGAACTTTCTCATGCCTGGAGATAGATGTTCACTCTTACATGAGTGGCATGTTCTTGATTTGCTGGGTTGTATTTCTCCTTACTTCTCAATAATGTCGTTCATCTCTGTAAATGTCACCAAATACAGGTATGTAACGTGACTTAAGGATCTCATGGTTTTCCTTTTTTTTTTCAAGTTTTTTTTTTATATACTTTAAGTTCTAGGGTACATGTGTGCAACATGCAGATTTGTTACATATGTATACTTGTGCCATGTTGGTGTGCTGCACCCATCAACTTGTCAGCACCCATGAACTTGTCATTTACATCAGGTATAACTCCCAATGCAATCCCTCCCCCCTCCCCCCTTCCCATAATAGGCCCCGATGTATATTTTGACATACTTAGTCAATTCCACATGAAAAAAAAATACAGTTGTTGAGAAAGAACTTGTTAAGCTTCAAAAGAACCATTATGTAAAGAATGTAAAGTTATTTAAAGAAGCTCATTTACACAAGAATCTGGTTTAAGTGTCTCTACTCCAAAAGCTTGAAATAGTGTATGTAAACAGTGAGATACTGTAAACATGTAAAAGGGTATCTTTATTATTACTGAACCATTAAATAAAATTAAATGTTTTAAAGAGCAAGGATGAATCATAAAGTAAAACTCAATAGATTCCACAACATAGAAGAAATGTAAAATATCATAAAGAAATTTTTAAAAATTTATTGAAACAAATGGAAATTGACATACAACATATGAAAACCTATGGGATACAGCAAAAGCAGTGCTAAGAGGGGAGTTTATATCAATAAACACCTACATCAAAAAAGTAGGAAGGTTTCAAATAAATGATCTAAAGATGCCCTCAAGGAACTAGAAAAGAGAGAACAGGCCAAGCATGGTGGCTCACTCCTGTAATACCAGCACTTTGGGAGGCTGAGGCAGGAGGATTGCTTGAGCCCAGGAGTTTGAGACCAGCCTGGGCAACACAGGGAGACCCTGTCTCTACAAAACATTAAAAAAAATTAGCCAGATGCAATGGTGCACACTTGTGGTTCCAGCTACTTAGGAGGCTGAAGTGGGAGGATCACTTGAGCCCAGAAGGTCAAGGCTGCAATAAGCCATCACAGAGCCATTGTACTCCAGACTGGGCAACAGCACAAGACCCTGACTCAAAGGAAAAAAAAAAAAAAAAAAAAGCAAGAACAATCCAAACCTCAAATTAGTAGAAGAAAATAAATAATAAAAAATTAAATGAAATACAGACTTAAAAAACAATACAAAAGATCAATGAAATGAAAAGTCATCTTTTTGAAAAAGTAAGCAAAATTGATAAATTGCTAGCTAGACTAACCATGAAAAAGGAGAGAAGACACAGATAAAATCAGAAATGGGCTGGGCACAGTGGCTCACACTTGTAATCCCAGCACTTTGGGAGGCCGAGGTGGGTGGGTCATGAGGTCAGGAGTTTGAGACCAGCCTAACCAACATGGTGAAACCCCATCTCTACTAAAAATGCAAAAATTAGCCAGGCATGGTGGTGCGCACCTGTAATCCCAGCTACTCAGGAGACTAAGGCAGGAGAATTGCTTGAATCCGGGAAGCAGAGGTTGCAGTGAGCCGAGATTGCACCACAGCACTTCAGCCTGGGTGACAGAGCGAGACTCTGTCTCAAAAAAAAAAAAAAAAAAAAAAAGGTCAGAAATGAAAAAGGAGACATTATAACTGATACCACAGAAATACAAAAGATCATCAGAAACTATTATGAACAGCTATATACTAACAAACTAGAAAACCTAGAGGAAATGGACAAATTCTTGGGCACATATAGCCACCAAGATTGAATCAGAAAAATATTGAAAACCTGAACAGACCAATAATGAGTAGTGAGATTAAATCAGTAATAAAATGTCTCTCAACAAAGAAAAGTCCAGGACCAGATGGCTTCACTGCTGAATTCTACCAAACTTACAAAGATCTAACACCAATTCTTCTCAAAAGAGAAGACTTCTATTCCAAAAAAGTGAAGAGGAGAGAATTCTTCCTAACTCATCCAATGAGACCAGCATTACCCTTATGCCAAACTAAGACAAGGACAAAACAACAAAAAAAGAAAACTAAGGTCATTATCCCTGATGAACACAGATGCAAAAATCCTCAATGAAATACTAGCAAACGGAATCCAACAGCACATCAAAAAGATAATACACCATAATCAAGAGAGATTTATCTCAGGGATGTAAGGATGGTTCAACATATGCAAATCAATAAATGTGATACATTACATCAACAGAATGAAGGACAAAAACTATATGATCATCTCAATTGACACAGAAAAAGCATTTGATAAAATTCAACATACCTTCCTGATAAGAATTCCCAACAAACTAGGCATAGAAGGAACATACCTCAACATAATAAAGGCCATATAGGACAAAGCCACAGCTAACATCATACTGAATGGGGAAAAGATGAAAGTCTTTCCCCTAAGAACTGGAACAAGACAAGAATGCCCACTTGTACCACTCCTATGCAACATAGGATTGGAAGTCCTAGCCAGAGCAATCAGGCAAGAGGAAGAAATAAAAGGCACCCAAATTGGAAAAGAGGAAGTCAAATTGTTCCCCTTTGCAGATGACATGATCTTATATCTAGAAAAACCTAAAGGATGCACCCAAAAACTTTTAGAACTGATAAATGAATTCATTAAATTTGCAGGACACAAAATCAATGTATAAAAATCAGCAGCATTTCTATACACCAATAATGAACTAGCTGAGAGAGAAATCAAGAAGGTAATCCCATTTACAATAGCTACAAAAAAGAAATGCCTAAGAATAAATTTAACTAAGAAAGTGAAAGACTTCTATAAGGAAAACTACAAAACACTAATGAAAGAAATTGAAGAGGACACAAACAAATGAAAAGACATCTTTTGTTCATAGATCAGAAGAATTAACATCCTTAAAATGACCAAACTACCCAAAGCAATAATCAGATTCAATGCAACTGCTATCAAAAGACCAATGTCATTTTTTACAGAAATGGGGCAAAAATCCTAATATTTATGTAAAACCAAAAAAAGAGCTTGAGGAGCCAAAGCAATCCTGAGCAAAAAGAACAAAGCAAGAGGCATCACACTGCCTGACTTCAGAATATATTACAAGGTCATAGCATAGCAACCAAAATAGCATGGTATTGGTATAAAAACAGACACATAGACCACGGAACACAGCATCTGGAAGTAAATCCATTTATTTCTAGCCAACTGATTGTCTACAAAGGGGCCAAGAACAGATATTGAGGAAAGGTCATACTCTTCAATAATTGGTGCTTAGAAAATTGGATATGCTTCTACAGAAAAAATGAAATTGGAACCCTAGCCATCATCATATGCAAAAATAAACTCAAGATGGAGTAAGACATAACATAAGACCTACAACCAAAATCTACTGGAAGAAAACATAGGGAAAACACTTTAGGACATGGGTGTAGGGCAAGAGTTTATGGCTAAGACCTCAAAAGCACAGAAAAAACCCCACAAAAATAAGCAAATAGGACTATACTAAACTAAAAAACTTTTACACAGCAAAGGAAACAATGAACAGAGTGAAGAGACAACCTGTTTAATAAGAGAAAATGTTTGCAAACTATTCATCCCACAAGGGAATTATATCTAGAATATATAAGGAACTCAAACAACTCAAGTAATCCCATTGAAAAGTGGGCAAAGGAGATGAATAGACACTTCTCAAAAGAAGTCATACAAATGGCCAGGCACGGTGGCTCACGCCTAAAATCCCAATACTTCTGGAGGCTTAGGTGGGAGAATTGCTTGAGCCCAGGAGCTCAAGACCAGTCTGGGTAACATAGGGAGACCCCATCTCTACAAAAAGTAAAAACAAATTAGCCAGGCATGGTGGCATATGCCTGTGGTCCCAGCTACTTGGGAGGTTGAGGTGGGAGGATCACTTGAGCCCAGGAGGTTGAGGCTGCGATGAAGAGTGATCATGCCACTATACCACACTCTGGCCAACAGAGTGAGAGCTCGTCTCAAAACAAAACATTTTTTAACAAAATAAAATTTTAAAAACCACAAAATATTACATATACTTAATAAATATGTAATGTGTATTAATATAAAACCAAAACACTAAAAACAACTCAAAAAATAGCTAAAGCAGACCTGACAGAAGGTTAATATAGCAATATATAAAGAGATCATGTAAACCAATAAGGACGGTAATTCATAGTAGAAAAATAGCTTACAACTTACAAATACTTACAAATAACTTAAAATTTAAATATAGCTAAATATCACTATTAATAAATAAAATTAAAATAACAGACTACTTTTTCACCAACAGTATACAAGATTTTAAAGATGAGCTATTACGTATATAGTAATTAGTACTCAGTTAAAAACTAAGTGCCTCATGAATATTAGGTCTTATTATTCTTACTCAGTGGTGTAATATATTTCTGTTGAAAGTATAAATTTGTGGGCTGGGCGCGGGGGCTCATGCCTGTAGTCCCAGCACTTTGGGGGGCAGGATAATTGCTTGGGCCTGGGAGTTGGAGACCAACCTGGGCAACATGGCAAAATCCAGTCTCTACAAAAAAAATACAAAAATTAGCCCAGCATGGTGCTGTGCACCTGTGGTTCCAGCTACTCGGGAGGCTGAGGTGGGAGAATCTCCCGAGCCCAGAGGTCAAGGCGACAGTGAGTCATGATGGCACCACTACACTCCAGCCTGGGTGACAGAGTGAGAGACCCCATCTCAAAAAAAAAAAAGAAAAAAGAAAAAGAAAAGAAAGTGTGGATTTGTAATGCCCTTCTGAAAAAAAAAAAAAAAAAAAGCAATTTAGCAACATAAACCAAGAGTTGTAAAAATATTTGTAATCTTTACTTGGTAATTCTACTTCTAGAACTCTCATTAAATAATAATTTGAAAGGTAGACAGAGCCTTTGTACACAAAGAAGCAGATCACCACATTATTTATAACAGAAATTGTAAATGGCCTAAATGTCATAGTGGCAAAACGTGTACAGACAAACCTTGCAGACACTGCAGGTTCAGTTCCAGACCATGAAATAAAGCAAATTATCATGATAAGGTGAGTCACATACATTTTTTTGGTTTCTCGGTGCATATAAAAGTTATGTTCCCTTCACAGTAGAGGAGGGGGAGAAAGTTGTGTTTGCACCATACTGTAGTCTATCAAGGGTGCAATAGCATTATGTCTAAAATTACGAAAGTAGCACTATTTTCTCCAGGTATAGGGCAGGATACCTGTCACATGAGGGTCTTCAGGGGAGAAGGGAGATACTCAGAGAGTTAATTCCTAGGTTTTATGGCTTGGTTTAGGGATGAGAAGTTCTGGTTTCTATGACCTTCCTTAAGGACAAAGAATTCCATTTTCTATAACGTGCTTCTGGGGAGAAATGGGAGAAAGAGAAAGGATGGAGGGAGAAGATCAGAGGGAGTTTGCTGTTTCTGAGGCTCTACCAGTCTCCTTCAGCTCAGAACACTCAGCATGCCAAAGTGCCATCCATTAGGGTATCATGGTCTGAGCCCCTACAATACCCAATAATAAAGAGATGGATATTAAGCAAATTATGATGTAGCTATAAGAGAGAATACTCTGAAGGCATTTAAAATTATATTTATGAGGCCAGGCATGGTGGCTCACGCCTGTAATCCCAGCACTTTGGGAGCCTGAGGCTGATGGATCACCTGAGGTCAAGAGTTCAAGACTATCCAGGCCAACCTGGTGAAACCTTGTCCCTACTAAAAATACAAAACTTAGCCGGGTGTGGTGGCACACACCTGTCATCTCAGCTACTTAGGATGCTGAGGTAGGAGAATGGCTCAAACCCAGGAGGCAGAGGTTGCAGTGAGCCAAGATCGTGCAATTGCACTCCAGCTTGGGCAACAGAGTGAGGCTCTGTCTCAAAAAAAATTATGTATTTATGAAGAACCTTTAATAACTTAAAGAGATATGATACAATATAACATTAAGTGAAGAAAAGAAGACACAAAATTTTATGCATAATAATTTTAATTATGTGCATAAGAAATAGGCTTGGCAGGGTGTGGTGGCTCATGCCTATAATCCCAACACTTTGGGAAGCTGAGGTGGAAGGATTGCTTGAGGCTAAGGAATTTGAGACCAGCCTGGGTGATATAGTGAGAACCTATCTCTACAAAAAATAAAAGCAAAAATAAAAAAAGAAATAGCCTTAGAAGGAGATACACCAAATATTAACAAATTTTATCTATTAGGAATGGGAATGGGGTGAATTTTTTTTTTTGTTTTGAGACTGAGTCTCGCTCTGTCACCCAGGCTTGAGTGCTATCTTGGCTCACTGCAACCTCTGCCTCCCAGGTTCAAGTGATTCTCCTGCCTCAGCCTCCCTAGTAGCTGGGACTACAGGCACACGTCACCACGCCCAACTAATCTTTGTATTTTTAGTAGAGACCGGGTTTCACCATGTTGGCCAGAATGGTCTTGATCTCTTGACCTCATGATCTGCCCGCCTTGGCCTCCCAATGTGCTGGGATTATAGGTGTGCGCCACTGTGCCCAGCCAGAGGTGATTTTTAATTTATACTTTATTTTTAAATTGTCTACAAAGGACATATGTACTTTTATAACCAGAAAAACTATTTTTAAAAAATTGAAGACAATACGTATTTATTCAAATACAATATAACATTTAAAAATTCAAATTCTCAAGAGGTTGAAAACCTAAATCATTTTATACTGTCTAGTAGACATTGCCTAGGTTTTCACAAGTCTCTGTCATTCACTAGGCATGAGACTTCGAACTAGATAACTAATTACCAATTCTGGGCCTCCCAGAATTTCAAAGACTTCTTCATTTCCCGTAGGTCTATGAACCACATCTGTTTAGTTTAGTTTTTAATTACTTTTAAGCTGAAATTCCTTTATTCACTTGTTTCTGAATCTACTATTCTGAAACTCAAGAAGTTTTTAACATTAATATATTTCTTATTCACATTTCAAAATGACTTTGAAGAAGCAAACATTATTTTCTAATGAACTTTGTTTAGTTTTTTTAAAACCTCTTTTTATTGTGGCAAAATATAGATAACATAAAGTTTGCCATTTTAACTATTTAAAAAAAAATTTGTTTTTGAGATGGAGTCTCGCTCTGTCACCCAGGCTGGAGTGCAGTGGCGCAATCTCGGCTCACTGCAAGCTCTGCCTCCTGGGTTCACACCATTCTCCTGCCTCAGCCTCCCAAGCAGCTGGAACTACAGGTGCCCGCCACCACGCCCGGCTAATTTTTTGTATTTTTAGTAGAGACAGGGTTTCACCGTGTTAGCCAGGATGGTCTCGATCTCCTGACCTCGTGATCCGCCCTCCTCAGCCTCCCAAAGTGCTGGGATTCTTTTTAACCATTTTTAAGCATACAGATCAGTGGCACTAGATACGTTCACGTTGCTGTGAATCATCATCTATCCCCACAGCTCTCCTGTTAAACAACAACTCTGCATTCCCGCCTCCCCGCAGCCCCTGGAAACTGTTATTCTGCTTTCGGCCCCTATGACTGACTTTTCCAGGTGTCTCACCTTTGCTCAGCTTTAGGCTCTAAACAAATCTTTTCTCTATCTTGGTTGAGAAGCCTGCCAGTGTGAAAGAGACAACTTTTAAAAGTCTGAATGGTTTTCAAACACTGCATGTTCTCACTCACAGGTGGGAATTGAACAGTGAGAACACTTGGACACAGGGCAGGGAACATCACACACTGGGGCCTGTCGTGGGGTGGGGAGCGGGGAGGGATAGCATTAGGAGATATACCTAATGTAAATGATGAGTTAATGGGTGCAGCAAACCAACATGGCACATGTATACGTATGTAACAAATCTGCACATTGTGCACATGTACCCTAGAACTTAAAGTATAAAAAAAAAATTCTGAATGGTTTTAACATTGAGATGGCATTTACGTACAATAAAAATGCACACAGATACTTTTAAAGTAAACAAAATTTTAATCTATATTTATATAAATAAATATGTGATAGAGTATTGTCAACATGACTATAAGGTCATGAGACTCACATGCCACTTTATTTTGAAGTCATATCATATACGAAAGTGAAATAACAGAACATAAAACTATACGCTGTGGGGCCGGGCGCGGTGGCTCAAGCCTGTAATCCCAGCACTTTGGGAGGCCGAGACGGGCGGATCACAAGGTCAGGAGATCGAGACCATCCTGGCTAACACGGTGAAACCCCGTCTCTACTAAAATACAAAAAAATTAGCCGGGCGTGTTAGCGGGTGCCTGTAGTCCCAGCTACTCGGGAGGCTGAGGCAGGAGAATGGCGTGAACCCAGGAGGCGGAGCTTGCAGTGAGCTGAGATCCGGCCACTGCACTCCAGCCTGGGCGACAGAGTGAGACTCCGTCTCAAAAAAAAAAAAAAAAAAAA